>NC_041380.1:183061452-183373246 GCF_002162155.2 Triticum dicoccoides | reverse complement strand
GACACCACATAAAGGGCTTTAAAAGAAATGCCACAGTCGGGCGTCTGAGCGACACCACATAAAGGGCTTTAAAATAAACAATCATAGTGAATATCCCGGAGGTAGAACCATCCCAGAGATACTCGATAATAACAATAATATCACGGGTTAGCCAACAATAATAATAATCATAATTATCACAAGTCACAGGTAGTAGTTCCAGTTCTGGTTAACAGTTTCACCTCCGAAGACCGACACTAAGACCGACACTTGACCCATCCCAGACTGTAATCCTTAACCATGGACACGGCTATTCGAATAGGTTTAATCTGTGCAGAGGGTGTACTCTTTACCCACGAGTAACGGATTTCTTTAGTCCATCGGGACTAATTCCGTCTACGGTCTTTTTGTTGAAAACACACCTAACTTGCACACACCAGCTTATCTCACACGTGTCTGGAATCACCCACGACACCTGTTAAGCAAACTCTAAGTGGGGAGGCTACAACCTCGCGTAGCATGGGATCAAATTTATATCGCGCGCTCTAAGGGGTGGCCTCCCCTCTCGGTCCCAACCGAAAACACCCATGCCCCCGGACCAGGTGGCGTGCCTACCAGCTACAACCGGTATCTTCCACCATGGCCTCTCTGTACGGTGTGTGCTAGAAAGAGGTTGACAACTTACTGAACCGTACTCTACTTGCTGTAGAGACAAGTGGTAGTACGAAACAAGTATGGGGGTTACTGGCACAAGACTCGATCTACGGTCGACTCAGGAGGTTTAAGTATTCCCTGCATGATTAGCATGACGAATATATTTCAACCAACAGAGTCACCGCTCATATCACCTTGCCATGCCATACCAGACATAACCATCCCGACGGAGACCGGCGACAAACTCATGCCTACCCAAGGCAGAGGTTTTCCCGGGTTCCTGCCGGTATGCATGCAAGGCACATGAGGGTGATTATCATCACAAGTGTGTCCATTTCCAACAGCATGGAAATCAATAACATGCACCCATGCATATGATCATATCACATGAAATAACAAGTTTCTCCAAAGTGTGGTGATGTTATGAACGTGTCATCGAACACACAAAAATATTATGCCGGGTTCAGAATGCTTGCCTTCAATGTGTGGAAAGGCTGGGTGCACTCCAAAACTTGAAACATTTCTCCTCTCTTCAAAAATCCTATTTTAGCAATATAAAAGAATTAACACACAAAATAAAAACAGCACCAAAAGTTGTTCTGAATTTTTTTCAAATAAATCTTAAAATAAACTAGGTGAAATTTGAGAGAGGTAGGAAAAAGAATCATTTCATTTGGAGTTATATTTAAAAAGATATAGTCAGTCAAAGTTTTGGTCAAATTCTGTTTTTTAAAAAATAAAACAAAAGAAAACGTTTCAGCCGAAAATACGCTTTCTAAGAAGGGGTTACGTACTCGTAAGTTTTATGCTTCCACTTACTCCGCGTGGACCGAGCGGGGGTCACTGACAGTGGGTCCTAGGTGGCCCACTAGTCAGGTTTGACTAGTCTTTCTCCCTCTCCTTCCTCTGTCCCGAGCGGAGGCGGAGCTCCGGCGATCGTCGCCGGCGACTGGCGGCTCCTCGCGGGGCCCCAAGGGCGGGGATGGATCCGCCACTCCAGGGCAGTCATCCCGGTGGTCGTCAGGTAGGTGGGGGCGGAGGGAGCTGCCGGCGGCGAGCTTCGCAGCGGAGGAGGCTTTGGTGGCGAAGTGGTTTTGTGGCGGCGATGGCTCCCGATCAAAATCAACTAGGGGGTTGGGTTCCTGGATGGAAGGAGGGGTTCTTGGTGAAGAGAACGGGGAGGGGGAAGCCCTGGTGGCGCCGGAGTGAACGAGACAGTGGCGGCGGCAGGAGTTGCCGGAGATGAAGAAGGCGGCGTTTCCCTGACGATTGCGGGCTATGGGGGTTCCATGGGGGTAGCTTGAGGTTGCGTGCGTGCTCAGCGGGGCTCGGGGTCCCTTTTATAGCGCGACGGGGTCGGTTCCGCGGCGGTGGATAAGGCGGCTGGCGAACCGCCGTTCTGTAGTTGCAGGGGAACGTGGCGGCGACGAGAGCTAGGCGACACCCTTGTGGATGAGCTTGAGCTGTTCAAGGGGCCAGGTGGCGAGCCGGGGTGGCTTGGGCGGCGCTGAACGGCGCAGGGCTGTCGGCCGACGCCGGCGTGCCGCCAAAAGTGCTCTGGCGGTGGCGCTGTAGGGCGCCAGGGCGGGCTGTCGTGTTGTGGCGAGGCGGGAGTGCATGGCGAGGTTTTGCAGTGTGGGCCAAGACAGGGGCGCGACGCGGCGGCTCGTGTGCGCGGCTGCAATTTGCGCGCTCTGGGCGCGCCCAGCGCACGCACACCAGATGCTCGGCGAAATGCCATGGCACTCCAGAGCGCTTGGTTGGAGCTGGGAGTTAGCAGGTCTAGGCTATGGCTTGCAAGGAGATCAATGGACAAGCTTAAGGGGTCAGAGGATCAGGTTCACACTGCTAACTAAAATCCATGCCAAATCTGACCATGCACTCCAGGTGTTTGACAAAATGCCACAGGCACTTAGGCAAGTCTTGGAGTGGTCAAAAACTCCAGATCAGTGTCTCCTTAGATGCAAGAGAGAGTGGTGAGGTTATTTGGACAAAAGGGGAAACTTGCTAGTGCGAGTTTTGCAAAACTACAATTCTGGACAGGAAATAAATGACATTATTTCATGAACCAAAATTAATCCAATGGGTGCATGCTCCTGGATTTAGGGGTTTGGTAGGGCTGTCTACAAGTAGGAGAAAACACAAGATCTTTGGAGCAAAATTAAATAGGGTTGCAGTAGAAATCACAAGGCTGGACCAGAATGAAAAAGAGGTTGATTCACTCAAAATTTTCAAAGAACAGCACTAGGTTTTTGCATAATGTTGAATCATATGCTACTACCAATATCCCATAATTTTGATGGAGACTAGAAAGAATTATTTAAAAGGGTTGTAGTGCAAATTGCACTCTGGACAGAGAAGGGAAAATTGATGTAGAGCTCAAATTATTACATAAATAAAAGATATTTTTTCACAAATGTTATTGAATAACATCACATGACATCTCCAAATTTTGGTTAGAATTTTAGGTGAATTTATCCAATGGTTATAGTTCAAATATGGCCATATAACCTTGAAAAACCATTTTTAAGAAAGTAAAGATCAAGCAACTTAATTATTTAATTAGTTATATTAAATAAGGGAAAGTTTCTCTTGACAGATTAAATAAGTCCAATGACATATTTGGAAAGTTTTCTCTCTGGGAAAAACTCATCATAACAAGGAAGGAAATGATTTAAAAATCAAAATGGAGCTCAGAAATCCAAAGTTTTAATTCCTGGCAAAAATTTTAATTCATTAAAACAAGGCCAAATTTTTGGGGTGTCACAAAGGCACGTCCTTGAATGAAAATAATGCCTCTTTGCACACGAAAGCATAGCAAACAGATTTGCTAAAATCTAGATCATCAATATCAGATTTGGTGGCAAGTAAACATGCACTTTTCAATTTAATTTCAGAAGCAACACTAGATTGTTTATTATTAGGCTGCATTTGTTGCTCAAATTGTTTTGCCACAATTTGATTTTCACTCTTATTTTTCTCCTGTTTTGCTTTATTAGCTCTATTAATATCATATTTCAAAATGGAATCAGGAGTCATAGGAAGCAAAGTAATATTTTTATCCTTATGAACAAGAGTATACGGATTGTTTCTACCATGGTGTACAGAATTTTTACCAAATTGCCATGGTCTACCAAGTAATAAGGAACATGCTTGCATAGGTACCACATCACAATCAACATAATCAGCATATGTAGAGATACTAAAATGCACACAAACAGTACGTGTTACCTAAACCTTGCAGCTGTTGTTGAACCATTGGATGTAGTAAGGATGTGGATGTGGTCTTGTGGTGAGAGATAGCTTCTCCACCATCTCCATGCTAGCCAAGTTATTTCAGCTCCCTCCATCTATGATGACATGAACAGAATGTTCCTTCATAACTCCCTTTGTATGGAACAAAATATGCCTCTGATTTTGCTCAGCTTGTGTAACCTGCACACTCAAAACACGTTGAGCAACTAAACATTCATACCTGTCAGCATCTTTAGCAGCCATGTATTGCGTCTCATGATCAGAATCATCTCCACCATGTTCTTCACGTGTAATAAAAGCCAAAGTCTCCTCATCATAGTCACTAGCGGACTCATACCCACCATCCTCAATAGCAATCATCACACGCTGAGATTTGCATTCTCTCGCAAAATGTCCTCTTCCCTTACAACGACGACAAATAATATCACTTGTGTGCCCTGTTTATCCCATGGAAGAAGAAGAGCTCTGCGCAGGTCCAGCAGGTGTGCTCTTGGCAGATAGTGGTGGTTGTGCCTGCTTTCTTGTATCACAGCTAGAGGTGGCACCTGATGGAGGTGCTGGTGGAGTGGAAGTAGAGGATGCATGTGGTGTCCATGATGAAGATCGACCTGCAGAAAAGTTAGTTCGCGCCAATGCCTGTCGATCTTGCACTTCACATTCAGCTTTACAAGCAAGATGGAATAAACGAGTGATATTATTATACTCCTTATACTCTAGGATGGTCTGAATCTCTCTATTTAATCCACCCATAAAACGTGCAAGCATAGCTTCATTCTCCTCAACAATACCACATCTAATCATGCCAGTTTGTACTTCCTGATAATATTCTTCTACAAAAAAGTTTCCTTGTCTTAAACGCTGCAATTTTTGAAGTAATTCACGCTGATAATATGGTGGAACCCAACGAGTACGCATAGCAGTTTTCAAAGCAGCCCAAATAGCTGGAATAGGATATAATCTACAATGCTCAGACCACCAAACACATGCAAAACTAGTGAATGCACAAACAGCAACAGGAACACGTCTCTCCTCGGGATATTGTAAACATGTAAATCGTTGTTCAGTTTCTAACTCCCAAGTAAGATATATATTAGGAACATATCTACCCTCAAATGGTAGAATATTCAATTTGAGTTTAGGGATATGGTCATGATCTCGTACCTGAGGGTGAGCCCTACCATTTGATAGAGGCGGGGTGTCCCGATCTTTCGATGAGATGATAACTATCGATTTGGTGGACACGACTTTGACGATCCGACTACAAACGTGCACGACGTTGCGCCTTAGCAATCGCTAAACCAACTCCGAGAGGTTATTGACCACGCCGGAGCACAATCAACCTGACCACGAAGGTCTATTCCTGCAAGCAATCGAAGAACAAGCAAGAATATGATAAAAGCAATCTGAATATTGCGAGTATATATGAAGTATTGATAAAGGTGGGGATCCGTAAGCGGTCTTGGTCTGGTCGTTGGACACAAACGAAGTACACGAAGTTGCAATGGCTAACTTTTAACTAAACAAATCCCAAGGAAAAAGCTACTAGATGGATCTACTTATATAGGAGTAAGGGGTGGCGGCCAAGGAGGTGGGAGGACGTCCCAAGGCAGCCTAAAACTAAATCTAGGTCGTACAAGGCCAATGGGCCCAAGTGAAGGTGATGTAACACCTTTGGACTTGTAGTTTGACTCGGATTCTGCTGCAGCATCAGATTGTTTCGTCCACAACTCAACGCTCCGGACGAATTTGAAGGTGATTCCAATTGGGTTGGAAAGTGCACGAAATCTAGTTTCCAATAAAAAAAGAATCGCCCAATTCGGAGTCCGTATGAAAAACTTGTGTGCGTTTTGAGTTAGGTATGTCTGTGCAGTCCGAATCTGAATCCAGAACGTGAGAGACTTGGACTCTATCTTCTCTTGGGCCAAAAGTGACGTGAGAGAACTTTTTGGACAGCAAATAAACATATCTTTCTTCCTTATCTTCATATGTGGATTGTACAAATGTCCCATACACCTGCAATTAGACAAAACACAAAAGTGTGTGAAGTATTTTTGTTCTGGATAACATAAATAGATTATTGAATAGTTTGCACTAGAAATCACCTGACAAATATGCATATATGCAATATTTTTGGTCATATCCAAGGTAGTCATGTCCTCATCATCCTCCCCTTCTTGAAAATAAAGCCGTCCTCGGCGTTGCTTAATCTGAAATGTGGCTAACAAAAGAGACAAGGTGTACATGTTGTATATGTATATGTCGTCCATTTTTACTTCCCTTGATTTTTGCATATATGACACATGAATAGATGAGTAACTTGCATAGTTCATAAAATCTAAAGCCAAAAAATTAGCACAAGAAGTAGAAGGCATGAAAATATTGCAACTCAGTTTGCACATATAAGTGAAGCTCTTATTCATTTCAAAAGATTGACAATGTTCATCATTAAACCATCCCAACATTGGTGAATAAACCTTACTTGCATCAAATTTACATGCTACAACATGCTTAAATAAGCAAACATGCAATAAGTCATTCAACACAGAATCATCACTAAGATTAGAGGTCATATCAAAATGATTAAACATTGGTTCTTTTGCATCAATAGTTAATTCAATGGGTGCACTCAAAATTGTTGGTATTTCAGTTGTTTGATCACATGGCAAAGTCAAATTATCAACGTAGTCCTCTAAAATAGGTGGTGTGATCAAAGTAGTGGGTAGCTCATCAGATGGTGCATTCAAATTGACAAGGCATTCATCATTCTCATGTAGAGATGGAAGATCAGTACCTTTGTCATTACCTCTGATAGAGGCAAAGGTGTCCCGTCTTTCGATGAGATGGTGGATTTCGCTTTGGTGGAAGTCGACTTTGACGATCCGACTACGAACGTGCGAGGACGTTGCGCCTTAGCAATCGCTAAACCAACTCCGAGAGGTTATTGACCACGCCGGAGCACGATCAACCTGACCACGAGGGTCTGTTTCCTGCGAGCAAACGAAGAACAAGCAAGAAACTAAGATTACAATCTGGATATTGCGAATATAAGATGAAAGCTTTATTGATCAAGGTGGGGTTCTGTGACGCCTTTGTCTGGTCGTTGAACACAAACGAAGTACGCGAAGTTGCAGCTATGGCGAACTTTTAATCTAAACAAAACCCAAGGTCTAAACGATGCCCTAAGGGCTGTATATATGGAGGAAGAGGGGGTGGATTTCGTGGCCCTTGGTGGAGGGGTCCGAAATCAACCCTATCTCTGGTTTCCCCACACATACGGACTCTAAAAATAGCCTATACTTATGTATTTCGAAATTACATGGGCCTGGCCCAATAATAAGGTGACGCAGCACCTAAAATAGCCTCGGGACGAAATTTATGAAGTGGCATCTTGTATATTTCGTCCAAGGCTTCATGCACCCATTATGGTGGCTTCAAAGTCCTGAAATCATCACTTGTAACTCCGTTCTTGTTCCACTTGCGCATGCCATCATCTCCATGCTTGTTCTTGCTCCAATGTTCATCCTTCTCCAAGCTAGGCCCTTCATTTGTAAGCAAAACAAATGTATCCAATTTAGGCAGCATCATATTCTCATGAACATTAGAATCATTACCAAGAAACGAAAGTACCTGGTAATTTAGTTGGCGTGCACGAGCTCTAGTAATTGGTCCAGTATGTATAGCAGCAGGGGCTGTGGGTGTAACAATTGTATTGATGTCCTCATCACAAGGGGTGGCGGCCAAGGAGGTGGGAGGACGTCCCAAGGCAGCCTAAAACTAAATCTAGGTCGTACAAGGCCAATGGGCCCAAGTGGAGGTGATGTAACACCTTTGGACTTGTAGTTTGACTCGGATTCTGCTGCAGCATCAGATTGTTTCGTCCACAACTCAACGCTCCGGACGAATTTGAAGGTGATTCCAATTGGGTTGGAAAGTGCACGAAATCTAGTTTCCAAAAAAAAGAATCACCCAATTCGGAGTCCGTATGAAAAACTTGTGTGCGTTTTGAGTCAGGTATGTCTGTGTAGTCTGAATCTGAATCCAGAACGTGAGAGACTTGGACTCTATCTTCTCTTGGGCCAAAAGTGACGTGAGAGAACTTTTTGGACAGCAAATAAACATCTCTTTCTTCCTTATCTTCATATGTGGATTGTACAAATGTCCCATACACCTGCAATTAGACAAAACACAAAAGTGTGTGAAGTATTTTTGTTCTGGATAACATAAATAGATTATTGAATAGTTTGCACTAGAAATCACCTGACAAATATGCATATATGCAATATTTTTTGTCATATCCAAGGTAGTCATGTCCTCATCATCCTCCCCTTCTTGAAAATAAAGCCGTCCTCGGCGTTGCTTAATCTGAAATGTGGCTAACAAAAGAGACAAGGTGTACATGTTGTATATGTATATGTCATCCATTTTTACTTCCCTTGATTTTTGCATATATGACACATGAATAGATGAGTAACTTGCATAGTTCATAAAATCTAAAGTCAAAAAATTAGCACAAGAAGTAGAAGGCATGAAAATATTGCAACTCAGTTTGCACATATAAGTGAAGCTCTTATTCATTTCAAAAGATTGACAATGTTCATCATTAAACCATCCCAACATTGGTGAATAAACCTTACTTGCATCAAATTTACATGCTACAACATGCTTAAATAAGCAAACATGCAATAAGTCATTCAACACAGAATCACCACCAAGATTAGAGGTCATATCAAAATGATTAAACATTGGTTCTTTTGCATCAATAGTTAATTCAATGGGTGCACTCAAAATTGTTGGTATTTCAGTTGTTTGATCACATGGCAAAGTCAAATGATCAACGTAGTCCTCTAAAATAGGTGGTGTGATCAAAGTAGTGGGTAGCTCATCAGATGGTGCATTCAAATTGACAAGGCATTCATCATTCTCATGTAGAGATGGAAGATCAGTACCTTTGTCATTACCTCTTATGATCAACTCAGATGATGTAGCCACTCTCGGGGGCGATGTGTCACATGGTGGAGGTGATGTAGTCCTGACAACAACGGATGTGGTTGTCATAGTATGCCTAGTAGTTGAAGGAACAATCATATCAACTCTTGGAATGTGCACCGTGCGCTTGTTCTCCTCGTGGCCAACACGTCGTTTTATTTCCTGTTCAGCTTTGCAAGCAAGATGAAACAAATGGTCCATAGGATAACACTCTTCATGAATTAGTATCTCTTGAATATCACGGTTTAATCCTCCCCAAATTCTATCCATAAAATCATCTTCACTTTCTTCTAAAGAGGAATGCAACAAGGTAGTTTGTAAATCATCATAATATTTTGTTACAGTTTCACTACCTTGTTTTAAGTGTTGCAACTACTTAATCATGTCACGAGTATAATAAGCAGGGACGAAAGTATGTCGCATGGCAAGTTTCAAATCATCCCAAGTAGTAGGTATATAATCAGGGTGTAACCGACAATATTCACTCCACCAAACCAAAGCATAACCAGTGAAAGAACCAACCGCAACCTTAACCTTTTTATGTTCATTGAAATTATGGGAAGCAAATATATTTTTTATGTCGAACTCCACTTCAATATATAAAGCAGGTTTAAAACGGCCATTAAATGGTGGTATAGATACATTAACCTGATCATATGCATTTGGATGTTTGTGCACCTCTCGTGACGGTTGTGGTATTTGCAAAGGTGGTGGCACGTCTCCCGCGATCGACAAAGCCCATGAATTGACTCTGGATCCTGTCATGATTAGTAGAACAAGAAACAAAACCCAAAAATAATGTTCCTATAACTACTAGGATGTGGTGGTAAAACGCTCACAGTAAAGCAAATATCAATGTCTTACAAGTTCTTACCATGCAGCAGGCGGTGATCGGCAACCAGCGGTGTCAAGTAACTTCGAATATTGAGTAAAGCGATTGTCACGGGAGCGTACGTATACACGGTGTATAAATATGTGGAGCTGGGTTGGCTATATATGGTAGCAAAAGATTAGCAATAATCAATTCAAAGATGCAATGTTGAATAAACGCTCAACGACGGTACTATGCTGGTCCTAGGCTAGACCGAACTAGAGACGCGAGCCTAGAACACTAATGAGGTCACGTCGTAGCACAACTAGCATCAATGAAGGATACTAAGTAGCTCTGGACAGCAAGATATAAGTGAAGATCACAACGGCAGTAAAGATAATGAGGTGAAACAACAGCCAAGCAGGATATATCAACAACTTTGTCTCCAACTTTCCTCTGAAAAAGTTTGTGCCGATTTTTTTGTTTTTTTTTCTTCTCTCTTTTTTTCCTCACACTTTTTTTTTCTTTCTCTCCTTTTTTTTCTGACTTTTTTTCTCCTTTTTTTTCTCTCGTTTTTTTTCTCTTTTTTTCTCCCTCTTTCCAAAACAAACTAGATAAGATGCAGATTGGATCAAGTGAAGATGTGAACGATCTCAACTATTATTATGACAATGAATGGTGGGTAGCACGTGGTGGAAATTGATGGATGGGTGGTGGACAGCGGAAGAGATAATGATGCAGCGGTGGCGTGACTAATGTGAACAGAACTCGAAACTCTAAACGAACTAGACACTAAGACCAGCAACTCGACACGGCGATGCAACCGATAATTCAATAATGCAAACAATGAATAGAAAATTGCAAAGGCTCAGTCTGGCTAGGACAAAGGATGAATAGATCTAACTTTTGTTTTGTGGCTTTTTCTTGGACTGTAGGTATGAATGACAGATGCGATCTAAACTATGAAAAACTGTAAAATCTCACCGAGCAACCTGAAAACTGATACCACTTGATAGAGGCAAAGGTGTCCCGTCTTTCGATGAGATGGTGGATTTCGCTTTGGTGGAAGTCGACTTTGACGATCCGACTACGAACGTGCGAGGACGTCGCGCCTTAGCAATCGCTAAACCAACTCCGAGAGGTTATTGACCACGCCGGAGCACAATCAACCTGACCACGAAGGTCTATTCCTGCAAGCAATCGAAGAACAAGCAAGAATATGATAAAAGCAATCTGAATATTGCGAGTATATATGAAGTATTGATAAAGGTGGGGATCCGTAAGCGGTCTTGGTCTGGTCGTTGGACACAAACGAAGTACACGAAGTTGCAATGGCTAACTTTTAACTAAACAAATCCCAAGGAAAAAGCTACTAGATGGATCTACTTATATAGGAGTAAGGGGTGGCGGCCAAGGAGGTGGGAGGACGTCCCAAGGCAGCCTAAAACTAAATCTAGGTCGTACAAGGCCAATGGGCCCAAATGGAGGTGATGTAACACCTTTGGACTTGTAGTTTGACTCGGATTCTGCTGCAGCATCAGATTGTTTCGTCCACAACTCAACGCTCCGGACGAATTTGAAGGTGATTCCAATTGGGTTGGAAAGTGCACGAAATCTAGTTTCCAATAAAAAAAGAATCACCCAATTCGGAGTCCGTATGAAAAACTTGTGTGCATTTTGAGTCAGGTATGTCTGTGCAGTCCGAATCTGAATCCAGAACGTGAGAGACTTGGACTCTATCTTCTCTTGGGCCAAAAGTGACGTGAGAGAACTTTTTGGACAGCAAATAAACATCTCTTTCTTCCTTATCTTCATATGTGGATTGTACAAATGTCCCATACACCTGCAATTAGACAAAACACAAAAGTGTGTGAAGTATTTTTGTTTTGGATAACATAAATAGATTATTGAATAGTTTGCACTAGAAATCACCTGACAAATATGCATATATGCAATATTTTTGGTCATATCCAAGGTAGTCATGTCCTCATCACCATTGCCATTATTTGCATGTGGACGACCTAGTGGTTGCTGTGCTGGTGGTGGGACATAGTTCTGATTTTATTCAACCTCATCCTCGCAATCTCTGGCAAAATCATCCTCCTCCGCATCAGCAGCAGGAGCCACAGAAGTATCAACATCAACACCAACAGTTTGGCTAGGTGCAAGAGGGAGACGGCTCGCTCGGCGGAGGCCTATTTCATGATGTGTAGGTAGTCATTGTTGTTGTTGTTGTAGAGGTGCATTAGGTGCGGCCGGTGGTGGTGGTGGAAGACGTGCGAGCAATTCATTAAACATGTTATCGATCTTTGTTTCCAACATCTTCTCCATGCCATCTATCTTCTCCATGGCCTCTTCAAATCTGTTTAGCACATCTTGCACCTGTCCACTCATCATTTGCTGAAATTTATCATGCAACTCCTTATTCGTCATGTTCTCCCAGTCAGTCTCGTCGACTTGTGATCCTGCCATGGTTAGCATCAATAGAAACACACAAGAATATGATCCTACAGACTACTAACAAGAGGTGGTGGTGGTGTCACAAATCCGTCAAGCAAATCTCAAATTCTTACCAGTTCTTACCCAGCAGCAGGCGGTGATCGGCAACTGTCGTAGTCAAAACTCTCAAAGCTTGGATAGAGCGATTACCAGGGAGAGTCAAACGCACGACGTAGATGTATGTGGAGCTGGGAAGGCTTATAATATGGTAGCAAAAAGGGTCAGCAATAATCAATTCAGAGATGCAAAGTTGAATAAACGCTCAACGACAGTACTGTGCTGGTCCTAGGCTAGACCGTGCTAAAGACGTGAGCCTAGAACACTAACAAAATCACGGCGCTGCACATAATCAATGGAGGAGCACACTCTGATTTTTTTTCCTTTTTTTAACTTTTTTTTGCACTTTTTTTTCTCTTTTTTTGCTCCGCAACAAATTTTTTTTTTTGAAAAAGTCTACAAATGGTCTAAAAACTGCCTAGCCAGATATATGTTGCAGGTGAACTCGGATTGGCGTGATGGCGGCGGATATGTGGTGGCGTATATGGTAGCAGCGATGATGATGGTGCGGTGGTGATATATGGCAGCGGCGACGTGACAACCTGTGAATAGAACTCAAAACTATAAAGGACTAGATGCTAAGACTAGCAACTTGACATGACGATGCAACCGCAAATTCAACAAAGCAAATACAGAAAAGATTATGCAAAGGCTCAGATTGGTTCGGATAGGATGAACTAACCCTAATTTTTTTGGCTTTTTCGTGGACTATAGGTACGAAGAATAGACTCGATCTAAACTACGAAAAACTGTAAAATCTCACTGAGCAACCTGAAAATCTGATACCACTTGATAGAGGCAAAGGTGTCCCGATGTTTCGATGAGATGGTGGCTATCGTTTTCTGTGGGAGTCGACCTTGACGATCCGACTACGAACGTGCGAGATGTCGCGCCTTAGCAATCGCTAAACCAACTTCCGAGGGTTATTAACCACGCCGGAGCACGATCAACCTGACCACGAGGGTTTGTTTCCTGCAAGGAAACAAAGAACAAGCAAGAAACTGAGATTGCAATCTGGATATTGCGAATATAAGATGAAAGCTTTATTGATCAAGGTCGGGTTCTGTGATGCCTTGGTCTAGTCGTTGAACACAAACGAAGTACGCGAAGTTGCAGCTATGGCGAACTTTTAATCTAAACAAAACCCAAAGCCTAAACGATGCCCTAAGGGCTGTATATATGGAGGAGAGAGGGGGAATTTCGTGGCCCTTGGTGGAGGGGTCCGAAACCATCCCTAACTGTTGTTTCCCCACACATACGGACTCTAAAAACAGCCTATACTTAAGTACTTCGAAAATACATGGGCCTGGCCCAATAATAAGATGACGCAGCACCTAAAATGGCCTTTGGACGAAATTGATGAAGGGGAATCTTGTATATTTCGTCCCATGCTTCATGCACTCATTATGGTGGCTTTAGAGTCCTGGAATCATCACTTGTAACTCCGTTCTTGTGCCCCTTGCGCATGCCATCATCTCCGTGCTTGAACTTGCTCCAAGGTTCATGTTTCTTGTCCAAGCTAGGCCCTTCATTTGTAAGAAAAACAAATGTATTCAATTTAGGCAGCATCATATTCTCATGAACATTAGAATCGTTGCCAAGAAACGGAAGTACCTGATAATTCAATTGGCGTGCGCAAGCTCTAGTAATCGGTCCAGTATGTATAGCAGCAGGGGCTGTGGGTGTAACAATGGTATTGATGTCCTCATCAAAGGTTATATTCGCGAATCCCTTAGTCCTTGTGCTGTTCCTATCATTTTAGTGCCGAAACAGGATGGTACGTCATGTATGTGCGTTGATTGTAGAGGCATTAATAATATTACTATTCATTATCGTCATCCTATTCCTAGGCTGAATGATATGCTTGATGAATTGAGTGGCTCTACAATATTCTCCAAAGTTGATTTGTGTAGTGGATACCATCAAATTCGTATGAAATTGGAGATGAATGGAAAACAACATTTAAAACTAAGTTTGGATTATATGAGTGGTTAGTCATGCCTTTTGGGTTAACTAATGCACCTAGTACTTTCATGAGGTTATTGAACGAAGGTTTACGTGCTTTCATTGGATGATTTGTGGTAGTTTGCTTTGATGAGATATTGATTAATAGCAAATCTTTGGAGGAACATTTGGAACATTTATGTGCTGTTTTTATTGCTCTATGTGATGCACATTTGTTTGGTAACCTTGGAAAGTAAACCTTTTGCACTGACCGAGCACCAGCCCGGATATCCGGCCCCCACAGCCCGGACATCCGGCCCTCCACGAATGCCCAGACATCTGGCCCAACGCCCGGACGTCCACCGTCCTTGTCTGCGAACAGTAAAGGGCGGAGGCCCGTGTACCCCTTCTACCCCCCTAGACTATATATACTCTATCTCGTACAACTTTCTAGGGTTAGCAAATGTTTAGCTCATATTTGTGACAGAGCTTTGCTCATCCACTTGGTTAGCTTCTCCTTGGAGATTCGAGCCTCCACCGGAGAAGATCCCCCAAGCGGATTCAAGACCCCTCTTTAGGGAAGAACATCAAGACCTCCTCACGGAGAAGAACCGGTTACCCTTTTGTATCGTCCCTAGTTGCCCGTGGACCGTGAATCGTTCTATGTATCCGAGGTTCTAGCATATGTGTGACTTGTTCTTGTTAGTTTGAGTGTTCCTCTTGTGTTTCCCCTTGTGTTTTCCCTCGTTTTCCTCTGTTTCCCTCTTTGTGTTCCTCGTGTTCTTCGCGGGATCCGCTCCTTTCGTGAAAGATCGGGCGATTAGGGTTCCACCCTACATCATCTTGGTATCTAAAGCCACGTTGATCACGATTTCGGACCCTCCCCGTTGTGTTTCTAGCCTTGTTTTGTTGTTTTTCGTCCTAATTCGAAAATTCTCCACCAAAAATAGCCCCAATTTTTTTTGTGATTTGTTGGTGTGTTGAGCTTTTGTTGGTTTGGATCCGTGGATTTGCTTTGTTTTTAGTGGATCTAGCTTCCCATCCTTTTCCCCCTTTTCCCATCCAGAAATTCCTCCGAATTTCGCCCGGATTTAACCTCCCCACGCGGTGTTCATCCCGTTCGTCCCCAGATCTAGAGCCCAGACATCCGGCCCGTAGAGCCCGGACATCCGGCCCCGCTCTGACATCCGGCCTCCCACCCAGACATCTGACCCCTGGCAGCAACATCTCCATCCACCGCCCAGTTTCCACCAAATTTTGTTCCGGTGCCCACCATATACCATATATACTTCCGCATACCTCCACCACTTCCGCATAACCCAACCATTTTTGTAAAGTTTCGCTCTCCGACACAATTGCTACTTCGAGGTTTGAGAATTTCAGTTGCGGTACCGTATCCTTTTGTGTTTCGGCTATCTAGGTACGGTTCGACATCGACATCACCGCCGCTCATCTTCGCCACGAACGCGTCATCAACAACGACCACCTCGACTACGACTTGGTATTCGTGCCACCATTTTGACACCATACTAGAAGCAAGACCGGTAACATCATCTTGGTATTGGACATATCATTCTGGCCATTACATTGATAGCCAGCATAGCCTTACTCCTTTGCGTTGCTTACCCATCGAGACTAGCCATTGAGAATTGCCAGCAACAAGACTTGTGCACATTAGTGATCATACTTCCCTTAGCATACATAAATCATTGTTGCATATCTTGGTATCATCTCTTGTGTCACAAAGTTCTCATCGCATACTCATTTGCTATCTTGGTTCGTCAAGCATTGCATGCAAAAAGAGCTCAAACATCAAAGAGCCAAACAAGCTTTTAAGCAGAGAGAAAAGATAAGCAAAGAGCTTTTAAGAAAGAACAGTAGCATCTTACAACATTAAGATTGTCATACTCGATCATCTTGGATCATATCATAGCAACACCTTGCATAGAACATATTTGGGATAGAAGTCGTTACATATTTGCTACGTAGGTTGTGCACAAGTTCTTGTATCCGCCTATTGTGCAATCGTGCTAGCGTCTCTCTAGTGTTGTGCCACAAGAGCATTATTGTGGATTCCACATTTTGGCTCACCCTTGGTTGCACAACCCCACTTATCTTTTTGCGTGTGTGTTTCCATGTACCTTATATGCTTGGTCCACTTGTTACATTGCATCTTGCGAATCTTTTCCAACATTATTGAAGCTCACTTACAATTGCATCAAATTTTGTGCCACCATCCTAACCAAGATCCACCAAAAGCTTTTACTTGTGTAGGTGTGAGAAACCGACAAGAACTCGTACCAATTGTGCTATTTCCTTGTCCTACATTGGAGTGATCCTCGATCCACTTTCAACTTCTGATGTAGGGTAGAGGCCCTAATCGCCCGATCTTTCATCAAAGGAGTGGATCCATGGGAAAACGAAGAACACGAGGAAGAACGGAAGGAAAACACAAGAGGAAATCTCTAAACCGACATGAATAAGTCACACATGGGCTAGATCCTCGAGTACATAGAACGATACACGAATCCACGACAACTAGGGACGATACATGGTAACCGGTTCTTCTCCGTGAGGAGGTCTTGAATCCACAAGGGGATCTTCCTGCAAAGGGGTCTTGAATCCAAGGTGGATCTTCTCCGTAGAGGGGCCGCGGTCTCTCTCGTGGAGTAGATCCGATATGGATGAGCAATGCTCTATCTCTAAAATGAGCTAAACCAATGCTAACCCTAGCTAGGATGAATGGGGGGTCTATTTATAGTCTAAGTGCAAATGGGAGCGAAGTTAAGGGGTACCTGGGCCTCGGGCCCGAACACTGTGCGCAGACAGGTACTGGACGTCCACTGGGGACCAGTCGTCCGGTGTCTCAGGAGCTGCCGGATGTCCGGTGTCCTTCGGTCGTCCACTGGTTCCGTTCTGTGATATGGGTGCCGGACGTCCGGAGGCTCCAGACTTCCGCTGATGTTGGCTCGGGTGCGGTCGCGCCGGTCGTCCAGTTGGGGCCGGACGTCCGCTCATTGGCCTCGGGTGCAGGGGCACCGGTAGTCCGGTCTGGATCGGACGTCCGCTCGCTGGGGCTCGGCTGACGCTTTAGGCGCCGGACGTCCGGTCCCGTCCGGTCGTCCGGTGGCTGGGACTTTTCCTTCAGCCCTCCTTCTTCTCCGTCTTCTTGTCCATCTTTCTCTTCTTCTTGTCCTTGCTCCTTAGCTTCTCCATTGTACCTGAGTATGCACAAAGTATCCATATGAGGTAGTAGCCATGCTTCATGTGCATCGAAGTGGAATTGTGAGAGGAGAGATGTCATCTCGGTTTCAAGAGCTCTTGCACGTGATTGAGTCATGGGTCCACTAGGCACTTGATGAGACAATGGTAGGTCCTTGGGGATGACCTTGGGATGCTCCGCATCATCTCCCCTCACTTGGGGAAGATCCGTCCTCGGATCAAATTCTTCATCACCATGGAAGGGAGAGAGATCTTTGATGTTGAAGATGTCGCTCTCGTTGTCCTTGTCACGCGGGAGGTCGATCTTGTAAGCATTGTCGTTGTAGCGTTCAAGCACCTTGAAGGGTCCATCCGCTCGTGGTCGAAGCTTGGATTTGCGTTCTTGTGGGAAGCGGTCCTTGCGAAGGTGTAGCCACACTCGATCACCAATGTTGAAGACAGGTTGCTTGTTGAATTTGAGCTTGGTCGCAAGGTGTTGAACTTGGCGCTCGATGGTGTTTCTTGTATCTTCATGCACATTCTTGAGATGTGTCACGCGCGCACTTGCGTCCAAATTAGTGCGCTCTTGGAGTGGTAGGGGAAGGATGTCCAATGGGGACAAAGGGTTGAAACCGTAGACAACCTTGAAGGGGGACTTGCCCGTAGTCGAATGTCTTGCGCGGTTGTAGGCGTACTCGGCGATGGGTAAGCACTCCTCCCACTCCTTGATGTTCTTCTTGATTAGTACGCGAAGAAGGGTGGAGAGCATACGGTTTGTCACCTCCGTTTGGCCATCGGTTTGTGGATGATAGGCCGTGGAGAATAGAAGCTTGATTCCGAGCTTGGCGCATAAGGTCTTCCAAAAGTAACTCAAGAACTTGACGTCGCGGTCCGAGACGATAGTCTTTGGCACACCATGTAGACGCAATATTTCCCTACAAAAGAGAGTAGCAACATGTGAAGCGTCGTCTATCTTGTTACAAGGAATAAAATGTGCCATTTTTGAGAAACGGTCCACAACGACAAATATAGAATCTTTCCCATTGCGAGTCCTAGGCAAACCAAGTACGAAGTGCATGCTAATGTCTTCCCATGGTTGGTATGGAATCGGTAGAGGCATATAGAGACCGTGAGATTGAGCTTTGGACTTAGCTTTGCGGCATGTCGAACATCGATTGGTGAAGCGATTG
Organism: Triticum dicoccoides; assembly: GCF_002162155.2. Taxonomy (NCBI): domain Eukaryota; kingdom Viridiplantae; phylum Streptophyta; class Magnoliopsida; order Poales; family Poaceae; genus Triticum; species Triticum dicoccoides. Next base: position 183,354,670 of record NC_041380.1, on the reverse strand, counting down.
ACGTCCCGAAACATCTTTGGCCAAAATTAGCTCTTCGAGAGCGTGGCGAACGTCTTGTCTCGTCCGAAATGTCCCATTAAGCCTCCTCCATGCGATTCCTGCAAAAGCAACAAACGAAGGGACGACTTTGGGATGCAAAGTTTGTTAGCTCTCATAAGATAGCCGTCTTTGATGTAATAGCATTTGCTAGATGTATTCGACAAACACTTGGCATAAGGAGTGGCAAAAGTTTCATCATGCTCATACAATTCTTTGATATGCTCGAAGCCAATGACATCTAACTCAAGTTGCGTGACTAGCATGCAAATGCGGGAAAGAGCATCCACTACGATGTTTTCTTTACCCTTGATGTATTTGATGACATAGCGAAAAGAATCAATGAATTCACTCCATTTAGCATGACGCTTGTTCAACTTAGTTTGACCCTTAGATACTTGAGAGTCTCATGATCGGTATGAATGATAAACTCATGGGGACAAAGGTAATGTTCCCATTCATGTAAAACATGGACTAAAACATATAGCTCTTTGTCATAGATGGGATAGTTGAGTTGCGCTCCGGAAAATTTCTCACTAAAGTAAGCTATGGGGCGCTTCTCTTGCGTTAACACACCTCCTATGCCATTACCGCTAGCATCACAATGAATCTCAAAAGGCTTGTCGAAGTTGGGTAAAGCTAGCACGAGAGCATGAGTACGCAAATTCTTAAGCTCATTGAATGTATTATCTTGGGTTGGTCCCCAAATAAAGGGCGCATTCTTCTTGCTCAAAGCATGCAAAGGTGAAGCAATAGTGCTAAAATCCTTCACAAAGCGACGATAGAAACCCGCAAGACCAAGGAAACTACGCACTTGATGCAAGTTGGTTGGTTGCGGCCAAGTCTTAATAGCATTGATCTTGGACTCATCTACATGAACACCCTTAGAAGAAACCACAAAACCCAAGAAAACGAGCTTATCAACACCAAAAAGGCATTTCTCCATATTAGCATAGAGTTGCTCTTTTCGAAGAGTTTGCAAAACGGTGCGGACATGGGTGACATGCTCTTTGATAGATTTGCTAAACACAAGAGTGTCATCAACGTAAACCACAACAAATATACCAATGTAAGGGCGAAAGACATGATTCATAAGGCGCATAAAAGTGCCCGGTGCTTCCGAGAGACCCATAGGCATGACTAACCACTCATACAAACCAAACTTGGTTTTGAAGGTGGTTTTCCATTCATCGACCTCTTGTATGCGGATTTGATAGTAACCACTCTTAAGATCAATTTTGGAAAATATAGTGGCACCACTAAGCTCATCTAGCATATCATCTAGGCGTGGAATGGGGTACCTATAGCGAACGGTGATAGCATTGATAGGTCTACAATCGGAGCACATGAGAAAGGTACCGTCACGTTTTGGCACAAGAATGACCGGTACGGCACAAGTGCTCAAACTTTCACGCACATGACCATGGTCTATGAGATGCTTTACTTGCCTTTGAATTTCTTTGGTTTCTTCGGGGTTGACGCCGTATGGAGCTTTGTTCGGAAGTGGTGCTCCGGGTATGAAGTCGATGCGGTGCTCAATGCCTCGTAGTGGAGGTAGTCCCGAAGGTAGCTCATCGGGGAAAACATCTTGAAATTCCTGCAAAAGAGAAGACAACACTAGAGGAAGAGTGTGAGAAGTGTTAGGTTGTGGTGCATTGTCCTTGCACACGAGGACGTAGTGTAGGACACTAGATGGGTTCTCACACACTTCTCTCATCTCACGTTTGGTGGCAAATAGAACTAGGTTCTTGTTTTCGCTCATGGTGGAGGCTCTCAATTTGGGCTTGTGGCGCTCACTCTCTTTTTGGTGGCTCACTCTCTCACCATTCTCTCCATGATGGGTGGCTTGCTTATCGGCGATCACTTGGCTTGGAGACATAGGTCGTAACACAAACTCCTTTCCTTGCATCTTGAAGCTATAGTGGTTTGTACGCCCATTGTGGACGACTCCTCTATTAAATTGCCATGGCCGTCCAAGGATAAGATGACAAACGGTCATTGGGATGACGTCGCACTCCAAGGTGTCTTCGTAGGCACCGATCTTGAAGGAGACTTGCACTCGGTGCTCGACTTGGATTGTATCGAGTCACTAAGCCATTGCACTTTGTATGGATGTGGATGCTTCGTCTTGGGCAATTGGAGCTTGGAGCAAAGTTCTTCACTTGCGAGATTGTGACAACTCCCTCCATCAATGATGACCTTGACGGATCATCCATTGATGCCGGCCTTGGTGTGGAATATGTATCGTTGGTCTTCTTCTTGGGGATGTTGTAGAGTCAAGACTTTGGAGACAACAAGTGCGGGACTTGAGTCTTCATCACAAAAGACTTGTTCTTCTTCGTTGGTTGCTTGGCTGCGCATGGCGACTTGCTCTAGGGCTTCCATTTCTCCTTCGCTCATGGAATCATAAGTGCCATCGTCGTTAGAGGTCATGGTGCACTTGTTGGTGCACTCATAGGACTTGTGGCCTCGGCCGCCGCAAGTGAAACACTTGAGGGAACTCGTCTTGACGGTCTCATCGGTAGGGGTTTATGATGATGAAGCTCTCAGCTTGAAGTTGCTCGTATGAGGATTGCTTGTAGTTGGCGAAGCTTTCTTGGAAGTCGACTTGTCGATGTTGGAAGTAGAGGGTCTTGTAGTCGGTGTTGGAGTCGTTGAAGCTTGGTTATTGGAGAAACCGTAGGACTTGGATGAGAACTTAGCATACTTGAAATCATCTTGCACTTGGCGTTCCGCTTTGGTAGGTTGGTGCACGAGCTCGATGAGATTTGAGTATGGTTGGAAGTCCGCGATCTTCTTGATAGGATGATTGAGTCCATTCAAGAAACGTGCCATTGTTTGCTCATCATCTTCCATCACATTGGCTCTTATCATAGCAATCTCCATCTTCTTGTAGTATTCTTCAACGCTCTTGGTTCCTTGCTTGAGTTGTTGGAGTTTCTTGAAGAGGTAACGGTTGTAGTAGGTAGGCACGAAGCATGCTCTCATGACATCCTTCATTTGTGCCCAAGTAGTGATGGGTGATTCACCTCTTGTCTCGCGGCTGATGTAGGGTGGAGACCCTAATCGCCCGATCTTTCATGAAAGGAGCGGATCTCGCGGAAAACACAAAGAACACGAGGATGAACGGAAGGAAAACACAAGAGGAAATCACTAAACTGACACGAATAAGTCACACATGGGCTAGATCCTCGAGTACATAGAATGATACACGAATCCACGGACAACTAGGGACGATACACGGTAACCGGTTCTTCTCCGTGAGGAGGTCTTGAATCCACAAGGGGATCCTCCCTTAGAAAGAGGTCTTGAACTGAAGATGGATCTTCTCCGAAGAGGGGCCGCGGTCTCTCTCGTGGAGTAGATCCGATATGGATGAGCAATGCTCTATCTCTCGAATAAGCTAAACCAATGCTAACCCTAGCTAGGATGAATGGGGGGGTCTATTTATGCAAATGGGGGCGAAGTGAAAGGGTACATGGGCCTCGGGCCCAAACACTGTGCAAGATAGGTACCGGACGTCCACTGGGGACCGGTCGTCCGGTGTCTCAGGAGCTGCCGGACGTCCGGTGTCCTCCGTTCGTCCGCTGGTTCCGCTCTGTGACGGGGGTGCCGGATGTCCGGAAACGTCGGTCTTTCGCTAAATTTGGTTTGGGTGCAGTTGCGCCGGTCGTCCGGTCCGGACTGGACGTCCGCTTGTTTGCTTGGGTGTCGGGGCACCGGTCGTCCGGTCTGGACCGGACGTCCGCTGGCTGGGACTCGGCTGATGCTTCAGGCGCTGGACGTCCAGTCCCGACCGGTCGTCCGGTGGCTGGGACTTTTCCGGCAGCCCTTCTTCTTCTCCGTCTTCTCGTCCATCTTCCTCTTCTTCTTGTCCTTGCTCCGTAGCTTCTCCATTGTACATGAGTATGCACAAAGTATCCATCTGAGGTAGTAGCCATGCTTCATGTGCATCAAAGTGGAATTGTGAGAGGAGAGATGTCACCTCGGTTTCAAGGGCTCTTGCACGTGATCGAGTAATGGGTCCGGTAGGCACTTGATGAGATGATGGTAGGTCCATGGGGATGACCTTGGGATGCTCCGCATCATCTCCCCTCCCTTGGGGAAGATCCGTCCTTGCATCAAAAACTTCATCACCATGGAAGGGAGAGAGATCTTTGACGTTGAAGATGTCGCTCACGTTGTACTTGTCATGTGGGAGGTCGATCTTGTAAGCGTTGTCGTTGTAGCGTGCAAGCACCTTGAAGGGTCTATCCGCTCGTGGTCGAAGCTTTGATTTGCGTTCTTGTGGGAAGCGGTCCTTGAGAAGGTGTAGCCACACTCGATCACCAATGTTGAAGACCATAGGTTGCTTGTTGAAGTTGAGCTTGGTCGCAAGGCGTTGAACTTGGCGCTCCGATGGTGTTTCTTGTATCTTCATGCATCTTCTTGAGATGTGTCACACGCGCACTTGCGTCCAAATTGATGCGCTCTTAGAGTGGTAGAGGAAGAACGTCCAATGGTGACAATGGGTTGAATCCGTAAACAACCTCGAAAGGCGACTTGCCGGTTGTTGAGTGTCTTGCTTGGTTGTAGGCGAACTCGGCAATAGGTAGGCACTCCTCCCACTCCTTGATGTTCTTCTTGATGAGTACTCGAAGTAGAGCGGAGAGTGTGCAGTTTGTCACCTTCGTTTGGCCGTCGGTTTGAGGATGGTACGCCATGGAGAAGAGTAGCTTGACTCCAAGCTTGGGGCATAGGGTCTTCCAAAAGTAGCTAAGGAACTTGACGTCGCGGTCCGAGACAATTGTCCTTGGCACACCATGGAGACGCAATATTTCCCTACAAAAGATTTTAGCAACATGTGAAGCATTGTCTATCTTGTGACAAAGAATAAAATGTGCCATTTTGGAGAAACGGTCCACAACACAAATATAGAATCTTTCCCACTGCGAGTTTTTGGCAAACCAAGTACAAAGTCCATGCTTATGTCCTCCCAAGGTTGGTATGGAATTAGTAAAGGCATATAGAGACCATGAGATTGAGCTTTTCACTTAGCTTTGCGGCATGTAGAACACCGGTTGGTGAAACGATTGACGTCCCGAAACATCTTTGGCCAAAAGTAGCTCTTCGAGAGCATGGCGAACGTCTTATCGCGTCCAAAGTGTCCCATTAAGCCTCCTCCATGTGATTCCTGCAAAATCAACAAATGAAGGGACGACTTGGGGATGCAAAGTTTGTTAGCTCTCATAAGATAGCCGTCTTTGATGTAATAGCGTTCCCACGATGTATTCGACAAACACTTGGCATAAGGAGTGGCAAAAGTTTCATCATGCACATACAATTCTTTGATATGCTCGAAGCCAATGACATCTAACTCAAGTTGCATGACTAGCATGCATATGCGGCAAAGAGCATCCGCGACGATGTTTTCTTTACCCTTGATGTACTTGATGACATAGGGAAAAGACTCAATGAATTCACTCCATTTAGCATGATGCTTGTTCAACTTAGTTTGACCCATGAGATACTTGAGGGTCTCATGATCGGTATGAATGATAAACTCATGGGGACGAAGGTAATGTTCCCCTTCATGTAAAACGCGGACTAAAGCATATAGCTCTTTGTCATAGATGGGATAGTTGAGTTGCGCTCCTGAAAGTTTCTCACTAAAGTAAGCTATGGGGCGCTTCTCTTGCGTTAACACACCTCCTATGCCATTACCGCTAGCATCGCAATGAATCTCAAAAGGCTTGTCGAAGTTGGGTAAAGCAAGCACGGGAGCATGTGTAAGCAAATTCTTAAGCTCATTGAATGCGGTATCTTGGGATGGTCCCCAAATAAATGGCGCATTCTTCTTGCTCAAAGCATGCAAAGGCGAAGCAATGCTGCTAAAATCCTTCACAAAGCGACGATAGAAACCCGCAAGACCAAGAAAACTACGCCCTTGATGGAAGTTGGTTGGTTGCGGCCAAGTCTTAATAGCATCGATCTTGGACTCATCTACATGAACACCCTTAGAAGAGACCACAAAACCCAAGAAAATGAGCTTATCAATGCCAAAAAGGCATTTCTCCATATTAGCATAGAGACGCTCTTTCCTAAGAGCTTGCAAAACGGTGCGGACATGGGTGACATGCTCTTGGATAGATTTGCTAAACACAAGAATGGCATCGAAGTAAACCACAACAAATATACCAATGTAAGGGCGAAAGACATGATTCATAAGGCGCATAAAAGTGCCCGGTGCTTTCGAGAGACCCATAGGCATGACTAACCACTCATACAAACCAAACTTGGTTTTGAATGCGGTTTTCCATTCATCACCCTCTTGTATGCGGATTTGATAGTAACCGCTCTTAAGATCAATTTTGGAAAATATAGTGGCACCACTAAGCTCATCTAGCATATCATCTAGGCGTGGAATGGGATACCTATAACGAATGGTGATAGCATTGATACGTCTACAATCGGAGCACATGCGAAAACTACTGTCACGTTTTGGCACAAGAATGACCAGCACGACACAAGGGCTCAAACTTTCACGCACATGTCCATGGTCTATGAGATGCTTTACTTGCCTTTGGATTTCTTTTGTTTCTTCGGGGTTGACGCTGTAGGGAGCTTTGTTCGGAAGCGGTGCTCCGGGATGAGGTCGATGCGGTGCTCAATGCCTCGTAGTGGAGGTAGTCCCGGAGGTAGCTCATCGGGGAAAACATCTTGAAATTCCTGCAAAAGAGAAGACAACACTAGAGGAATAGTGTGAGAAGTGTTAGTTTGTGTTGCATTGTCCTTGCACATGAGGACGTAGTGTAGGACACTAGATGGGTTCTCACACATTTCTCTCATCTAATGTTTGGTGGCAAATAGAACTAGGTTCTTCTTTTCGCTCATCGTTGAGGCACTCAATTTGGGCTTGTGGCACTCACTCTCTTTTTGGTGGCTCACTCTTTCACCATTCTCTCCATGATGGGTGGCTTTCTTATCGGCGATCACTTGGCTTGGAGACATAGGTCATAACACAAACTCCTTTCCTTGCATCTTGAAGCTATAGTGGTTTGTACGCCCATTGTGGACGACTCCTCTATCGAATTGCCATGGCCGTCCAAGGAGAAGATGGCAAACGGTCATTGGGATGACGTCGCACTCCAAGGTGTCTTCGTAGGCGCCGATTTTGAAGGAGACTTGTACTCGGTGCTCGACTTGGATAGTCCCAGAGTCACTAAGCCATTGCACTTTGTATGGATGTGGATGCTTCGTCTTGGGCAATTGGAGCTTGGAGCAAAGTTCTTAACTTGCGAGATTGTGACAACTCCCTCCATCGATGATGACCTTGATGGATCGTCCATTGATGCCAGCCTTGGTGTGGAATATGTGGCATCGTTGGTCTTCTTCTTGGTGATGTTGTAGAGTTAAGACTTTGGAGATAACAAGTGCGGTCCTTGAGTCTTCATCACAAAAGACTTGTTCTTCTTCATTGTTCACTTGGCGGTGCACGGCGACTTGCTCAAGGGATTCCATTTCTCCTTCACTCATGGAATTATAAGTGCCATTGTCATTGAAGATCATGGTGCGCTTGTTGGTGCACTCATAGGACTTGTGGCCTCGGCCGCCGCAAGTGAAACACTTGAGGGAACACGTCTTGACGGTCTCATCGGTAGGGGTTGATGATGATGAAGCCCTCGGCTTGAAGTTGCTCGTATTAGGATTGCTTGTAGTTGGCGAAGCTTTCTTGGAAGTCAAGTTGTCGATGTTGGAAGTAGAGGGTCTTGTAGTCAGTGTTGGAGTCGTTGAAGCTTGGTTATTGGAGAAACCGTAGGACTTGGATGAGAACTTGGCATACTTGAAATCATCTTGCACTTGGTGTTCCGCTTTGGTAGCTTGGTGCACGAGCTCGATGAGATTTGAGTATGGTTGGAAGTCGGCGATCTTCTTGATAAGATGATTGAGTCCATTCAAGAAACGTGCCATAGTTTGCTCATCATCTTCCGTCACATTGGCTCTTATCATTGCAATCTCCATCTCCTTGTAGTATTCTTCAATGCTCTTGGTTCCTTGCTTGAGTTGTTGGAGTTTCTTGAAGAGGTCGCGGTTGTAGTAGGTAGGCACGAAGCGTGCTCTCATGACATCCTTCATTTGTGCCCAAGTAGTGATGGGTGGATCACCTCTTGCCTCGCGGTGCTCAATGACTTGTTCCCACCAAATGAGGACATAGTCTTGGAACTCAAGGGATGCCATCGCGATCTTCTTCTCTTCTTCATAATTGTACAAATGGAAGATCTTATCAACTTTCAATGCCCATGAAAGGTATTCTTCGGGATCGTTGCTTCCGTTGAACTTGGGCATGGTGAACTTGAGCTTGCCGTAGCGTTGCTCTTCATTGTGTTGGGGTCGGGGATGATGACGCCCATGTTGTAGATGATTGTCCAACTCGTGGTGCTCTTGACGCGGAGGGTTGTCAACCTCGTGTTGCTCTTGTCACGGAGGATTCCCATTGTTTTCATGCTCTTGATGAACTTGATGGTCTTGGCAAGCTTGTGGAGGAACGCGTCGAGCTCGAGGGGGAACTTGACAATGCAAGCGAGCTTGAAATCGTCGTTCATGAAGTTCTTCGCGAAGTGCTTCCTCTTCTTCACGGGCTTGTCGGCCTCGGTCGGCAATGGCTCGACTCGCATCGCATAGAGCTTGTTGCGCCTCAAGTGCTTGAGCGTCATGGAGTTGTTGTTCTTGACGTTGAGCCTCGGCATCTTGTGCATTTTGGTGTAGACGCACGCGTTCTTCCTCTTCATGTTGGCATTGTTGTTGCTGTTCTCGAGCTAGCGCAAAGGCTTCTTTGGCTTGACGTCGTCGGCGCTCTTGAGAGTCGGTGTCCCGAAGCATATTGAGGTTTGCTTGATGGTCTGTGCGCGCGGCTCGACGAAGAGTGTTCGATGTCGGTGTACTTGAGTCGGAATGGCAACTTGAACGGCTCCTTCTTGAAGTGGAAGAAGAGCGATTGAGCAACAAAGCGCGAATCTCGTCCATCCTTGCGTCATTCTTGCTGCTTGTGATCGTCGACCTTATGGTCGAAGTAGTCCCTTGTATGTTGCTCGGAAAGTCGCAAGTCGGCGACAAGGTTGTCGATGCGTTCACTCATAGCTTGTTGCTCTTGATGCAAAGCATGTTGTGCACCAAAGAGGTGACTCTTGGTGACGAAGGAGTTCATGTCATCGTCTTTGATGAGGACATCAATAACATTGTTACATCCACATCCCCTACTGTTACATATACTGGACAAATTACTAGAGCTCACGCACGCCAATTAAATTACCAGGTACTTTCGTTTCTTGGTAATGATTCTAATGTTCATGAGAATATGATGCTGCCTAAATTGGATACATTTGTTTTGCTTACAAATGAAGGGCCTAGCTTGGAGAAGGATGAACATTGGAGCAAGAACACGCATGGAGTTGATGGCATGCGCAAGGGGATCAAGAACGGAGTTACAAGTGATGATTTCAGGACTTTGAAGCCACCATAAGGAGTGCATGAAGCCTTGGACGAAATATACAAGATGCCACTTCATAATATTCGTCCATAGGCTATTCTAGGTGCTGCGTCACCTTATTATTGGTCCAGGCCCATGTAATTTTGAAATACTTAAGTATATGCTATTTTTAGAGTCCGTATGTGTGGGGAAACAAGAGTTAGGGTTGGTTTCGGACCCCACCCTCAAGGGCCACGAAATTCTCCCCTCTTCCTCCATATATACAGCCCTTAGGGCGTCGTTTAGACTTTGGGTTTTGTTTAGATTAAAAGTTCGCCATAGCTGCAACTTCTCGTACTTCGTTTGTGTCCAACGACCAGACCAAGACGTCACAGAACCCCACCTTGATCAATAAAGCTTTCATCTTATATTCGCAATATCCAGATTGCAATCTTAGTTTCTTTCTTGTTCTTCATTTGCTTGCAGGAAACAGACCCTCGTTGTCAGGTTGATCATGCTCCGGCGTGGTCAATAACCCTCGGAAGTTGGTTTAGCGATTGCTAAGGCGCGACGTCTCGCACGTTCGTAGTCGGATCGTCAAGGTCGACTCCCATAGAAAATGATAGCCACCATCTCATCGGAACATCGGAACACCTCTGCCTCTATCAAGTGGTATCAGATTTCCAGGTTGCTCAGTGAGATTTTACAGTTTTTCGTAGATTACATCGAGTCTGTTCTTCATACCTACAGTCCACGAAAAATCCACAAAAAAACTTAGGGTTAGTTCATCATATCCGAACCAATCTAAGCCTTTGCATAATCTTTTTAGGGTTTTTGCTTTGTTGAATTTGCGGTTGCATCGTCGTGTCAAGTTGCTGGTCTTAGAGTCTAGTCTTTTAGAGTTTCGAGTTCTAGTCATAAGTTGTCACGCCGCCGCCGCACCATCATCATCGCCTTGCCATCTACCACCATTGCTTATCCACCACCGCTCTGAATCCGTATCCATATACCATCACCAATCTGTATCCATATACCACCACCAATCCGTATTCATATACCACCACCAATCTGTATCCATATACCACCACCGCTACCATATACCACCACCGCTGCCATATACCACAACCATATATCCACCAGCAATCCGAGTTCTTCTCATATTAGGTTTGTTCTTGAGATCAGTCTAAATTCCGATTCGTGTTTCCTTGCCTGCGTAGGTCTTAAAAAAAGAGTCTGGAGACCCCCGGGCAGTTTTTAGGCCAAAATTTCAGCGACCAAAAATATTTTTTCCCTATCCTATTTTTAGGCTTTTCCGAGTCTTTTGAGCCACGTGCCATCGTAGTGATTTTTTATCGCACTTTTTCATTGTCGCTGCCCTGATTTCCGGAAAAAAAAGAAAAAAAATAGCGTGCCCATCCTATCAGTTTGACGAGGGAAGAGTTTTCAGACACTCGCCATTATAGTGATTTTTCGCAAAAAAAAGAGGAGCGCACAAAAAAAGGAAAGCAAAGAAAAAGAGCGAAAAAAAAGTCCAGAGTGTGCTTTTCCTTTGTTTACGTGCAGCGCCGTGATTTTGTTAGTGTTCTAGGCTCGCCTCTGCAACAACAGCAACAACACCGACTACCTCCATGTCGGGAAACATCCCTCCGCCGAGCAGTCGTGTCCCTCTTCAGCCTGGCCAAACTGCTGGTGCTGCTGTTGATACTTCTGTGGCTCCTACTGCTGATGTGGAGGAGGATGATTATGTGGGAGATTACGAGGATGAGGTCCATCAAAATCAGAACTACGTGCCACCACCAGCACAGCAACCACCAGGTCGTCCACATGCAAATAATGGCAATGGTAGGGCTCACCCTCAGGTACGAGATCATGACCATCTCCCTAAACTTAAATTGAATATTCCACCATTTGAGGGTAGATATGTTCCTGATATATATCTTACTTGGGAGTTAGAAACTAAACAATGATTTACATGTTTACAATATCCTGAGGAGAGACGTGTTCCTGCTGCTGTTTATGCATTCACTAGTTTTGCATGTGTTTGGTGGTCTGAGCATTGTAGATTATATCCTATTCCAGCTATTTGGACTGCTTTGAAAACTTCTATGCATACTCGTTGGGTTCCACCATATTATCAACGTGAATTACTTCAAAAATTGCAGCGTTTAAGACAAGGAATTTTTTTGTAGAAGAATATTATCAGGAATTACAAAACTGTCATGATTAGATGTGGTATTGTTGAGGAGAATGAAGCTATGCTTGCACGTTTTATGGGTGGATTAAATAAAGAGATTCAGACCATTCTAGAGTATAAGGAGTATACTAATATCATCGTTTATTCCATCTTGCTTGTAAAGCTGAACGTGAAGTGCAGGATCGACATGCATTGGCGCGAACTAACTTTTCTGCAGGTCGACCTTCATCATGGACACCACGTGCATCATCTACTTCCACACGTTCTTCTACACCGGCACCTCCGTTGACTACCACCTCCAACCGTGATACAATAAAGCAGGCACAATCACCACTATCTGCCAAGAGCACACATTCTGGGCCTGCAAAGAGCTCTTCTTCATCCATGGCATCAACAGGGCAAACACATGATATTATTTGTCGACGTTGCAAGGGTGGAGGTCATTATGCGAGAGAATGCCCATCTAAGCGTGTGATGATTGTTACTGAGGATTGTGGGTATGAGTCCGCTAGTGACTATGATGAGGAGACTTTGGCTCTTATTACATGTGACGAACACGGTGGAGACGATTCTGATCATGAGACGCAATACATGGCTCCTGAAGATGCTGTCAGGTATGAATGTTTAGTTGCTCAACGTGTTTTGAGTGTGCAGGTTACACAAGCTGAGCAAAATCAGAAGCATAATTTGTTCCATACAAAGGGAGTTGTGAAGGAACGTTCTGTTCGCGTGATCATAGATGGAGGGAGTTGCAACAACTTGGCTAGCATGGAGATGGTGGAGAAGCTATCTCTCACCACAAGACCACATCCACATCCTTACAACATCCAATTGTTCAACAACAGCGGCATGGTTAAGGTAACACGTACTGTTCGTGTGCATTTTAGTATCTCTACATATGCTGATTATGTTGATTGTGATGTGGTACCTATGCAAGCATGTTCCTTATTACTTGGTAGACCATGGCAATTTGATAAAAATTCTGTACACATGGTAGAAACAATCAGTATACTCTTGTTCATAACGTTAAAAATATTACTTTGCTTCCTATGACTCCTGATTCCATTTTGAAAGATGATATTAATAGAGCTAATAACGCAAAACAGGAGACAAATAAGAGTGAAAATCAGATTGTGGCAAAATAATTTGAGCAACAAATGCAGCCTAATAATAAACAATCTAGTGTTGCTTCTGAAATTAAATTGAAAAGTGCATGTTTACTTGCCACCAAATCTGATATTGATGAGCTAGATTTTAGCAAATCTGTTTGCTATGCTTTTGTGTGCAAAGAGGCATTATTTTCATTCGAGGACGTGCCTTCCTCTTTGCCCCCTGCTGTAATAACATTTTGTAGGAGTTCGCTGATGTCTTTCCACAAGACGTGCCACCGGGATTACCACCTATTCGAGGGATTGAGGATAAAATTGACTTAATTCCCGGTGCATCATTACCCAACCGTACACCATACGGTACCAATCCAACGGAGACGAAAGAGATTATGCATCAAGTACAAGAACTGCTCGACAAAGGTTATATACGCGAATCCCTTAGTCCTTGTGCTGTTCCTTTCATTTTAGTGCCGAAAAAGGATGGTACGTCGCGTATGTGCGTTGATTGTAGAGGCATTAATAATATTACTATTCGTTATCGTCATACTATTCCTAGGCTAGATGATATGCTTGATGAATTGATTGGCTCTACACTATTCTCCAAAGTTGATTTGCGTAGTGGATACCATCAAATTAGTATCAAATTGGGAGATGAATGGAAAACAGCATTTAAAACTAAGTTTGGATTATATGAGTGATTAGTCATGCCTTTTGGGTTAACTAATGTGCCTAGTACTTTTATGAGACTAATGAACGAAGTTTTACGTGCTTTCATTGGATGATTTGTGGTAGTCTATTTCGATGATATACTGATTTATAGCAAATCTTTGGAAGCACATTTGGAACATTTACGTGCTGTTTTTATCGCTCTACGTGATGCACGTTTGTTTGGTATCCTTGGGAAGTGCACCTTTTGCACCGACCAAGTATCTTTTCTTGGCTATGTTGTTACTCCACAGGGAATTGAAGTTTATAAAGCCATGATTGAAGCTATTGAGAGTTGGCCGCAGCCCAAAACGGTCACACAAGTGAGGAGATTCCTTGGCCTCGCTGGTTTCTATAGGCGTTTTGTGAGAGATTTCAGCACCATTGCTGCACCTCTCAAAGAACTTACAAAGAGGGATGTGACTTTTGTTTGGGGTACCGCATAGGAAGAAGCCTTCACGGTATAGAAAGATAAGTTGACACATGCTCCTTTACTCCAACTTCCTGATTTTAATAAGACTTTTGAGCTTGAATGTGATGCTAGTGGAATTGGATTAGGAGGTGTGTTATTACAAGATGACAAACCTGTTGCATACTTTTCTGAAAAATTGAGTGGGCCTAGTCTGAACTATTCTACTTATGATAAAGAATTTTATGCTCTTGTTCGGACTTTAGAAACATGGCAACATTATTTATGGCCCAAAGAAATTGTTATACATTCTGATCATGAATCTTTGAAACACATTAAAAGTCAAGCAAAACTGAACCGTAGACATGCTAAATGGGTTGAATTAATTGAGACTTTCCCTTATGTCAATAAACACAAGAAGGCTAAATAAAATGTTATTGCTGATGCATTGTCTCGTCGTTATACTATGCTTTCACAACTTGACTTTAAAATATTTGGAACATGATGCTGAATTTAAAGATGTATTGCAGAATTGTAAAGAAGGTTGAACCTGGAACAAGTTCGTTGTTAATGATGGATTTGTGTTTCGTTCTACCAAGCTATGCATTCCAGCTAGCTCCGTTCGTCTTTTGTTGTTGCAGGAGGCGCATGGCGGAGGACTAATGGGACACTTTGGCGTGAATAAGACGGAGGATATACTTGCTACACATTTCTTTTGGCCAAAGATGAGACGTGATGTTGAGCGTTTTGTTGCTCGCTGCACTACATGTCAAAAAGCTAAGTCACGACTCAATCCTCATGGTTTATATATGCCTTTGCCTGTACCTAGTGTTCCTTGGGAGGATATATCTATGGACTTTGTTTTAGGTTTACCTCGAACAAAGAAGGGGAGGGATAGCATATTTGTTGTCGTGGATAGGTTCTCGAAAATGGCACACTTTATACCATGTCATAAAAGCGATGATGTTGTTAATGTTGCTGATTTGTTTTTTCGTGAAATTATTCGCTTGCATGGTGTGCCAAATACTATTGTTTCAGATCGTGATACTAAATTTCTTAGCCACTTTTGGAGATGTTTATGGGCTAAGTTGGGGACTAAACTGCTTTCTAGTACTACTTGTCACCCCCAAACTGATGGACAAACTGAAGTAGTCAATAGAACATTGTCGACTCTGCTTAGGGCTGTTTTGAAGAATAATAAGAAAATGTGGGAAGAATGCTTGCCTCATATTGAATTTGCTTATAATCGTTCATTGCATTCTACTACTAAGATGTGCCCTTTTGAGATTGTGTATGGTTTCCTACCTCATGCACCTATTGATTTGTTGCCTCTTCTGATGCGGAGCATCCCAAGGTCATCCCCATGGACCAACCATCGTATCATCAAGTGCCTACCGGACCCATGACTCGATCACGTGCAAGAGCCCTTGAAACCGAGGTGACATCTCTCCTCTCACAATTCCACTTCGATGCGCATGAAGCATGGCTACTTCCTCATATGGATACTTTGTGCATACTCAGGTACAATGGAGAAGATAAGGTGCAAGGACAAGAAGAAGAGGAAGATGGACGAGAAGACGGAGAAGAAGAAGGGATGCAGGAAAAGTCACAGCCACCGGACGACCGGCCAGGACCGGACGTCCGGCGCCTGAAGCCTCAGCCGAACCCCAGCAAGTGGATGTCCGGCCCAGACCGGACGACCGGTGCCCCTGCACCCGAAGCGAATGAGCAGACGTCCGGTCCGGACCGAATGACCTGCGCACCAGCACACGAGCCAACATCAGCGGAAGTCCGGAGCTACCGGACGTCCGGCACCCCCATCACAGAGCAGAACCAGCGACGACTGGAGGACACCGGACGTCCGGCAGCTCATGAGACACTGGACGACCAGTCCCCAGCGGACGTCCGGTACCTGGCTACGTCCAGATTCTGGCCCGAGGCCCATGTACCCCTTCACTTCGCCCCCTTTTTCACTTAGACTATAAATAGACCCCCCCATTCATCCTAGCTAGGGTTAGCGTTGGTTTAGTTCATACTGCGAGATAGAGCTTCGCTCATCCATACCGATCTCCTCCTCGAGAGAGACTACGGCCCCTCTTCGGAGAAGATCAACTTGGATTCAAGACCCCCCCCCTCTTGGGCGGCCCCATCAAGACCTCCTTCTAGGAGAAGAACCGGTTACTTGTATCGTCCTTTGATGACCTTGGATCATCGTGTATCTCTTTGTGTTTCGAGGATCTAGCTCATGTGTAAATCGAATCTTGTTGGTTTGATTGTTTCTCTAGTGTTTTCTCTCGTGAATCCCCTCGTGTTCTTCGTGTTTCTCTTTGGGATCCGCTCCTTTTGTGAAAGATCGGCCATCTAGGGTTCCACCCTACATCATCTTGGATCACAGCCAGCTTGTCTCTTGATACCATCATCTTGGTATCATGAGCAAGGTTGATCATGATTTCGGAGCCCCCCTCTTCGTTTTTCAAGCTTGATTTTCTTGTTTTTCGTCCTAATCCGAAAATCCCCACCAAAAATAGCCCCAAAATTTTTCTTGTGTTTTGTGAGTTTTGATGATGTTTTGTTGGTTTTGATCCGTGAATTTGTTGCGTTGCAAGTAGATCTAGCCTTCCCCCACCATCTCCACCTCGAAATCCCTCCCAAATTTCCCATATTCCCCCCAAAATCACCTCCCGGATCTAAAATCTCACGTTGACCCCGACCACCGGACGACCGTCACATCACCGGACGTCCAGCGACCCAGGAAGCACCGGACGTCCGACGTTACCGGACAATCGGCGACCGGACATCCGTCCATGCCCGGACGACCGCTACTTCCTCAACATCATCCGCTACACCACCTCCAACTTCCGCAAAACCGTCCCAATATCCCTACCCACACCACCACCTAACCGCCACCTACTCCGACGATTTTGGTAGCCTTTTGGTTTTGAGAATTTGAGTTGCAGTACCGTATCCTTTTGTGTTTCGGCTATCTAGGTACGGTTCGACATCGACATCACCGTCGCTCATTTTCGCCACGGACGCATCATCAACACCGGTCATCAACAACGACCACCTCGATTACGACTTGGTATTCGTGCCACCATTTTGACACCATACCGAAAGCAAGACCGGTAACCTCATCTTGGTATTGGACATATCACTCTTGCCATCACATTGTTAGCCATCATCACCTTACTCCTTTGCATTGCTTACCCATCGAGACTAGCCATTGAGTATTGCCGGCAACGAGACTTGTGCACTTTAGTGATCATACTTCCCCATAGCATACATACATACATCATTGTTGCCTATATTGGTATCATCTCTTGTGTCACAAAGTTGTCATCGCATACTCACTTGCTATCTTGGTTCGTCAAGCGTCGCATAAGAAAAGAGCTCAATCATCAAAGAGCCAACCAAGCTTTTAAGCAAAGAGGAAAGATAAGCAAAGAGCTTTTAAGCAAGAACCATAGCATCATACAACATTAAGATTGTCATACTCAATCATCTTGGATCATATCATAGTAACACCATGCATAAAACATATTTGGGATAGAAGTCGTTGCATTTTTGCTAAGTAGGTTGTGCACAAGTTCTTGTATCCGCCTATCGTGCAATCGTGCTAGCGTCTCTCTAGTGTTGTGCAACAAGAGCATTTTTGTGGATCCCACATTTTGGCTCACCCTTGGTTGCTCAACCCCACTTATCTTTTTGCGTGTGTGTTTCTGTGTACATTATATGCTTGGTCTACTTGTTACAATGCATCTTGCGAATCTTTCCCAACATTATTGAATCTTGATTACATTCTCATTAAAAATTGTGCCACCATCCTAACCAAGCTCCACCAAAAGCTTTTACTTGTGTAGGTGTGAGAACCGACAAGAATTGGTACCAATTGTGCTATTTCCTTGTTACACATTGGAGTCATCTTTGATCCATGTTCAACATCGGTCAAGGTACATTTGATATTGGTTCTTCGCTTTCTTCCACTCACACTTGTCTTGGAATGATGGATAGGCCAAGTACTTCTACCAACCCGCTCTTCATGGAGCAAGACGACGACATGAACTCCTTCGTCACCAAGAGTCACCTCTTTGGTGCACAATGTGCTTTGCATCAAGAGAAACAAGCTATGAGTGAACGCATCGACAACCTTGCCGCCGACTTGCGACTTTCTGAGCAACGTACAAGGGACTACTTTGACAACAAGCTCGACGATCACAAGCAAGAGAATGATGCAAGGATGGACGAGATTCGCTCTTTGTTGCTCAACCGCTCTTCTTCCACTTCAAGAAGGAGCCGTTCAATTCGACACTCTGACGACACCATCTCCGGTTCAAGTACACCGACATCGAACACTCTTCGACGAGCCGCGCGCAACGAGCGTCAAGCAAACCTCAATCCACTTCGAGACACCGACTCACAAGAACATCGACGACGTCAAGCCGAATAAGCCTTTGCGCTAGCTCGAGAACGACAACAACAACGCCAACATGAAGAGTAAGAACGCGCGCGTCTACACCAAAATGCACAAGATGCCGAGGCTCAACGTAAAGAACAACAACTCCATGACGCTCAAGCATTTGAGGTGCAACAAGCTCTACGTGATGCGAGTCAAGCCGTTGCCGACCGAGGCCGTCAAGCCCGTGAAGAAGAGGAAGCACTTCGCGAATAAATTTTCGAACGACGACTTCAAGCTCGCATGAATCGTCAAATTCCTCCTCGAGCTCGACGCGCTCCTCCACAAGCTCGCTAAGACCATCAAGTTCATCAAGAGCATGAAAACAATGGGAATACTCCGCGACAAGAGCAACTCGAGGTTGACAACCCTCCGCGACAAGAGCACCACGAGTTGAACAATCATCTACAACATGGGCGTCATCATCCCCGACCCCAACACAATGAAGAGCAACGCTACGGCAAGCTCAAGTTCACCATGCCCAAGTTCAACGGAAGCAACGATCCCGAAGAATAACTTTCATGGGAATTGAAAGTTTACAAGATCTTCCGTTTGCACAATTATGAAGAAGAGAAGAAGATCGCAATGGCATCCCTTGAGTGCCAAGACTATGTCCTCATTTGGTGGGAACAAGTCATTGAGCGCCGCGAGGCAAGAGGTGAACCACCCATCACTACTTGGGCACAAATGAAGGATGTCATGAGAGCACGATTCGTGCCAAACTACTACAACCGCGACCTCTTCAAGAAACTTCAACAACTCAAGCAAGGAACCAAGAGTGTTGAAGAGTACTACAAGGAAATGGAGAGTGCAATGATAAGAGCCAATGTGACGGAAGATGATGAGCAAACTATGGCACGTTTCTTGAATGGACTCAATCATCCCATCAAGAAGATCGCCGACTTCCAACCATACTCAAATCTTATCGAGCTCGTGCACCAAGCTACCAAAGCGGAACGCCAAGTGCAAGATGACTTCAAGTACGCCAAGTTCTCATCCAAGTCCTACGGCTTCTCCAATAACCAAGCTTCAACGACTCCAACACCGACTACAAGAACGTCTACTTCCAACATCGACAAGCCGACTTCTAAGAAAGCTTCGTCAACTACAAGTCATCCTCCTACGAGCAATTTCAAGCCAAGAGCTCCATCATCATCTACCCCAACCAATGAGACTGTCAAGACGAGTTCCCTCAAGTGTTTCACTTGCGGAGGCCAAGGCCACAAGTCCTATGAGTGCACCAACAAGCGCACAATGATCTTCAACGATGATGGCACTTATGATTCCATGAGCGAAGGAGAAATGGAAGCCCTTGAGAAAGTCGCCATGCACCGCCAAGTGAACAATGAAGAAGAAAAAGTCTTTTGTGATGAAGACTCAAGTCCCGCACTTGTTGTCTCCAAAGTCTTGACTCTCCAACATCACCAAGAAGAAGACCAAAGATGCACCATATTCCACACCAAGGCCGGCATCAATGGATGATCCGTCAAGGTCATCATCGATGGAGGGAGTTGTCACAATCTCGCAAGTGAAGAACTTTGCTCCAAGCTCCAATTGCCCAAGACGAAGCAATCACATCCTTACAAAGTGCAATGGCTTAGTGACTCCGGCACCATCCAAGTCGAGCACCGAGTACAAGTCTCCTTTAAGATCGGCGCCTACGAAGATACCTTGGAGTGCGACGTTGTTCCAATGACCTTTTGTCATCTTCTCCTTGGACGGCCATGCCAATTCGATAGACGAGTCGTCCACAACGGTCGAACGAACCACTAATCTTCAAGATGAAGGGCAAGGAGTACGTCCTCCGTCCAATGTCGCCAAGTCAAGTGATCGTCGACAAGCAAGCCCCCCATCATGGAGAGAGTGGTGAGAGAGTGAGCCACCAAAAAGAGAGTGAGCGCCACAAGCCCAAATTGAGTGCCTCCACGATGAGCGAAAACAAGAACTTCGTTCTATTTGCCACCAAACATGAGATGAGAGAAGTGTGTGAGAAGCCATCTAGTGTCCTACACTACGTCCTCGTGTGCAAGGACAATACACCACAAACTAACACTTATCACACTCTTCCTCTAGTGTTGTCTTCTCTTTTGTAGGAATTTCTAGATGTTTTCCCCAATGAGCTACCTCCGGGACTACCTCCATTACGAGGCATTGAGCACCGCATCAACCTCATCCCCGGAGCACCGCTTCTGAACAAAGCTCCCTACCGCGTCAACCCCGAAGAAACCAAAGAAATCCAAAGGCAAGTAAAGCATCTCATAGACCATGGTCATGTGCGTGAAAGTTTGAGTCCTTGTGCCATACCGGTCATTCTTGTGCCAAAACGTGACGGTAGCTTTCGCATGTGCTCCGATTGTAGACCTATCAATGCTGTCACCGTTAGATATAGGTACCCATTCCACGCCTTGATGATATGCTTGATGAACTTAGCGGTGCCACTATATATTCCAAAATTGATCTTAAGAGCGGTTACTATCAAATCCGCATACAAGAGGGTGATGAATGGAAAGCCGCCTTCAAAACCAAGTTTGGTTTGTATGAGTGGTTAGTCATGCCTATGGGTCTCTCGGGAGCACCGGGCACTTTTATGCGCCTTATGAGTCATGTCTTTCGACCTTACATTGGTATATTTGTTGTGGTTTACTTCGATGACATTCTTGTGTTTAGCAAATCTATCCAAGAGAATGTCACCCATGTCCGCACCGTTTTGCAAACTCTTAGGAAAGAGCGTCTCTATGCTAATATGGAGAAATGCCTTTTTGGTGTTGATAAGCTAGTTTTCTTAGGATTTGTTGTCTCTTCTAATGGTGTTCATGTAGATGAGTCCAAGATCAATGCTATTAAAACTTGGCCGCAACAAACCAACTTGCATCAAGTGCGTAGTTTCCTTGGTCTTGCGGGCTTCTATCGTCGCTTTGTAAAGGATTTTAGCACCATTTCTTCGCCTTTACATGCTTTGAGCAAGAAGAATGCGCCTTTTGTTTGGGGACCATCCCAAGATATCGCATTCAATGAGCTTAAGAATTTGCTTACTCATGCTCCCGTGCTTGCTTTATCCAACTTCGACAAGCCTTTTGAGATTCATTGCGATGCTAGCGGTAATGGCATAGGAGGTGTATTCATGCAAGAGAAGCGCCCCATAGCTTACTTTAGTGAGAAACTTTCCGGAGTGCAACTCAACTATCCCATCTATGACAAAGAGCTATATGCTTTAGTCCGCGTTTTACATGAATGGGAACATTACCTTCGTCCCCATGAGTTTATCATTCATACCGATCTTGAGACCCTCAAGTATCTCAAGGGTCAAACTAAGTTGAACAAGCGTCATGCTAAATGGAGTGAATTCATTGAGTCTTTTCCCTATGTCATCAAGTACATCAAGGGTAAAGAAAACATCGTCGTGGATGCTCTTTCCCGCATATGCATGCTAGTCACGCAACTCGAGTTAGATGTCATTGGCTTCGTGCATATCAAAGAATTGTATGTGCATGATGAGACTTTTGCCACTGCTTATGCCAAGTGTTTGTCGCATACATCGTGGGAACGCTATTACATCAAAGATGACTACCTTATGAGAGCTAACAAACTTTGCATCCCCAAGTCGTCCCTTCGTTTATTGCTTTTGCAGGAATCACATGGAGGAGGATTAATGGGACACTTTGGATGCGATAAGACGTTCGCCACGCTCTCGAAGAGCTACCTTTGGCCAAAGCTGTTTCGGGACGTCAATCGCTTCACCAACCGATGTTCGACATGCCGTAAAGCTAAGTCCAAAGCTCAATCTCATGGCCTCTATATGCCTCCGTCAATTCCATACCAACCATGGGAAGATATTAGCATGGACTTTGTGCTTGGTTTGCCTAGAACTAGAAATTGCAAGGATTCTGTTTTTGTTGTCGTGGACCGTTTCTCCAAAATGGCTCATTTCATTCCTTGCAACAAGATAGACGATGCTTCACATATTGCAAATCTGTTTTGTAGGGAAATCTTGCGCCTTCATGGAGTGCCAAAGACTATCGTCTCGGACCGCGACGTCAAGTTCCTTAGCTACTTTTGGAAGACTCTATGCGCCAAGCTCGGAATCAAGCTACTCTTCTCCACGACGTACCATCCTTAAACCGACGGTCAAACGGAGGTGACAAACCGCACACTCTCCGCTCTACTACGAGTACTCATCAAGAAGAACATCAAGGAGTGGGAGGAGTGCCTACCTATCGCCGAGTTCGCCTACAACCGAGCAAGACACTCAACAACAGGCAAGTCACCTTTCGAGGTCGTTTACGGATTCAACCCATTGTCACCATTGGACATTCTTCCTCTACCACTCCAAGAGCGCATCAATTTGGATGCAAGAGCGCGTGTGACACATCTCAAGAAGATGCATGAAGATACAAGAAACACCATCGAGCGCCAAGTTCAACGCCTTGCGACCAAGCTCAACTTCAACAAGCAACCTATGGTCTTCAGCATTGGTGATCGAGTGTCGCTACACCTTCGCAAGGACCGCTTCCCACAAGAACGCAAATCCAAGCTTCGTCCACGAGCGGATGGACCCTTCAAGGTGCTTGCACGCTACAACGACAACGCTTACAAGATCGACCTCCCGTGCGACAAGTACAACGTGAGCATCATCTTCAACGTTAAAGATCTCTCTCCTTTCCATGGTGATGAAGATCTTGATCCAAGGACGGATCTTCCCCAAGGGAGGGGCGATGATGCGGAGCATCACAAGGTCATCACCATGGACCAACCATCGTCTCATCAAGTGCCTACCGGACCCATGACTCGATCACATGCAAGAGCCCTTGAAACCGAGGTGACATCTCTCCTCTCACAATTCCACTTCGATGCGCATGAAGCATGGCTACTACCTCATATGGATACTTTGTGCATACTTAGGTACAATGGAGAAGATAAGGAGCAAGGACAAGAAGAAGAGGAAGATGGACGAGAAGACGGAGAAGAAGAAGGGATGTAGGAAAAGTCCCAGCCACTGGACGACAGGCCGGGACCGGACGTCCAGCGCCTAAAGCCTCACCCGAACCCGAGCGAGTGGACGTCCAACCCAGACCAGACGACCGGTGCCCCTGCACCCGAAGCGAACGAGCGGACGTCTGGTCCGGACCAGACAACCTGTGCACCAGCACCCGAGCCAACATCAGCGGAAGTCCGGAGCTACCGGACGTCCGGCACCCCCATCACAGAGCAGAACCAGTGGACGACCGGAGGACACCGGACGTCCGGAAGCTCCCGAGACACCGGACGACCGGTCCCGAGCGGACGTCCGGTACCTGGCTGCCTCCAGATTCAGGCCCGAGGCCCATGTACCCCTTCACTTCGCCCCCTTTTGCACTTAGACTATAAATAGACCCCCCCCATTCATCCTAGCTAGGGTTAGCATTGGTTTAGCTCATACTTCGAGATAGAGCTTCGCTCATCCATACCGATCTCCTCCTCGAGAGAGACTACGGCCCCTCTTCGGAGAAGATCAACTTGGATTCAAGACCCCCCCTCTTGGGAGGCCCCATCAAGACCTCCTTCTAGGAGAAGAACCGGTTACTTGTATCGTCCTTTGATGACCTTGGATCATCGTGTATCTCTTTGTATTTCGAGGATCTAGCACATGTGTAATCGAATCTTGTTGGTTTGAGTGTTTGTCTAGTGTTTTCCCTCGTGAATCCCCTCGTGTTCTTCGTGTTTCTCTTTGGGATCCGCTCCTTTCGTGAAAGATCGGCCATCTAGGGTTCCACCCTACATCATCTTCCATCTTTGGAGAAGGTTAATTTTGATGCTAAAGAATATACTGAATTGATTTTAAAAATGCATGAGTTAACTAAGGAAAACATTGAGCGTATGAACGCTAAATATAAACTTGCTGGAGATAAGGGTAGAAAACATGTTGTGTTTGCACCTGGAGATCTTGTTTGGTTACATTTGCGTAAAGATAGATTTCCTAATTTGCGCAAATCAAAGCTAATGCCACGTGCTGATGGTCCTTTTAAGGTGTTAGAGAAAATAAATGATAATGCATATAAACTTGAGCTACCTGCAGATTTTGGGGTTAGTCCCACTTTTAACATTGCAAATTTGAAGCCGTATTTGGGTGAGGAAGATGAGCTTCCGTCGAGGACGACTTCATTTCAAGAAGGGGATGATGATGATGAGGACATCAATACCATTGTTACATCCACATCCCCTACTGTTACATATACTGGACCAATTACTAGAGCTCGCGCATGCCAATTAAATTACTAGGTACTTTCGTTTCTTGGTAATCATTCTAATGTTCATGAGAATATGATGCTGCCTAAATTGGATACATTTGTTTTGCTTACAAATGAAGGGCCTAGCTTGGAGAAGGATGAACATTGGAGCAAGAACATGCATGGAGTTGATGGCATGCGCAAGGGGATCAAGAAAGGACTTACAAGTGATGATTTCAGGACTTTGAAGCCACCATAAGGAGTGCATGAAGCCTTGGACGAAATATACAAGATGCCACTTTGTAATATTCGTCCATAGGCTATTCTAGGTGCTGCGTCACCTTATTATTGGGCCAGGCCCATGTAATTTCGAAATACTTAAGTATAGGCTATTTTTAGAGTCCGTATGTGTGGGTAACAAGAGTTAGGGTTGGTTTCGGACCCCACCCTCAAGGGCCACGAAATTCTCCCCTCTTCCTCCATATATACAGCTCTTAGGGCGTCGTTTAGACTTTGGGTTTTGTTTAGATTAAAAGTTCTCCATAGCTGCAACTTCTCGTACTTTGTTTGTGTCCAACGACCAGACCAAGACGTCACAGAACCCCACCTTGATCTATAAAGCTTTCATCTTATATTCGCAATATCCAGTTTGCAATCTCAGTTTCCTGCTTGTTCTTCGTTTGCTTGCAGGAAACAGACCCTCGTGGTCAGTTTGATCGTGCTCCGGCGTGGTCAATAACCCTCGGAAGTTGGTTTAGCGATTGCTAAGGCGCGAGGTCTCGCACGTTCATAGTCGGATCGTCAAGGTCGACTCCCACAGAAAACGATAGCCACCATCTCATTGAAACATCGAGACACCTTTGCCTCTATCAGTCTTGCTCCATGAAGAGTGGGTTGGTAGAGGTACTTTCCCTATCCATCATTCCAAGACAAGTGTAAGTGGTAGAAAGAGAAGAACGAATACCAAATGTACCTTGACCAAAGTTGAAAGTGAATCGATGATCACTCCAATGTAGGACAAGGAAATAGCCCAATTGGTACGAATTCTCGTCGGTTTCTCACACCTACACAAGTAAAAGTTTATGGTGGAGCATGGTTAGGATGGTGGCACAATTTTTAATGTGAATGTAAGCAAGATTCAATAATGTTGGAGAAGATTCGCAATATGCAATGTAACAAGTAGACCAAGCATATACGGTAAATGGAAACACACGCGCAAAAAGATAAGTAGTGTTGTGCAACGAAGGATGAGCCAAAATGTGGAATCCACAAAAATGCTCATGTTGCACAACACTAGAGAGACGCTAGCACGATTGCCCGATAGGCGGATACAAGAACTTGTGCACAACCTACATAGCAAAAATGCAACGACTTCTATCCCAAATATGTTTTATGCAAGGTGTTGCTATGATATGCTCCAAGATGATCGAGTATGACAATCTTAATGTTGTATGAATGCTATGGTTCTTGCTTAAAAGCTCTTTGCTTATCTTTCCTCTTTGCTTAAAAGCTTAGTTGGCTCTTTGATGTTTGAGCTCTTTTCTCATGCAATGCTTGATGAACCAAGATAGCAAGTGAGTATGCGATGAAAACTTTGTGACGCGTCCATGGCACGAAGACCAAGTCGTAGTCGAGGTGGTCGTTGTTGATGACGCGTCCATGGCGAAGATGAGCGGCGGTGATGTCGATGTCGAACCGTACCTAGATAGCCGAAACACAAAAGGATGCGGTACCGCAACTCAAATTCTCAAAACCAAAGGCGACCAAAATTGTCGGAGTAGGTAGCGGTTAAGTGGTGGTGTGGGTTGGGATATTGGAACGGTATGCAGAAGTTGGAGGTGGTGTAGTGGATGATGTGGTGAAAGTGGCGGTCGTCCGGAAGTGGACGGATGTCCGGTCGCCGGTCGTCCGGTGAGGTCGAACGTCTGGTGCTTCCTGGGTCGCCGGACGTCTGATGAAGTGACGGTCGTCCAGTGGTCGGGGTCAACGCGAAAATTTCAGATCCGGGAGGTGATTTTGGGGATTTTGGGAGGGATTTCGAGGTGGAAATGGTGGGGGAAGGAGAGATCAACTTGCAACACAACAAATTCACGGATCAAATCCAACAAAACATCATCAAAACTCACAAAACACAACAAAATTTTTGGGCAATTTTTGTGGGGATTTTTGGGTTGGGACGAAAAAAACAAAATCAAGCTAGAAAAATGAAGAGGGGGGCTCCGAAATCGTGATCAACCTTGCTCATGATACCAAGATAATGTACGGTGGAGACCCTAATCGCCCAATCTTTCATGAAAGGAGCGGATCCTGGGGAAAACACGAAGAACACGAGGATGAACAGAAGGAAAACAAAAGAGGAAATCACTAAACCGACACGAATAAGTCACACATGGGCTAAATCCTCGAGTACATAGAACGATACACGAATCCACAGACAACTAGGGACGATACACGGTAACCGGTTCTTCTCCGTGAGGAGGTCTTGAATCCACAAGGGGATCTTCCCTTAGAAAGGGGTCTTGAATCCAAGATGGATCTTCTCCGAAGAGGGGCCGCAGTCTCTCTCGTGGAGTAGATCCGATATGGATGAGCAATGCTCTATCTCTCAAATGAGCTAAACCAATGCTAACCCTAGCTAGGATGAATGGGGGGTCTATTTATAGTCTAAGTGCAAATGGGGGAGAAGTGAAAGGGTACATGGGCCTCGGGCCCGAACAATGTGCGCAGACAGGTATCGGACGTCCACTGGGGACCAGTCGTCTGGTGTATCAGGAGCTGCCGGACGTCCGGTGTCCTCCGATCGTCCACTGGTTCCGCTCTGTGATGGGGGTGCCGGACGACCAGAAACGTCGGTCTTCCGCTGACTTTGGTTCGGGTGCAGGTGCGCCGGTCGTCCGGTCCGGACCGGACGTCCGCTCGTTTGCTTCGGGTGTCAGGGCACCGGTCGTCCGGTCTGGACCGGACGTCCGCTGGCTAGGACTCGGCTGATGCTTCAGGCGCCGGACGTCCGGTCCCGGCTGGTCGTCCGGTGGCTGGGACTTTTCTGGCAGCCCTTCTTCTTCTCCGTATTCTCGTCCATCTTCCTCTTCTTCTTGTCCTTGCTCCTTAGCTTTTCCATTGTACCTGAGTATGCACAAAGTAGCCATATGAGGTAGTAGCCTTGCTTCATGTGCATCGAAGTGGAATTGTGAGAGGAGAGATGTCACCTCGGTTTCAAGGGCTCTTTCACGTGATCGAGTCATGGGTCCGGTAGGCACTTGATGAGACGATGGTAGGTCCATGGGGATGACCTTGGGATGCTCCGCATCATCGGCGCTCTATGATTTGTTCCCACCAAATGAGGACATAGTCTTGGAACTCAAGGGATGCCATCGCGATCTTCTTCTCTTCTTAATAATTGTGCAAACGGAAGATCTTGTCAACTTTCAATGCCCATGAAAGGTATTCTTCGGGATTGTTGCTTCCGTTGAACTTGGGCATGGTGAACTTGAGCTTGTCGTAGCATTGTTCTTCATTGTGTTGGGGTCGGGGATGATGACGCCCATGTTGTAGATGATTGTTCAACTCGTGGTGTTCTTTACGCGGAGGGTTGTCAACCTCATGTTGCTCTTGTCGTGGAGGATTCCCATTGTCTTCATGCTCTTGAGGAACTTGATGGTCTTGGCGAGCTTGTAGTGGAGCACGTCGAGCTTGAGGAGTAACGAGATGATGCATGCGAGCTTGAAATCGTCGTTCGTGAATTTCTTCGCGAAGTGCTTCCTCTTCTTCACAAGCTTGTCGGCCTCGGTCGGCAATGGCTCGACTCGCATCGCGTAGAGCTTGTTGCGCCTCAAGTGCTTGAGCGTCACGGAGTTGTTCTTGACGTTGAGCCTCGGCATCTTGTCCATTTTGGTTTAGACGCGTGCGTTCTTCCTCTTCATGTTGGCGTTGTTGTTGTCGTTCTCGAGCTAGCGCAAAGGCTTCTTCGGCTTGACATCATCGGCGCTCTTGAGAGTCGGTGTCTCGAAGTGGGTTAAGGTTTGCTTGACGGTTGGTGCATGCGGCTCGACGAAGAGTGTTCGATGTTGGTGTACTTGAGCCGGAGAGAGTAAAGTCGGAACGGTGACTTGAAAGGCTCCTTGTTGAAGTGGAAGAAGAGCGGTTGAGCAACAAAGCGCGAATCTCGTCCATCCTTGCGTCATTCTCTTGCTTGTGATCGTCGAGCTTATGGTCGAAGTAGTCCCTTGTACATTGCTCGGAAAGTCGCAAGTCGGTGGCAAGGTTGTCGATGCGTTCACTCATAGCTTGTTGCTCTTGATGCAAAGCACGTTGTGCACCAAAGAGGTGACTCTTGGTGACGAAGGAGTTCATGTCGTCGTCTTGCTCCATGAAGAGTGGGTTGGTAGAAGTACTTGGCCTATCCATCATTCCAAGACGAATGTGAGTGGTAGAAAGAGAAGAACGAATACCAAATGTACCTTGACCGAAGTTGAAAGTGAATCGATGATCACTCCAATGGAGGACAAGGAAATAGCCCAATTGGTACGAATTCTCATCGATTTCTCACACCTACACAAGTAAAAGCTTATGGTGGAGCTTGGTTAGGATGGTGGCACAATTTTTAATGTGAATATAAGCAAGATTCAATGATGTTGGGAAAGATTCGCAAGATGCAATGTAACAAGTAGACCAGGCATATATGGTACATGGAAACACACGCGCAAATAGATAAGTGGGGTTGTGCAACCAAGGGTGAGCCAAAATGTGGAATCCACAATAATGCTCTTGTTGCACAACACTAGAGAGACGCTAGCACGATTGCACGATAGGCGGATACAAGAACTTGTGCACAACCTACTTAGCAAAAATGCAACGACTTCTATCCCAAATATGTTCTATGCAAGGTGTTTCTATGATATGATCCAAGATGATCGAGTATGACAATCTTAATGTTGTATGATGCTATGGTTCTTGCTTAAAAGCTCTTTTCTTATCTTTCCTCTTTGCTTAATAGCTTGGTTGGCTCTTTGATGTTTGAGCTCTTATCTCATGCAATGCTTGACGAACCAAGATAGCAAGTGAGTATGCAATGAAAACTTTGTGACACAAGAGATACCAATATAGGCAACAATGATGTATGTATGTATGCTATGGGAAGTATGATCACTAATGTGCACAAGTCTCGTTGCCAGGAATACTCAATGGCTAGTCTCTCGATGGGTAAGCAAAACAAAGGAGTAAGGCTATGATGGTTATCAATGTAATGGCAAGAGTGATATGTCCAATACCAAGATGAGGTTACCGGTCTTGCTTCCGGTATGGTGTCAAAATGGTGGCACGAATACCAAGTCATAGTCAAGGTGGTCGTTGTTGATGACGCGTTCGTGGCGAAGATGAGCGGCGGTGATGTCGATGTCGAACCGTACCTAGATAGCCGAAACACAAAAGGATACGGAACCGCAACTCAAATTCTCAAAATCAAGTGCGAGCAAAATCGTCGGAGTAGGTAGCGGGTAAGTGGTGGTGTGGGTTGCGATAATGGAAATGTTTGCAGAAAGTCGGTGGTGGTGTAGCGGATGATGTGGTGGAAGGAGCGGTCGTCCGGAAGTGGACGGATGTCCGGTCGCCGGACGTTCGGTAGGGTCGGAAATCCGCTAGTTTCAGCTCGGTGTAGAGGTTCCGGTCGTCCAGTAACAGTCGGACCTCCGGTAAGCTACGGTCGTCCGATGGGTCGGGGTCAATGCGAAATTGATAAGATTTCGTGGATTTTGGATGGATTTCGAGGTGGAGATGGTGGGGGAAGGCTACAGCCACTTGCAACACAACAGATTCACAGATCAAAACGAACAAAACATCATCAAAACTCACAAAACACAAGAAAATTTTTTGGGGCTATTTTTGTGGGGATTTTCGGATTAGGACAAAAACAACAAAATCAAGCAAGAAAAAGAAAAGGGGGCTCCGAAATCGTGATCAACCTTGCTCTAGATACCAAGATGATGTAGGGTACAGACCCTAATCGCCCGATCTTTCACGAAAGGAACGGATCCCGGGGAAAACGAAGAACACGGGGAAGAACGGAAGGAAAACACAAGAGGAAATCACTAAACTGACATGAATAAGTCACACATGGGCTAGATAATCTAGTACATAGAACGATGCACGAATCCACGGACAACTAGGGATGATACACGGTAACCGGTTCTTCTCCGTGAGGAGGTCTTGAATCCACAAGGGGATCTTCCCGTAAAGGGGTCTTGAATCCAAGGTGGATCTTCTCCGTAGAGGGGCCGCGGTCTCTCTCGTGGAGTAGATCCGATATGGATGAGCAATGCTCTATCTCTAAAATGAGCTAAACCAATGCTAACCCTAGCTAGGATGAATGGGGGGTCTATTTATAGTGTAAGTGCAAATGGGGGCGAAGTGAAGGGGTACATGGGCCTCGGGCCCGAACACTATGCGCAGACAGGTACCGGACGTCCGCTGGGGACCGGTCGTCTGGTGTCTCAGGAGCTGTCGGACGTCCGGTGTCCTCCGGTCATCCGCTGGTTCCATTTTGTGATGGGAGTGCCGGACGTCCGGAGGCTCCGGACTTCCGCTTATGTTGGCTCGGGTGCAGGTGCGCCGGTCGACCGGTCGGGGCCAGACGTCCGCTCATTGGCCTCGGGTGCAGGGGCACCGGTCGTCCGATTTGGACCGGACGTCCGCTCGCTGGGGCTCGGCTGGCGCTTCAGGCGCCGGACGTCCGGTCCCGGCCAGTCGTCCGGTGGCTGGGACTTTTCCTTCAGCCCTCCTTCTTCTCCGTCTTCTCGTCCATCTTCCTCTTCTTCTTGTCCTTGCTCCTTAGCTTCTCCATTGTACCTAAGTATGCACAAAGTATCCATATGAGGTAGTAGCCATGATTCATGTGCATCGAAGTGGAATTGTGAGAGGAGAGATGTCACCTCGGTTTCAAGAGCACTTGCACGTGATCGAGTCATGGGTCCACTAGGCACTTGATGAGACGATGGTAGGTCCATGGGGATGACATGGGATGCTCCGCATCAACTTCGGTCAAGGTACATTTGTAAAAACTCATTGTTCTCTTTCTACGACTCACATTTGTCTTGGAATGATGGATAGTAATAGGGGCTAAGGTGTCCCATCTTTCGATGAGATAGTGGCTATCGTTTTAGAGGAAGTCGACTTTGACGATCCGACTATGAACGTGCGAGGACATCGCGCCTTAGAAATCGCTAAACCAACTCTGAGGGGTTATTGACCGCGGCGGAGCACGATCAACCTGACCACAAGGGCCCGTTTCCTGCGAGTAAACGAAGAACAAGCAAGAAACTGAGATTGCAATCTGGATATTGCGAATATAAGATGAAAGCTTTATTGATCAAGGTGGGGTTCTGTGACGTCTTGGTCTGGTCGTTGGACACAAACGAAGTACGCGAAGTTGCAGCTACGGCGAACTTTTAATCTAAACAAAACCCAAAGTCTAAACGATGCCCTAAGGGCTGTATATATAGAGGAAGAGGGGGGAATTTCGTGGCCCTTGGAGGAGGGGTCCGAAACCAACCCTAACTCTTTTTTCCCCACACATACGGACTCTAAAAACAGCCTATACTTAAGTATTTCGAAAATACATGGGCCTGGCCCAATAATAAGGTGACGCAACACCTAAAGTAGCCTCTGGATGAAATTTATGAAGTGGCATCTTGTATATTTCGTCCAAGGCTTCATGCACTCCTTATGGTGGCTTCAAAGTCCTGAAATCATCACTTGTAACTCCGTTCTGGATCCCCTTGCGCATGCCATCATCTCCACGCTTGAACTTGTTCCAAGGTTCATCTTTCTTGTCCAAGCTAGGCCCTTCATTTGTAAGCAAGACAAATGTATCCAATTTTGGCACCATCATATTCTCATGAACATTAGAATCGTTACCAAGAAACGAAAGTACCTGATAATTCAATTGGCGTGCGCCAGCTCTAGTAATTGGTCCAGTATGTATAGAAGCAGGGGCTGTGGGTGTAACAATGGTATTGATGTCCTCATCAGATAGGCCAAGTACTTCTACCAACCCACTCTTCATGGAGCAAGACGACGACATGAACTCCTTCGTCATTAAGAGTCACCTCTTTGGTGCACAACGTGCTTTGCATCAAGAGCAACAAGCTATGAGTGAACGGATCGACAACCTTGCCGCCGACTTGCGACTTTCCGAGCAACGTACAAGGGAATACTTCGACCACAAGCTCGATGATCACAAGCAAGATAATGACGCAAGGATGGATGAAATTCGCGCTTTGTTGCTCAACCGCTCGTCTTCCACTTCAAGAAGGAGCCGTTCAAGCCGCCACTCCGACTTCACCCTCTCCGGCTCAAGTACACCGACATCGAACACTCTTTGTCGACCCGCGCGCACCGACCGTCAAGCAAGACTCAATCCTCTGTGAGACACCGACTCTCAAGAGTGCCGACAACGTCAAACTCAAGAAGCCTTTGCGCTAGCATGAGAACGAGAACGACAACGCCAACATGAAGAGGAAGTGCGAGCGCGTCTACACCAAAATGCTCAAGATGCCGAGGCACAACGTTAAGAACAACAACTCCATGACGCTCAAGCACTTGCGGCGCAACAAGCTTTACGCGATACGAGTAGAGCCATTGCCGACCGAAGCCGACAAGCCCGTCAACAAGAGGAAGCATTTCGCGAAGAAATTCAAGAACAATGATTTCAAGCTTGCGTGCATCGGCAAGTACCTCCTCGAGCTCGACATGCTCCTCCACAAGCTCGCCAAGAACAACAACAAGAGGAAGCATTTCGCGAAGAAATTCAAGAACAAAGATATCAAGCTCGCGTGCATCGGCAAGTTCCTCCTCGAGCTCGACATGCTCCTCCACAAGCTCGCCAAGAACAACAAGTCAATCAAGAGCATGACGACATTGGAGACCCTCCACGACAAGAGAAACATGACGATAACAATCCTCCGCGCCAAGAGCACCACGAATTGCACAATCATCAACAACATGGGCGTCATCATCCCCGACCCCAACACAATGAATAGCAACGCTACGGCAAGCTCAAGTTCACCATGCCCAAGTTCAACGGAAGCAACGATCCCAAGAATACCTTTCATGGGCATTGAAGGTTGACAAGATCTTCCGTTTGCAAAATTTTGAAGAAGAGAAGAAGATTGCGATGGCATCCCTTGAGTTCCAAGATTATGTCCTCATTTGGTGGGAACAAATCATAGAGCGCCAAGAGGCAAGAGGTGAACCACCCATCACTACTTGGGCGCAAATGAAGGATGTCATGAGAGCACGCTTCGTACATACCTACTACAACCGCGACCTCTTCAAGAAACTCCAACAACTCAAGCAAGGAACAAAGAGCGTTGAAGAATACTACAAGGAGATGGAGATTGCAATGATACGAGCCAATGTCACGGAAGATGACGAGCAAACAATGGCATGTTTCTTGAACGGACTCAATCACCCTATCAAGAAGATCGCCGACTTCCAACCATACTCAAACCTCATCGAGCTAGTGCACCAAGCTACCAAAGAGGAACGCCAAGTGCAAGATGATTTCAAGTATGCCAAGTTCTCATCCAAGTCTTACGGCTTCTCCAATAACCAAGCTTCAACGACTCCAACACCGACTACAAGACCTTCTACTTCCAACATCGACAAGTCGACTTCCAAGAAAGCTTCATCAACTACAAGCCATCCTCCTACGAGCAACTTCAAGCCGACAGCTTCATCATCATCAACCCCAACTGATGAGACCGTCAAGACAAGTTCCTTCAAGTGTTTCACTTGCGGAGGGCGAGGCCACAAGTCCTACGAGTGCACCAACAAGAGAACCATGGTCTTCAACGAAGATGGCACTTATGACTCCATGAGCGAAGGCGAAATGGAAGCCCTCGAGCAAGTTGCCATGCATCGCCAAGTGAACAATGAAGAAGAACAAGTCTTTTGTCATGAAGACTCAAGCCCCGCACTTGTTGTCTCCAAATTCTTGACTCTCCAACATCACCAAGAAGAAGACCAACGATGCCACATATTCCACACCAAGGCCGGCATCAATGGACGATCCGTAAAGGTCATCATCGATGGAGGGACTTGTCATAATCTTGCAAGTGAAGAACTTTGCTCCAAGCTCCAATTGTCCAAGACAAAGCATCCACATCCATACAAAGTGCAATGGCTTAGTGACTCCGGCACAATCCAAGTCGAGCACCGAGTACAAGTCTCCTTCAAGATCGGCGCCTACGAAGACACCTTGGAGTGCGATGTCGTTCTAATGACCGTTTGTCATCTTCTCCTTGGACGGCCATGGAAATTCGATAGAGGAGTCGTACACAACGGCCGAACGAACCACTACATCTTCAAGATGAAGGGCAAGGATTACGTCCTCCGTCCAATGTCGCCAAGTCAAGCGATCGCCAACAAGCAAGCCACCCATCGTGGAGATCATAGTGAGAGAGCGAGCCACCAAAACGAGAGTGAGCGCCACAAGCCAAAATTGAGTGCCTCCACGATGAGCGAAAACAAGAACCTAGTTCTATTTGCCACCAAACGTGAGATGAGAGAAGTGTGTGAGAACCCATCTAGTGTCTACACTACGTCCTCGTGTGCAAGGACAATGCATCACAAACTAACACTTCTCACACTCTTCCTCTAGTGTTGTCTTCTCTTTTGCAGGAATTTCAAGATGTTTTTCCCGATGAGCTACCTCCGGGTCTACCTCCTCTATGAGGCATTGAGCACCGAATCGACCTCATCCCCGGAGCACCTCTTTCGAACAAAGCTCCATACCGTGTCAACCCCGACGAAACAAAAGAAATACAAAGGCAAGTAAAGCATCTCATAGACTATGGACATGTGCGTGAAAGTTTGAGCCCTTGTGCCGTTCCAGTCATTCTTGTGCCAAAACGTGATGGTAGTTTTCACATGTGCTCCGATTGTAGACCTATCAATGCTATCACCGTTCGCTATAGGTATCCCATTCCACGCCTAGATGATATACTTGATGAGCTTAGCGGTGCCACTATCTTTTCCAAAATTGATCTTAAGAGTGGTTACTATCAAATCTGCATACAAGAGGGTGATGAATGGAAAACTGCCTTCAAAACCAAGTTTGGTCTGTATG
Source organism: Triticum dicoccoides (assembly GCF_002162155.2). Lineage (NCBI taxonomy): Eukaryota > Viridiplantae > Streptophyta > Magnoliopsida > Poales > Poaceae > Triticum > Triticum dicoccoides. The sequence goes on along the minus strand of NC_041380.1, from coordinate 183,318,994 downwards.
AGTGGTTAGTCATGCCTATGGGTCTTTTGGAAGCACCGGGCACTTTTATGCGCCTCATGAATCATGTCTTTCACCCTTACATCGGTATATTTGTTGTGGTCTACTTTGATGATATCCTTGTGTTTAGCAAATCTATCAAAGAGCATGTCACCCATGTCCGCACCGTTTTGCAAACTCTTAGAAAAGAGCGCCTCTATGCTAATATGGATAAATTCCTTTTTGGTGTTGACAAGCTTGTTTTCTTGGGTTTTGTTGTCTCTTCTAAGGGTGTTCCTGTTGATGAGTCTGAGATTAATGCTATTAAGACTTGGCCGCAACCAACCAACTTGCATCAAGTGCGTAGTTTTCTTGGCCTTGAGGGTTTCTATAGTCGCTTTGTGAAGGATTTTAGCACCATTGCTTCGGCCTTGCATGCCTTGAGCAAGAAGAATGCACCTTTTGTTTGGGGACCGTCCCAAGATACCGCATTCAATGAGCTTAAGAATTTTCTTACTCATGCTCCCGTGCTTGCTTTACCAAACTTCGACAAGCCTTTTGAAATTCATTGCGATGCTAGTGGTAATGGCATAGGAGGTGTATTAATGCAAGAGAAGCGCCCCATAGCTTACTTTAGTGAGAAACTTTCCGGAGCGCAACTCAATTATCCCATCTATGACAAAGAGCTATATGCTTTAGTCCGCGTTTTGCATGAATGGGAACATTAACTTCATCCCCATGAGTTTATCATTCATACCGATCATGAGACTCTCAAGTATCTTAAGGGACAAACTAAGTTGAACAAGCGTCATGCTAAATGGAGTGAATTTATTGAGTCTTTTCCATACGTCATCAAGTACATCAAGGGTAAAGAAAACATCGTAGCGGATGCTCTTTCCCGCATATGCATGCTTGTCACGCAACTTGAGTTAGATGTCATTGGTTTCGACCATATCAAAGACTTGTATGCGCATGATGCAACTTTTGCTACCCCTTATGCCAAGTGTTTGTCGAATACATCTTGGGAACGCTATTACATCACAGATGGCTATCTTATGAAAGCTAACAAACTTTGCATCCCGGAGTCATCTCTTTGTTTTTGTTGCTTTTGCAGGAATCGCATGGAGGAGGCTTAATGGGACACTTCGGATGCGACAAGACGTTCGCCACGCTCTCGAAGAGCTACTTTTGGCCAAAGATGTTTCGGGATGTCAATCGCTTCACCAACCGGTTTTCTACATGTCGCAAAGCTAAGTCCAAAGCTCAATCTCATGATCTCTATATGCCTTTACCAATTCCATACCAACCATGGGAAGTCATTAGCATGGACTTTGTACTTGGTTTGCCTAGAACTCGAAATGGAAAAGATTCCATATTTGTCGTTGTGGACCGTTTCTCAAAAATGGCACATTTTATTCCTTGCCACAAGATAGACGATGCTTCACATGTTGCCAATCTCTTTTGTAGGGAAATTTTGCGTCTCCATGGTGTGCCAAAATCCATCGTCTCGGACCGCGACGTCAAGTTCCTTAGCTACTTTTGGAAGACCCTATGCGCCAAGCTCGGAATCAAGCTACTCTTCTCCATGGCGTACCATCCTCAAACCGACGGCCAAACGGAGGTGACAAACCGCACACTCTCCGCTCTACTTCGAGTAATCATCAAGAACAACATCAAGGAGTGGGAGGAGTGTCTACCCATCGCCGAGTTTGCCTACAACCGAGCAAGACACTCAACAACTGGCAAGTCCCCTTTCGAGGTCGTCTACGGATTCAACCCTTTGTCACCATTGGATATTCTACCTCTACCACTCCAAGAGCGAATCAATTTGGACGCAAAGTGCAAGAGCGACCCATATCAAGAAGGTTCATGAAGATACAAGAAACACCATCAAGCGCCATGTACAATGCCTTGCGACCAAGCACAACGTCAACAAGCACCATATGATCTTCAACATTGGAGACCTCGTGTGCCTACACCTTCGTAAGGACCGTTTTCCCCAAGAACACAAGTCCAAACTTCGACCACGCGCGGATGGACCATTCAAGGTGCTTGCACGCTACAACAATAACGCTTACAAGATCGACATTTCTCCTAACAAGTACTCCGTGAGCGACAGCTTCAACATCAAAGATCTCTTGCCCTACCAGGGTGATGAGGATTTCGATCCGAGGACGGATCTTCCCCAAGGGAGGGGAGATGATGCGGAGCATCCCAAGATCATCCCCATGTACGCACCCACACCTCCAACGGCACCACTTGGACCAATGACACGAGCCCAAGCCAAGGCTATCGAAGATAAGGTGAACTCACTCCTCTCCGAACTTCCGCTTTCTATGCATGAGACATGGCTACTACCTAAGTCCGAGATGTTGTGCATGATTAGGTACCAAGAGGGTCCTCCCGAAGATGTGCATGAAGACAGACAAGTCCCCAAGTCCATGGATGAGGAGAACCATCGGAAGGAGCCAAGAGCATCTCCCAGGACCCGGACATCCGGCCAAGGTCCCGGACATCCGGCCCCTGGAGCTGCCTCCCCTTCAGCTGCTCAGCCTCCAAGTGCATACAGGCCCCGAACATCCGGCCCGCAAGCCCGGATATCCGACCCTTCCCGAGGCCCCGGGTATCAGGCCCCCCTGCCCAGAAATCTGGACCCCCCGAATCCGAGAGCAACATGGCCAGCTTCACTAGCCCGGACATCCGGCCCCCACAGCCTGGACATCCGGCCCTCCGCGAACACCCGGACGTCCGGCCTCCCTGTCTGCGAACAGTAATGGGTCGAGGCCCTTGTACCCCTTCTACCCCCCTAGACTATATATACTCTATCCCGTACAACTTTCTAGGGTTAGCAAATGTTTAGCTCATATTTGTGAGAGAGCTTTGCACATCCACTTGGTTAGCTTCTCCTTGGAGATTCGAGCCTCCACCGGAGAAGATCCCCCAAGCGGATTCAAGACCCCTCTTTAGGGAAGAACATCAAGACCTTCTCACGGAGAAGAACCGGTTACCCTTTTGTATCGTCCCTAGTTGTCCGTGGACCGTGAATCGTTCTATGTATCCGAGGATCTAGCACATGTGTGACTTGTTCTTGTTAGTTTGAGTGTTCCTCTTGTGTATCCCCTTGTGTTTTCCCTAATTTTCCTCCATTTCCCTCTTTGTGTTCCTCGTGTTCTTCACGGGATCCGCTCCTTTCGTGAAAGATCGGGCGATTAGGGTTCTACTATACATCAAAGATAAGTTGACACATGCTCCTTTACTCCAACTTCCTGATTTTAATATGACTTTTGAGCTTGAATGTGATGCTAGTGGAATTGGATTAGGAGGTGTGTTATTACAAGATGGCAAACCTGTTGCATATTTTTCTAAAAAATTGAGTGGGCCTAGTCTGAACTATTCTACTTATGATAAAGAATTATATGCTCTTTTTCGGACCTTAGAAACATGGCAACATTATTTATGGCCCAAGGAATTTGTTATACATTCTGATCATGAATCTTTGAAACACATTAAAAGTCAAGCAAAACTGAACCGTAGACATGCTAAATGTGTTGAATTCATTAAGACTTTCCCTTATGTCATTAAACACAAGAAGGGTAAAGAAAATGTTATTGCTGATGCATTGTCTCATTCTTATACTATGCTTTCACTACTTGACTTTAAAAGATTTGGTTTGGAGACCATCAAAGATCAATATGTGCATGATGCTAAATTTAAAGATGTATTGCGGAATTGTAAGGAAGGGAGAACTTGGAACAAGTTCATTTTTAACAATGGATTTGTGTTTCGTGCTAACAAGCTATGCATTCCAGCTAGCTCCGTTCATCTTTTGTTGTTGCAGGAGGCGCATGGAGGAGGATTAATGGGACACTTTGGCATCAAGAAGACGGAGGATATACTTGCTACACATTTCTTTTTGCCAATGATGAGATGGGATGTTGAGCGTTTTGTTGCTCGCTGCACTACATGTCAAAAAGCTAAGTCACGACTCAATCCTCATGGTTTATATATGCCTTTGCCTGTACCTAGTGTTCCTTGGGAGGATATATCTATGGACTTTGTTTTAGGTTTACCTTGAACAAAGAAGGGGAGGGATAGCATATTTCTTGTCATGGATAGGTTCTCAAAAATGGCACACTTTATACCATGTCATAAAAGCGATGATGTTGTTAATGTTGCTGATTTGTTCTTTTGTGAAATTATTCGCTTGCATGGTGTGCCAAATACTATTGTTTCAGATCGTGATACTAAATTTCTTAGCCACTTTTGGAGATGTTTATGGGCTAAGTTGGGGACTAAACTGCTTTTCTAGTACTACTTGTCACCCCCAAACTGATGGACAAACTGAAGTAGTCAATAGAACATTGTCTACTATGCTTAGGGCTGTTTTGAAGAATAACAAGAAACTGTGGGAAGAATGCTTGCCTCATATTGAATTTTCTTATAATCATTCATTGCATTCTACTACTAAGATGTGCCCTTTTGAAATTGTGTATGGTTTCCTACCTCGTGCACCTATTGATTTGTTGCCTCTTCCATCTTCGGAGAAGGTTAATTTTGATGCTAAAGAACGTCATGAATTGATTTTAAAAATGCATGAGTGAACTAAGGAAAATATTGAGCGTATGAATGCTAAATATAAACTTGCTGGAGATAAGGGTAGAAAACATGTTGTTTTTGCACATGGAGATCTTTTTTGGTTACATTTGTGTAAGGATAGATTTCCTAATTTGCGCAAATCAAAGCTAATGCCACGTGCTGACGGTCCTTTTAAGGTGTTAGAGAAAATAAATGATAATGCATATAAACTTGAGCTGCCTACAGATTTGGGGGTTAGTCCCACTTTTAACATTGCAGATTTGAAGCCTTATTTGGGTGAGGACGATGAACTTTCGTCGAGGATGACTTCATTTCAAGAAGGGGAGGATGATGAGGACATCAACACCATTGTTACACCCACATCCCCTGCTGCTATACATACTGGACCGATTACTAGAGCTCGCGCACCCAATTGAATAATCAGGTACTTTCGTTTCTTGGTAATGATTCTAATGTTCATGAGAATATGATGCTGCCTAAATTGGAAACATTTGTTTTGCTTACAAATGAAGGGCCTAGCTTGGAAAAGATAGATGAAACTTGGAACAAGTTCAAGCATGGAGATGATGGCATGCGCAAGGGGATCAAGAACGGAGTTACAAGTGATGATTTCAGGACTTTGAAGCCACCATAAGGATTGCATGAAGCCTTGAACGAAATATACAAGATGCCACTTCATAAATTTCGTCTAGAGGCTATTTTAGGTGCTGCATCACCTTATAATTGGGCCAGGCCCTTGTATTTTTGAAATACTTAAGCATAGGCTGTTTTTAGAGTCCATATGTGTGGGGAAACAAGAGTTAGGGTTGGTTTCGGACCCCTCCTCCAAGGGCCACGAAATCCCCCCTCTTCCTCCATATATACAGCCCTTAGGGCATCGTTTAGACTTTGGGTTTTGTTTAGACTAAAAGTTCGCCATAGCTGCAACTTCGCGTCCTTCGTTTGTGTCCAACGACCAGACCAAGACGTCACAGAAGCCCACCTTCATTAATAAAGCTTTCCTCTTTTATTCACAATATCTAGATTGCAATCTCAGTTTCTTACTTGTTCTTCGTTTGCTCGGAGGAAATAGACCCTCGTGGTCAAGTTGATCGTGCTCCGGCGTGGTCAATAACCCTCGGAAGTTGGTTTAGCGATTGCTAATGCGTGACGTCTTCGCACGTTCGTAGTTGGATCATCAAAGTCGACTCCCACAGAAAACAATATCTATCTCATCGAAACATCGGGACACCTTTGCCTCTATCAGGGCATCATTTAGAATTTGGGTTTTGTTTAGATTAAAGTTATCCATAGCTGCAACTTCACATACTTCATTTGTGTTCAACGACTAGACAAAGGCGTCACAGAACCCCACATTGATCAATAAAGCTTTCCTCTTATATTCGCAATATCTAGATTGCAATCTTAGTATCTTGTTTGTTCATCGTTTGCCTACAGAAAACAGACCTCGTGGTCAGGTTGATCATGCTCCGGCGTGGTCAATAACCTCTCGGAGTTGGTTTAGCGATTGCTAAGGTGCAACATCCTCACCGAGCCACCATCTCATCGAAAGATGGGACAACTTTGCCTCTATCAAGTGGTATCAGATTTGCAGGTTGCTCAGTGAGATTTTACAGTTTTTCGTAGTTTAGATCGAGTCTGTTCTTCGTACCTATAGTCCACGAAAGAGCCAAAAAAATTAGGGTTAGTTCATCATATCCGAATAGTCTAAGCCTTTGCATAGTCTTTTCAGTATTTTTGCTTTGTTGAATTTACGGTTGCATCGTCTTGTCTAGTTGCTGGTCTTAGAGTCTAGTCTTTTAGAGTTTCGATTCTGGTCATAAGTTGTCCCGCCACCGCCGCACCATCATCATCGCCCCTGCCATCTACCACCACCGCTTATCCGCCACCGATCCGTCTCCATATACCATCACCAATCCGTATCCATATACCACCACCACTGCCATATCTTACCATCATATATTCACCACCAATCCGAGTTCTTATCATATTAGTTTTGTTTTCGAGATCCATCTAATTTCCGATTCGTGTTTCCTTGCTTGAGTAGGTTTAGAAAAAAGAGTCTAGAGACCCAGGGCAATTTTTAGGCCAAAATTTTGGTGACCGACAATATTTTGTCCCTATCCTATTTTAAGCCTTTTTTGAGTCTTTTGACACACTCGCCATCGTAGTGATTTTTTGTCGCACTTTTTCGTCATCGCTGCCCTGATTTCTGGAAAAAAAATTGTCAAAAAAAAATCATGCCCATCCTGTCATTTTGACCTGGGAAGAGTTTTGAGACACTCGCCATTATAGTGACTTTTCACAAAAAAAAGAGGAGCGCAAAAAAGGAGAGCAAAAAAAATTCCAGAGTGTTCTTTTCCCCTGTTTACGTGTAGCGCCGTGATTTTGTTAGTGTTCTAGGCTCGCGTCTCTAGCACGGTCTAGCCTAGGACCAGCACAGTACCGTCATTGAGCGTTTATTCAACTTTGCATCTCTGAATTGATTATTGCTAATCTTTTTGGTAACATATTATAAGCTTTCCTAGCTCCACATAAATCTACGTCGCGCGTTTGACTCTCCCTGGTAATCGCTCTATCCAAGGTTTGAGAGTTTTGACTACATCGGTTGCCGATCACTACCTATTGCTGGGTAAGAACTAGTAAGAATTTGAGATTTGCTTAACGGATTTGTGACACCCACCACCACCATTTTCTATTAGTCTGTAGAATCATATTCTTATGTGTTTCTATTGCTGCTAACCATGGCAGGATCACAAGTCGATGTGACTGACTGGGAGAACATGATGAGTAAGGAGTTGCATGATAAATTTCAGGAAATGATGGCTGAACAGGTGCAAGATGCGCTGAACAATTTTGAAGAGGCCATGGATAAGGTAACTGGCTTTGAGAAGAAGTTCTGGTGTGGATCATCCTATGATCATCCTCATGTACACTCAAGCATACGCCTTTGGACCTAAGCTGAACTCGCTCCTTTCTGAATCTTCCCTTTCCGCATGTAAGACATGGATTCTACTTCAAGCGCGGACCTTGTGCATACTCAGGTACACCCGAGGAGACCATGGAGAGCCCAAGGACCAAGGCCAAGTGATGTAGGGTAGAACCCTAGTGGCCCGATCTTTCACGAAAGGAGCGGATACCGTGAAGAACGCGAAGAACACGAGGATGGAAACGAGGGGAAAATCACGAGGGGAACACAAGAGAACACTCAAACTAACAAGTATGATCACACATGTGCTAGATCCTTGAAACACAAAGAGAGATACAAGATCCAAAGTCAACAACGGACGATACAAGAGGTAACCGGTTCTTCTCCGTGAGGAGGTCTTGAATCCATAAGGGGATCTTCCCGGGAGGGGTCTTGAATCCAAGGTGGATATTCTCCGTAGAGGGGCCGCAGTCTCTCTCGTGGAGTAGATCCGATATGCATGAGCGAAGCTCTATCTCTCAAATGACCTATCACAACGCTAACCCTAAAACGTAGGTGGAGGGGGAGTATTTATAGTCTAAGGGGCGAAGGGGTACAAGGGCCTTGGCCCAGATGCACTGCACGCAGGCAGGGGAGGCCGGACGTCCGGGCGACGGGCCGGATGTCCGGGGCTTCACAGAGAGATGGATGTCCGGGCTGGCAGGCCGGATATCGGGGCTGGAGGACTCACTTTGTTTCTCTCTGTTTGGAGGGTTCCGGGTTTCCGGAGGTGAGGCCGGATGTCTGGGACTTGGCGAGGCGCCGGATGTCCGGGACTTGGTGAGGCGCCGGATGTCCGGGACTTGGCGAGGCGCCGGATGTCCGGGGTTGACGCCAGATATCCGGGGTTGACGTCGGATGTCCGGCGCCTGTAGCACTTGGCGGCTATTGTTATAGTGGTCGTCTCCAATGTCCGGATGTCCGGGCCTGGGGCGGATGTCCGGGTCCTGGAGCTGTCTCCGTCTTCTTTCATCGTCGCTTCTGCACACGGTTGGCCTTGGTCCTTGGGTTCCCCATGGTCTCCTCGGGTGTACCTGGGTATGCACAAGGTCTGCGCTTGAAGTAGCATCCATGTGTAACATGCGGAAAGGGAAGATTCGGAAAGGAGCGAGTTCGCCTTGTGTCCAATGGTGTATGCTCGAGTGTACATGGGGATGATCGTAGGATGCTCCGCATCATCTCCCCTCCCTTGGGAAAGATCCGACCTCGGATCGTGATCCTCATCACCATGGAAACGGTTGTTGTGGACGGACTTGTAGTTGGACAGAGTTGAAGACATTGCGCCATCCATGTACTCCAAGTTGTCGCCGGAGTGGTATATATGCAAGAAAAGCAAACGCAAACGACACTCGAAAATACAATGGTTAGCGCACACAAAGTGTCCATCATGTAAGAAAGAGTCCGTGCAACAAGATTGACCATGACAAGGTGCATGAAGCTTATCAAAAAGAGATGGAATGGTATGCAAAGCATTCATGGGAGCAAAAGCATTCATTATGCACACAAATGTGTTGGGAATATGATCAATGCAACCACGGTGCAAAACGATGTCATAGTGAGACGGTTTATCAATAGCATGAATATGGCAATGGATGCTCAAGATGAGTATGTGATCATGCAATTGATGATGGGCAATATGATCATGATGTATGAATATGCCATCAAGGAAGATCACAACAAATTTGCTAAGAAAGTGCACAAGCTCATATATCATGGATGACATGGGAATACAAGATGCAACAAGGCAATCATGATGTGAGTCAATCCATGCATCAGATGCAAATCTTTCATGTGTATGATATGTCCATCGAGCAGACATGTGTGAGAACAATCGCCAAATATGGAGGTGTTGGAGTACCAATGCTCGATGTCGTGGCATGAGTGGAGGTTCGAAGGTGCATCCAATAAGTCCGAGCGCTCCTCAAGTTGAAGGTCCATGGGTTCCATCTCCAATGTCGGCCCTCCATCCAATAGATGTAACATGTAGAGAAGAAGAAGGAAACAACAATGAAAGAGTGACCGATCCAATATGCATATTTGAGGATGGCTCAAAGGGAAGGAGTTCACCTTTAGGAGATTCTCGCAAATGTTGGTGTTGCACATCGTGTATGCCTTCACATGACCAAATTGTGTCATGACGGTATCGCCTTGTGAATCCTTCAACATGAAAGAACATGACAAACACTCGGAAAAACAAATGAGGTTAGCGGAGATGCAAAACCTATCATTCGTGTGGTAAAATACCGAACAAGTGTATGCATCATGCTCATTATAAGAAAGGACAAGGGAGCATTTCGTAGTATGGAGGCATATGATGATGCGAGAACAACAAAATACAATAGGCTCAATCAAGCAAGCATGAATTGTAAGTAAAGTGTTCATGTCTCCATGATCAATAAGCATAGATGCAACAATTGGCGGCAAGCGACAATGAACAAAATATATCATGTGAGAGGCATGAACATATATGTCATCAACCCAATAAAGCAAGTAAGAGTTGAACATGGGTGATGCGACAAAGCAAGCTATCACGGGAATCAAGGCAATCAAGCTAGTAGTGCGAAGATGCAACATACTAGAAGGAATCATGTCAAGTATGTCATGTGTGCAAATGGTGGGCATGAATAATGCACAAGACATATCACAAGTATGAAATGAGGATATGAGCAAAATAGCATCACTAGCATGAGGCACATGATAAACATGGCAATAGCAACAAGGATCTCCACCAAGCATGCAAATACACATAGGAGTGGCATAATGGTGAATCATGGGTAGATGCAAGCAAGGGTCGCAATTGCATGGCAAAGGCATAGAAGCAAGCATAGCATGCAAAGTGAACACGGTAAAATGAGCATGAAGCGACAAGCAGTATATAGCCCATAGCCGTGTGAGAGCCAAGTGAGAGAGATGCGCGTAGTCGTTGCACGAAAGGAATGGTTGTAAGGATAGTCCACGGGATCCCAAGTCATCTTTGCTCTCAAGAGCTCGTTTCGTGAACTCTTGGGATTGAGAGGTTGACGAGTATACATGAGTACCTACACAAAACAAAGACAAAGGGAAAATTGTGTGTGCGTGGTAGATGTACACATCATCCATCATGATGCGCAAGTGCTTGTGTTGGTTAGCACAAAATATCCAATGCTCGAATAAATGAGATGCGTGATATAGAAACATGTCATCCATCATGATAGGTTTTGATGTAGGGTAGAACCCTAATCGCCCGATCTTTCACGAAAGGAGCAGATCCCGCGAAGAACACGAGGAACACAAAGAGGGAAATGAGGGAAATCACCAGGGGAAACACAAGAGGAACACTCAAACTAAGAAGAACAAGTCACACATGTGCTAGATTCTCGAATACATAAGAGAAGATACACGATCCACGGACAACTAGGGACGATACACGGTAACTGGTCTTCTCCGTGAGTAGGTCTTGAAGTTCTTCCCAAAAGAGGGGTCTTGAATCCGCTTGGGGGATCTTCTCCGGTGGAGGCTCGAATCTCCGAGGAGCAGGTAACCAAGTGGATAAGCAAAGCTCTCACACAAAATATGAGCTAATCCTTTGCTAACCCTAGAAAGTTGTAAGGGATAGAGTATATATAGTCTAGGGGGAGAAGGGATACACGGGCCTCGGCCCTTCACTGTGCGCAGACAGGGGAGGCCGGATGTCCAGGCTGGTCGGGCCGGATGTCCGTGCTTTCAGGCGACGCCGGATGTCTGGGCTATGGGGGCCGGATGTCTGGGCTGGAGCAGTGGCATTTGTTGCTCTCGGGTTCGGAGGGGCCCGATTTCCGGGCTGGTGGCCGGATGTCCGGGGGCTCGAGAGGGGCCGGATGTCCGGGCTGCCGGGCCGGTTGTCCGGGGCCTGTAGCCTTCTGCGGCTGGGCTACTGTAGTGGAAGACGCTCCAGGGGCCGGATGTCCGAGGCCTGGGAGATGCTCTTGGCTCCTTCCGTTGGTTCTCCTCTTCCGTGGACTTGGGGACTTGTTCATCTTCATGCATATCGTCGGGAGGACCTTCTTGGTACCTAATCATGCACAACACCTTGGACTTAGGTAGTAGCCATGTCTCATGCATAGAAAGTGGAAGCTCGGAGAGGAGTGAGTTCACCTTATCTTCGGTAGCTTTGGCTCGGGCTCGTGTCATTGGTCCAAGTGGTGTCGTTGGAGGTGTGGGAGCATCCATGTGGATGATCTTGGGATGCTCCGCATCATCTCCCCTCCCTTGGGGAAGATCCGTCCTCGGATCGAAATCCTCATCACCATGTTAGGGCGAGAGATCTTTGATGTTGAAGATGTCGCTCACGGAGTACTTGTCACGAGGGATGTCGATATTGTATGCATTGTTGTTGTAGCGTGCAAGCACCTTGAATGGTCCACCCGCGCGTAGTCAAAGTTTGGACTTGCATTCTTGGGGAAAGTGGTTGATGTGGGGTAGAACCCTAGTGGCCCGATCTTTCACGAAAGGAGCGGATCCCGCGAAGAACACGAGGAGGGAAACGAGGGGAAAATCACGAGGGGAACACAAGAGAACACTCAAACCAACAAGTATGATCACACATGTGCTAGATCCTCGAAACACAAAGAGAGATACAAGATCCAAAGTCAACAACGAATGATACAAGAGGTAACCGTGAGGAGGTCTTGAATCCACAAGGGGATCTTCCCTTAGAAAGGGGGCTTGAATCCGAAGGGATCTTCTCCGCAAGGAGGTATTGAATCCAAGGTGGATCTTCTCCATTGATGTGGACATGAATACCATTGTTACACCCACAGCCACTGTTGCTATACATACTGGACCGCTTACTAGAGCTTGCGCACGCCAATTGAATTATCAGGTTTTTTCGTTTCTTGGTAAAGATTCTAATGTTCATGAGAATATGATGCTGCCTAAATTGGATACATTTGTTTTCCTTACAAATGAAGGGCCTAGCTTGGACAAGAAAGATGAACCTTAGAGAAAGTTCAAGCATGGAGATGATGGCATGCACAAGGGGAACAAGAATGGAGTTACAAGTGATGATTCCAGGACTCTGAAGCCACCATAATGAGTGCTTGAAGCATGGGACTAAATATACAAGATCCCACTTCATAAATTTCGTCCAGAGGCTATTTTAGGTGCTGCGTCACCTTATTATTGGGCTAGGCCCATGTATTTTCGAAGTACTTAAGTACATGCTATTTTTAAAGTCAGTATGTGTGGGGAAACAAGAGTTAGGGTTGGTTTCGGACCCCTCCACCAAGGGCCACGAAATTCCCCCTATCTCCTCCATATATACAGCCCTTAGGGCATCGTTTAGGCTTTGGGTTTTGTTTAGATTAAAAGTTCGCCATAGCTGCAACTTCGCGTACTTCACTTGTGTTCAACGACCAGACCAAGGCGTCACAGAACCCCACCTTGATCAATAAAGCTTTCATCTTATATTCGCAATATCCAGATTGCAATCTCAGTTTCTTGCTTGTTCTTCGTTTGCTTGCAGGAAATAGACCCTCGTGGTCAGGTTGATCATGCTCCGACATGGTCAATAACCCCTCGGAGTTGGTTTAGCGATTGCTAAGGCGCGACGTCCTCGCACATTCGTAGTCGGATCGTCAAAGTAAACTTCCTCTAAAATGATAGCCACTATCTCATAGAAAGACGGGACACCTTTGCCTCTATCAACCATGGAAATAGTTGTTGTGGACATACATGTAGTTGGACGAAGAGGAAGACATGGCGCAATCCAAGTACTCGAAGGTGTCGCTGGAGTGGTATACATGCAAAAAGAGCAAACGCAAACGACACTCCGAAATACAATGGTTAGCGCACACAAAGTGTCCATCAAATAAGAACGAGTCTATGCGACAAGATTGACCATGACAAGGTGCGTGAAGCTTATCCAAAAGATATGGAATGGTATGCAGAGCATTCATGGGAGCAAAAGCATTCATTGTGCACACAAATGTATTGTGAATGTGATCAATGCAACCACGATGTAAAATGATGTCATAGAGAGATGGTTTATCAATAGCATGACTATGGCAACGTGATGCGGAGCATCCTATGGACATCACCATGTCAAGAGTCCGTTCGGCGAGTGACACGTGGGACATCTACTTCACATACACAAAGGTGAATCATATCCTTTACACGTGCTCACTTGACCCCTTCAAGGATGGTATACTACTTGACACTTCTCCCGTGTGCATGCATAGGTATTGTCGGAACACTGCGGACGACGTGGAGGATTGCAAGCGCCAAGGAACACCTACACCATCCGCGAGGGAAGCGTGGAAACGAAGACACAAGAAGAAGAGCTCTCGAAGAAGCTCTACCACTGGATGACCGGTCGGGTCTGGGCGTCCGGCGCCTGAAGATCCACCGGACGACTGGTCCAGACCGGACGACTGGTGTCCCTGCACTCGAGCCAAACGAGTGGACGTCCGACGCCACCGGACGACCGGCGACCGGACGACCGGTCCAGACCGGAAATCCGCTGCACCAGCATCCGAGCCAGAACGAGCGGACGACCGGCCCCCACCGGACGTCCGGCCGCCCACGAGCCACCGGACGACTGGTCCCCAGTGGATGTCCGGTACCTGGCTGTGTCCAGTTGCGGACTGAGGCCCATGTACCCCTTCACTTCACCCCTTTTGCACTAAGACTATAAATAGACCTCTACATCCTCCTTTCTAATGTTAGTGTTGTGATAGCTCATTTGAGAGATAGAGCTACGCTCATCCATATCAGATCTCCTCCTTGCGAGAGACCGCGGCCTCTTCGGAGAAGATCCTTTGGATTCAAGCCCCCTTTCTAAGGGAAGATCCCCCCATGGATTCAAGACCTCCTCACGGAGAAGACCGGCTACCTATGTATCGTCCCTAGTTGATTGTGGATCGTGTATCTTCTCTTATGTATTCGAGGATCTAGCGCATGTGTGATCATTTCTTGTTGGTTGAGTATTCTCTCATGTTTCCCCTCGTGATTTCCCTCGTTTTCCCCTCGTGTTTCTCGTGTTCTTCACGGGATCCGCTCCTTTCGTGAAAGATCGGGCGATTAGGGTTCTACCCTACATCTTCTTGGTATCAGAGCCACGTTGATCACGATTTCGGAGCCTCCCCCACCGTTTTCTAGCCTTCTTTTGCTTGATTTAGTCCTAAATTCAAAAATCCCAACCAAAAATAGCCCCATTTTTTTGTGATTTGTTGGTTTGATGATGTTTTGTTGATTTTGATGCATGGATTTGCTTGGTTTCAAGTTGATCTAGCATCTCCCCAAGTTTCCCCATCTTTCATCGACGAAATCTCATCAATTTTGACCCCAAAATCCGCCCAAAATCGCGTCCCGAATCTCGGATCTGGAGTTGACCCCGATACACCGGACGACCGTCACCTTACCGGACGTCCGGAGCTGCAGGAACCTCTAGACGTCCGACCTTACCGGATGACCGGAACCGCCTAACCCGAGCAGAATCAGCGGATTTCCGACCCGACCGGACGTCCGGCGACCGGACGACCGTTTTTTCCGGACGTCCTCTACCTGTAGATATCAACTTCGGCTGATTTTTGTTTCGGCCATAACTAATTCATCCGAACTCCGTTTTTGACGTTCTTTAGCTCGTTTTGAAGCTCTTGACATCCCCCTTCCCACGAAAATACCGCCAACATCATTTGACTCCATCAAATTTTCTGAAATTTGCCAAGTTTTCCTAGGCCCTCCACCATATCATCCACTACACCACCATAGCCTTCCGCAACCTAAGCAATTTTGTTCCCCATCACATTAGTGGTTGCTTGAGGAGTGATTTGAGTCTCCTAAGGTGTTTCGGCTACTTAGGGACGGTTGCTTCTTCATCGACCACCACCACTTCCGCATAACCTTGCCCACCATACACTTCCGCCACCTCAACTTAACCCAATTTTGTTTGTGTTTTGAGTTGTGTCTCCTAAGGTGTTTAGCCTACTTAGGGACCGTGCTTTCAACTCCGACACCGTTTATAGTCCACCACCATAACCTCCACTTCTGCATTGCCTAGTGCAACACCACCGCATTCCGCTACCACCATTTGACTTTTGTCCTTGAGATTTTGAGTTGTGATTTTTCCGTTTCCTAAGGTGTTTAGGCTACTTAGGGACGAGTCATCATCATCCTCGTAACTCCATCAAGATCACCGCCACTCATCATCAACACGGACGGTAACCTCCATATCATCTTGGTATCGTGGTATCCCTCCATTGTATATTCCCTTGCCATTGCATTGATAACCCCTAGCCCATTTTGCGTCACTTGCCTATCGAGACTAGACATTTGAGTATTGTCGGCAACGTTACTTGTCCACATTAGTGATCTACACCATACATTGCATACATACCATATCATATTGGTATCATATCATCTCGTGTGCCTCAAGTTTGTTCCCGCATATATACAATTTCTACCTTGGTTTGTGCATTTCGCAAAGTGGCCATACAAAAAAAGATGAGAATAAGCTTAAGCAAAGAAAAAGAGCGAACAAAAAGCTTGTAAGCAAGTGCCATAGCATCATACCACATTGCATATAAGATCATCTTGGATCACCTTGTGAGAAACACCAGGAACCATACATACATAGAATACTTGGGATAGAAAGTTATCCATTTTGCATCTTATAGGTTGTGCACAAGTGTCGTATCCGCCTATAGAGCAATCGTGCTAGCGTCTCTCTTGAGTTGTGCAACACGAGCGTTTTCCGTGGATTCCACATTTTGTGCTGCTCCTTGGTTGCACGACCCCATTTATCTATCCGTGTGTGTGTTTCCGTGTGCCATATTGCTATTGGTCTACTTGTTACACTTGCGAATTTGTGAATCCTTTCGACATTATTGACTCTTGCTAACATTTTGCATCAAATTTTTGTGCCACTATCCTCACCAAGCTCCACCATAAGCCTTATTTGTGTAGGTGTGAGAACCCGACAAGAATTGGTACCAATTATGCTATTTCCTTGTCCGCATTGGAGTGATCATTGATCCACTTTCAACTTTGGTCAAGGTACATTTGGTATTCGTTCTTCTCTTTCTACCACTCACATTTTTCTCTTGGAGTGATGGATAGGCAAGGCATTTCATCTTCGGTCTACAACAACAACGACGAGTTCGATGCCACGAACAACTCCAATGACGCCAAGATGCAAGCTCAAATGGAGGAGATCAAGGCCCTCATCAAGTCCTACAAGTGATCTTCCTCATCTTCGAGAACACGCTCAAGAGCACATGCCTCCGAGCTGCCATCTCCGGCAAGATCACATCGGCCTCGACACCATCACCAACAAGGACGTGAAGGTCAAGAGCTCAACACCAACAACTGCTCAACGACTTCACCATCCACCTTGGCATCTTCGCCAAGGGACTTCAAGGCATCTTCGCCTACGGATATACGGCATCTTCGCCCACAAGCACCTCAAGAGAAGCTCCCCAAGCTCAAGTCCGCGACTTCCACGAGCTACTACGACCTCGACATCGACCACGCGATTCCTTTCTATGGGAATCAAGAACCCGAGGAGTATCTCAAGTGGGAGCGTTTGATGGATGACTACCTCAAGCTACATCAAGTTCCTCCCGAATATCAAGTGAAGTGCGCCACAAGGAACTTACATGACTACGCGTCCACATCGTGGCTTCACGCACCTTCGGACACCTACGACATGAGTTGGCCCAAGAAAAAGAGAGCTTTGAGGCGAGAGTTTGTGCCTACAAACTACACGGAACAACTTCTACGCCAATTGGAGAACACCACCCAAGGATCCAAGTCCATCGACGTGTACTTCAAGGAGATGAAGATTGCCTTGCGATGAGCCGGCGTGGACGACCCCATTTAGATGAAGTTCCACTTCATGATGGGATTGCACAACGACATCTCCAAGACGATCTTCTTGGAGAACTACAAGTCCCTCGACGACAACTAAATTGGTGCTCTCAAGGCGGAACAAGAACTCATGAAGGCCAAAGCTTCTCCACCCCAAGCTCACTTCGCGACGACCAAGCTCCATGAGAACGAGCATGAGGCTAGTACCACCATGAGGTCCAAGCCCGACGAGCTCCAAGACAATGCTCCCAAGTTCGACCTCACCGCCATCCCTCTTTGTGGCATTGATGATGCCGAGTCTACTTCGACTCTTTTTCAAGATGGTGCGGCGAGGTGATGTAGGGTGGAACCCTAGATGGCCGATCTTTCACGAAAGGAGCGGATCCCAAAGAGAAACACAAGGAACATGAGGGGGATACACGAGGGGAAACACGAGAGAAATACTCAAACAAACAAGATACGATTACACATGTGCTAGATCCAATAACACAAAGAGATACACGATGATCCAAGGTTAACAAAGGATGATACAAAGTAACCGGTTCTTCTCCTAGAAGGAGGTCTTGATGGGGGCCACCCAAGAGGGGGTCTTGAATCCAAGGGGGATCTTCTCCGAAGAGGGGCCGCAGTCTCTCTCAAGGAGTATATCCGATATGGATGAGCGAAGCTCTATCTCACAAATGAGCTATCACAACGCTAACCCTAGAAAGAGGAAGGGGATGAAGTATATATAGTCTAGGGGGCAAGAGGGTACATGGGCTTCGGCCCTTCACTGTCCACAAACAGGCGAGGCCGGATGTCTGGGCGTCGGGCCGGATGTTCGGGGCTTCAGGAGTGGCTAGATGTCCGGGCTGGCAGTGAAAACTCCTGTGGTCTCTGGATAGACGAGGCCGGATTTCTGGGCAGAGGGCCGGATTTCCGGGGCTTCGGGGGAGGCCGGATGTCCGGGGCACGGGGCCGGATGTCCGGGCCATGTAGCTTTTCTGGCTGGGTTGCAGCTGCTCTGGTGGCATCTCCAGTGGCCGGATGTCCGGGGCCTGGAAGGTGAACTTGCCCGTTTTCGTGGTTCTCTTCATCCGTTGACTTGGCGGCACGTCCGTCTTCACATGCATCTTCAGGAGGTCCCTCTTGACACCTGATCATGCATAGCATATCGGACTTAGGTAGTAACCATGTCTCGAGTGGATCATAGTGATATCACTAAGGAAAGAAGTCACCTCGTTCTCGAGAGCTCTGGCTCATGCTCGTGTCATGGGTCCTCTTGATGCGACGATGGTAGGTCCATGGGGATGATCATGGGATGCTCCGCATCATCTCCCCTCCCTTGGGAAAGATCCGACCTTGGATCGAAATCCTCATCACCATGTGTAATGCCCTCGTTGCGGCTATATCTCCTACGTGTCGAAGCACGACTTAGAGGCATAACCGCATTGAAAGCAATGTCGCAAGTAAGTTAATCTTCACAACAACCCATGTAAATAGATAATAATGGGAAAGGTACATAGTTGGCTTACACTCGCCACATCACACAAAGTACATAAATAACATTACATCATCCAATACACTCATGGTCCGACTACGGTACCAAAATAAAAGATCAACCCCAACATGCGACATGGTCCCGATCGCCCCAACTGGGCACCACTACTGATCATCTAGGAAAGACACATAGTAACGGCGTGAGTCTTCGTCGAACTCCCACTTGAGCTCAAGCGCATCATCTGGAACGGAATCATCGGGCCCTGCATCTGGTTTGGAAGTAATCTATGACTCACGGGGACTCAGCAATCTCGCACCCTCGCGATCAAGACTATTTAATCTTATAGGTAAGGCAAGGTAATATGTGGAGCTGCAGCAAGCGACTAGCATATATGGTGGCTAACCTGTTCGCAAAAGAGAGCGAGAAGAGAAAGCAAAGCACGAACGAAGAACTATAGAACAACCTACGGCAAACATTACTCCAACACCGTGTTCACTTCCCGGACTCCGCCGAGAAGAGACCATCACAGTTACACACGCAGTTGATTCATTTTAATTAATTTAAGGTTCAAGTTATCTACAATCGGACATTAACAAATTCCCATCTGCCCATAACCGCGGGCACGGCTTTCGAAAGTTCAAATCCCTGCAGGGGAGTCCCAACTTAGCCCATCACAAGCTCTCATGGTCAACGAAGGATAAACCTTCTCCCGAGACAATCCGATCAGACTCAGCATCCCGGTTCTACAAGACAACTTCGACAAGGTAAAACAGATCCAGCAACACCGCCCGAATGTGCCGACAAATCCCGATAGGAGCTGCATATATCTCATTCCCAGGCCACACTTAGATGAGACATCCTACGAGTAAAACCAAACCTCAAGTTGCCCCGAGATGGCCCCGCAGTCTCCTCGGTCGGACCAACACTCAGAGGAGCACTAGCCCAGGGGGGTTTAAACAAGATGACCCTCGGGCTCCGGAAAGCCAAGGGAAAAAGAGGCTAGGTGGCAGATGGTAAAACCAAGGTTGGGCATTGCTGGAGGAGTTTTATTCAAGGCGAATTGTCAAGGGGTTCCCATTATCACCCAACCGCATAAGGAACGCAAAATCCGGGAACATAACACTGATATGACGGAAACTAGGGCGGCAAGAGTGGAACAAAACACTAGGCAAAAGGCCGTGCCTTCCACCCTTTACCAAGTATATAGATGCATTAAGATAACAAGATAATATAGTGATATCCCAACAAATAAACAATGTTCCAACAAGGAACGGTCTCCAATCTTCACCTGCAACTAGCAACGCTATAAGAGGGGCTGAGCAAAGCGGTAACATAGCCAATCAACGGTTTGCTAGGTCATGGTGGGTTAGAGGTTTGACATGGCAATTTCGGAGGCATGATAAGCAAGTGGTAGGCATCGTAGCATAGGCATAGCAAAAGAGCGACCATCTAGCAAGCAAAGATAGAAGTGATTTCGAGGGTATGATCATCTTGCCTGCAAAGTTGTCAGAGTTGACTTAATCCTCGTAAGAAAACTCAATGGGCTCCTCGTTAGCGAACTCGTCTCCCGGCTCTACCCAAACAAGAAAAACAAGCAAAAGGAACACAATCAACCACGTGCAAAGCTCAAACACAATATGAGGCAAACATGGTATGCTATGCGGGATGCGATATGTGATGCATATACAAGATTTGACAAGGAATGATTGAACCTGGCCTCAACTTTGAAATCCAAGCGTGCCACTGGAAAGGTGAGGTGATTTCGGTTGAAATCGATATAAAGATCACCGGAATCGGATGCACGGTTTGGAAATGGCAAGCAAAACAAATATGGCACTAGTCTGCAATAAACAGCAAGTAGCCATCTAAATGCATCAAGATAAATATGCTACAGCACTCAAGCATGGCAACAAAATACATGGCAGGGATCCACTCATAATTCTTGACAAAAGATGAACACTGAGCTACGGCCAATTCATCCATTAACAGGTTCAAACAAGCATGGCAAAAATGCAAATGGTAACATGTTTCAGACTTTGTGAAATTAACACTAGTCTGGAATTTCAGATCAGGTAGCACACTTTGAAGCATGAAAACTATATGCTACATGAACTTAACATGGCCAATCAAGGCATGACATAAAGCTACTCAAAGAACTTAACAACAGTCCTTTAGTGACTTTGAGCCAAAAGGGATAAGAAAATACAATTGCAAGCATGTGAACATGGCAAAAACATAATCAGATTACAGACTTAGAGAAAAACTGGAACATGCAAATCTGTTAGCGAGTAGGCATGTTTACGAGCTCGATGCACTCACTACAGAGCAAGGCATGACAATCTAAGCATACCCCATCAATTATACATATCATAGAAGCTAGAAATGGCAAGAACAACAACATAGCATGCACGGATCAACAACAACATCCTCGGCAAAATCGCTAACAAGTAAACAATCTGCCAGGATTCACAAAATAGAAAAAGTAGAGCTCGATTGACTCAAGCTAGGATGCTCCATAATTGCAAACAAAGACATGGATGGATAGAGCACCACAATATTAACAAATCATCCTTACTGATCATCCTCAAAAGAGGCACGGATCACTAGGAAACAACATGAACATATGGCATATTGATAAAAACAGATCAAGGACTTAGTGAAATTCTAAGTCCCTGAAATCAGCATTAACGAATGCACTACTTTGCAAGCTTGTGCTAGTCATCACACATGTCACAAAAATACATGGTAAGCACCTTTGTAAAGATGGCAAAGCATATAAAAAAACTCATGTAGAACTCGGGAGCATACCATGCACACATTAATCATGGAAAAAAATGACAAATAGCTATTTGGTGCAGCAGATCTGACAATTAACTCAAATAGCTCTCTTCCAACAGCATTTCGGACATCAATATGAGCTCAAATGAAAATGATGCAATGCGATGAAATGATGTACTCTCAGAGATGAACATTTTGATATGCTACACGCACAAAAAGGAGCTACGGATGCGGAGTTATAGCATGATGAAAGGAGCTATAAAAAGTGAGAGAGGGATAGGACTTAGTAGAAAAACGACCTCGGGTGAACAGTGGTCAACGGGGCAGTTCACGAGGATGGCCGGCTCGTCGGCGAAGGTCGCCGGAGATGGCAGGGGCGGCGCCGACGAGGCAGATCCGGGGCGGATCCGGCCGGATCTCGCCAGATCCGGGCTCGGACGCCGAGGAGCGGTGTCGGACGGCGAGCGTGGCGAGGCGGGGTGGCGAGTGCCGAAGTAGTTCGACGGGGTGGCATGGTGGAGGAAGCAGCGTGGGGCGGCCAGACTTGGCGGCGGGGGACGGCGCTCCGGTGAACTGCGGGCGCGCGGGCGCCGAGCGGCGGCGGTGGAGGCGACGGGCCTCGAGGGCCCGACCCGGGCTTAGGCGGGCCGCGGCACGCGCGGTGGCCGGTGGGACACGTGGCAGGAGCTGGTTGGCTAGGGCGCAGCAGCGGACGTGTCCGGCGCGTCCGTACGTTGTCCGGCGCACGGAGAGGAAGGGAATCTAGGGATTCGGGGAAGAAGACCCGTGAATTTCGGAGGGGGTTCTTTATATAGGCATAGGGGGAGCTAGGAGAGTACAAATGATGTGCAGTTTTCGGCCACGCGATCATGATCGAACGCTCTAGATGATGGAGAGGGTTTTGGTGGGTTTTGGACCAAAATGGAAGGGTGTTGGGCTGCAACACACACGAGGCCTTCTCGGTCCCTTGGTTAACCGTTGGAGTATCAAACGAAGTCCAAATGGCACGAAACTTGACAGGCGGTCTACCGGTAGTAAACTAAGGCCGCATGGCAAGTCTTGGTCCAATCTGGAAATGTTTAACCCCCACACACGGAAATAAGTAGAAAGGACCACCCGTGGAGATAGGATCGCCGAAATGCAAAACGGACAACGGAGAAAATGCTCGGATGCATGAGACGAACATGTATGCAAATGCAATGCACATGATGACATGATATGAGATGCATGACAATGACAACAACACACGGAGACAAAAACCCGAACCCAAGGAAATAAAATAACTTAGCACCGGAAACGGCAAGAGTTGGAGAGCATATAAGGTAAATTACATCCGGGGTGTTACAACACTCCACCACTATGAAAGGATCTTGTCCCGAGATTTAGGACTGGAAAAACGCCGGGTACTCAGAATGGAGGTGATTCTCGGTTTCCTAGGTAGCTTCATGGTCGGAATGGTGTGACCACTTGACTTATTGCAAGTCTTGCGTTCAGTCTCTTGAAGAATAGCAACAGGGTGCTCATGATAAGAGAGATCTTCTTGGAGATCAATGTCTTCGAAGTTGACGGTGCGGTCAGGAGTCTTGAAGCACTTGCGGAGCTGAGAGACATGGAACACGTCGTGCACATTTGCAAAGTTTGAAGGAAGCTCGAGTTGATAGGCGAGATCGCCTCTCTTGCTGACGATCTTGAAAGGACCCACGTATCTAGGGGCAAGCTTCGCTTTGATACCGAAGCGACGAGTACCTTTCATTGGAGAGACACGGAGGTAAACATGGTCTCCGATCTCGAAAACCAAATCACGGTGCTTACTATCATAGTAGCTCTTCTGGCGCGATTGCGCTGCTTTGAGGTTATCACGAATGACCTTGCACATTTCCTCTGCCTCTGTGTTCAAGTCATTTCCCAGAAGTTGACGTTCACCAGTCTCTGACCAGTTAAGAGGAGTACGACACTTCCTGCCATAGAGAATTTCGAATGGGGCCTTGCCCGAACTTGCTTGAAAACTGTTGTTGTAGGTGAATTCGGCATATGGAAGACAATCTTCCCACTTCATACCGAAGGAGATCACGCAAGCCCTGAGCATATCTTCAAGAATCTGATTGACACGCTCGACTTGATCGCTAGTTTGAGGATGGAAAGTTGTGCTGAAGCGGATGTTGGTGCCCATGGCCTTCTGAAAAGAATCCCAAAACTTGGAGGTAAAGATGCTGCCACGGTCTAAAGAGATCACCTATGGAATGCTGTGCAGAGAGACAATTCAAGAGGTATAAAGCTCTGCCAATTGAGCTGCAGTGATTGACTCTTTGATAGGCAGAAAGTGAGCCACTTTAGTGAGTTTGTCGATGACAACGAATATAGCACCATTGCCACGCTTGGACTTTGGAAACCCAGTCACGAAGTCGATCTCAATGTGGTCAAACTTCCATTCTGGAATGGCAAGAGGTTGGAGGAGACCAGCTGGCCGTTGGTGTTCTGCCTTCACTCTTCTGCAGACATCACATTCATTCACGAATTTAGCAATCTCGCGCTTCATTCGAGTCCACCAATAAGCCTGCTTGAGGTCCTGATACATCTTCGTACTACCAGGGTGGATGGAGAGGAGTGAATTGTGAGCCTCATCCATGATAACTTTACGAAGGTCACCTTTGGGCACAACAATACAATCCTCAAAGAAGAGAGTATCCTTGTCATCAAGGCGATAGCACTTGTACTTGGGTTGACTCTTGGCAATCCCAATCTTCACCTTCTTCACCATAGCATCAAGAAGTTGAGCCTCGCGAATCTGATCTTCCAAAGTTGGAGAGACTTGAAGGTTGGCGAGGAACTCTTGAGGAACAACTTGCAGATTGAGTTTGCGGAAGGCTTCACAAAGCTCGGGTTGGTAAGGCTTGATAATCAGACTGTTGGAGTAAGCCTTCTTTCTCAACGCGTCAGCAATCACATTGGCCTTGCCTGGAGTATACTCGATACTCGGATTATACTCTTGAATCATTTCGACCCAACGAGTCTGCTTGAGGTTGAGATTAGGCTGAGTGAAGATGTACTTGAGACTCTTGTGGTCAGTGAAGATGTCCACTTTTCTTCCCAATAAGAGATGTCTCCAAGTCAAAAGAGCATGCACAACTGCTGCCAACTCGAGGTCATGAGTGGGGTAGTTTTTCTCGTTGGGCTTCAACTGGCAAGAGGTATAAGCCACAACTTTCTTCTCTTGCATCAACACTGCACCAAGACCTTGGAGAGAGGCATCGCAAAAGACCTCAAACGGTTTGGATTCATCAGGAGGAGTCGGAACTGGAGCGGTGACCAATTTCTCTTTCAAAGTGTTGAAAGCAATGTCACACTCCGGAGACCAAACGTACTTGACGTGCTTCTGGAGAAGGTTTGAAAGAGGCTTCGTGATCTTAGAAAAGTTCTCCACGAACCTTCGACAGTAGCTTGTGAGACCGAGGAAGCTGAGGAGTTGCTTCATGTTCTGAGGTGGTTCCCAATTCACAATTGTAGACACCTTCTCAGGATTCACCGCAATGCCCTTGGCAGAGATGATATGCCCAAGATAGAGAACCTCATCGAGCCAAAACTTGCACTTTGAGAACTTGGCGTAGAACTGATGTTCCATGAGCTTATCGAGCACCAAACGCAAGTGCTTGGCATGATCTTCCTTGTTCTTCGAAAAGACCAGAATTTCATTGAGATAGACCAAAACGAAGTCATTTGTGTAGGAGTTGAAGATGAAGTTCATCATGCGAGAGAAAGTCGGAGGAGCGTTGACGAGGCCAAAAGACATGACAGTGTATTCATATGAACCATAGCTTGTTCTGAAAGCCGTTTTGGGAATATCTTGCTCACGGATTTGAATCTGGTGATAGCCCATACGGAGATCAAGCTTGGAGAATACTTGGGCACCTTTGAGTTGTTCGAACAGCTCATTGATGTTGGGAAGTGGGTACTTGTTCTTGATAGTCTTCTTGTTCAATGGACGGTAGTCAACACAAAGTCGGTCTGTTCCATCCTTCTTCTTCACAAAAAGAACTCCACAACCCCATGGAGAAGAACTAGGTCGGATGAGACCCATTCTCCCATGGACTGTCTTTCCCACCGCTCTCTTCGCGCAAAGACTTCGCGCATTTCTTCTACATGACCCTCGCTTGGCTATGGGTTATTGTCCATTACATATTCTATGCCCATCTTTCCATGTTCACTTTGCATGCTATGCTCATTACTATGCTTTTGCCATGCATTCGTGACTCATGCTTTGCATTACACATGATGATAGATTCTCACACTTGTATGTGTATTTGCAAGCTTGGTGGAGATATTGCTTGTTATTGCCATGTTTGCTTTGTGCCCCATGCATATGATGATACTTCCATTTTGCTTTGTGTTCGTGCTTGCGATATGTCATGTGCATTGTCTATGTCTATTATTTGCTCACATGACATGATTGCCATGATTTCCTCTAGTATGTTGCATCTTTGCACTACTAGCTTGCACGACTTGATTACTATGCTTGACTTGATTGCCTCACACATGATGAACAATTGCTCTTTCTATTGTGTTGAGTGCCACACGATATCCACTACACCCAATGCACATTATGATTGGATTGTCTTGCACTTGACACATGTGTTTAGACACTTCATTTTATTTGGTGTTGTGAATGATTCCTATGCCTACCATAGACATTTCATTGAGCAATTTGTGAATGCTTGCTATGAACTTGAGGTAGATGCTTCTTCACTTGTCCAACATATTTGCATCAATACCTCACATTTACATGCTTGTCACCATGATATCCTTGATTATGCTCAATTTATGTGCTTATATGCCATGTCACAATCCTTTGTCAAACCATATGCTTTGCATGATGACGACACTTGTTTGGTGAATCACCTCTTGAGTTCTTGGTTTTGCACTAACGCTAACCACATTTGTTTTTCCAAGTGTTTGTTGTCTTTGCTCCTTTTGAAGGAATCCCAAGATGGTGTGACATTGGAGAGTGCCCACTTTGATCTTCAATATGACGAGAACTTGGTGATCGACCACTCCTATACGGTGACGCCATCTCTTTCCCATGGTGATTTGGATTTCGATCCGAGGTCGGATGTTCCCCAAGGGAAGGGAGATGATGCGGAGCATCCTATGGACATCACCATGTCAAGAGTCCGTTCGGCGAGTGACACGTGGGACATCTACTTCACATACACAAAGGTGAATCATATCCTTTACACGTGCTCACTTGACCCCTTCAAGGATGGTATACTACTTGACACTTCTCTCGTGTGCATGCATAGGTATTGTCGGAACGCTACGGACGACGTGGAGGAGTCCAAGCGCCAAGGAACACCTACACCATCTGCGAGCGAAGCGTGGAAACGAAGACGCAAGAAGAAGAGCTGTCGAAGAAGCTCCTGCCACCGGACGACCGGTTGGGTCCGGACATCCGGCGCCTGAAGATCCACCGGACGACCGGTCCAGATCGGACGACCGGTGTCCCTGCACCCGAGCCAAACGAGCGGACGTCCGACGCCATCGAACGACCGGCGGCCGAACGACCGCTCCAGACCGGAAATCTGCTACACCAGCATCCGAGCCAGAACGAGCGGACGACTGGCCCCCACCGGACGTCCGTCCACCCACGAGCCACCGGACGACCGGTCCCCAGAGAACGTTCGGTACCTGGCTGTGTCCAGTTGAGGGCTGAGGCCCATTGATGCGGAGCACCCAAGGTCATCCCCATGCACCTACCATCGTCTCATCAAGTGCCTAGTGGACCCATGACTCGATCACGTGCAAGAGCTCTTGAAACCGAGGTGACATCTCTCCTCTCACAATTCCAGTTCGATGCACATGAAGCATGGCTACTACCTCATATGGATACTTTGTGCATACTTAGGTACAATGGAGAAGCTAAGGAGCAAGGACAAGAAGAAGAGGAAGACGGATGAGAAGACGGAGAAGAAGGAGGGATGAAGGAAAAGTCCCAGCCACCGGACGACCGGCCGGGACCGGACGTCCGGCGCCTGAAGCGTCAGCCAAGCCCCAGCGAGCGGACGTCCGGTCCAGTCCGGACGACCGGTGCCCCTGCACCCGAGGCCAATGAGCGGACCTCCGACCCCGACCGGACGACCGGCACGACTGCACCCGAGCCAACATCAGCGGAAGTCCGGAGCCTCTGGACGTCCGGCACCCCCATCACAGAATGGAACCAGCGGACGACCGGAGGACACCGGACATCCGGCAGCTCCTGAGACAACGGACGACCGGTCCCCAGCGGACGTCCGGTACCTATCTGCGCACAGTGTTCGGGCCCGAGGCCCATGTGTCCCTTCACTTCGCCCCCATTTGCACTTAGACTATAAATAGACCCCCCCATTCATCCTAGCTAGGGTTAGCATTGGTTTAGCTCATTTTAGAGATAGAGCATTGCTCATCCATATCGGATCTACACCACGAGAGAGACTGTGGCCCCTCTACGGAGAAGATCCACCTTGGATTCAAGACCCCTTTATAGGAAGATCCCCTTGTGGATTCAAGACCTCCTCACGGAGAAGAACCGGTTACCGTGTATCGTCCCTAGTTGTTTGTGGATTCGTGTATCGTTCTATGTACTCGAGGATATAGCCCATGTGTGACTTATTCATGTCGGTTTAGTGATTTACTCTTGTGTTTTTCTTCCGTTCTTCCTCGTGTTCTTCGTGATTTCCCCTGGATCCGCTCCTTTCGTGAAAGATCGGGCGATTAGGGTCTCTAGCCTACATCATCTTGGTATCTAGAGCAAGGTTGATCACGATTTCGGAGCCCCCTCTTCTTTTTCTAGCTTGATTTTGTTGTTTTTTGTCCTAATCCGAATATCCCCACAAAAATAGCCCCAAAAAATTTTCTTGTGTTTTGTGAGTTTTGATGATGTTTGGTTGGTTTCGATCCGTGAATTTGTTGTGTTGCAAGTGGATCTAGCCTTCCCCCCACCATCTCCACCTCGAAATCCCTCCCAAAATCCCCATATTCCGCCCAAAACCGCCTCCCGGATCTGAAATTTCGCGTTGACCCCGACCCACCGGACGACCGTCACTTTACCGGACGTCCGGCCACCCAGGAAGCACCGGACAACCGGCGACCGGACATCTGTCCACTTCCGGACGACCGCTCCTTCCACCACATCATCCGCTACACCACCACCGACTTTCCGCAAACATTGCCATTATCCCAACCCACACCACCACTTACCCGCTACCTACTCCGACGATTTTTCTCGCACTTGGTTATGAGAATTTAAGTTGCGGTACTGTATCCTTTTGTGTTTCGGCTATCTAGGTACGGTTCGACATCGACATCACCGCCGCTCATCTTCGCCACGAATGCGTCATCAACAACGACCACCTCGACTACGACTTGGTATTCGTGCCACACATTTTGACACCATACCGGAAGCAAGACCGGTAACCTCATCTTGGTATTGGACATATCACTCTTGCCATTACATTGATAACCATCATAGCCTTACTCCTTTGCATTGCTGACCCATCGATACTAGCCATTGAGTATTGCCGGCAATGAGACTTGTGCACATTAGTGATCATACTTCCCATAGCATACATACATACATCATTGTTTCGTATATTGGTATCATCTCTTGTGTCACAAAGTTGTCATCGCATACTCACTTGCTCTCTTGCTTCGTCAAGCATTGCATGAGAAAAGAGCTCAAACATCAAAGAGCCAACCAAGCTTTTAAGCAAAGGGGAAAGATAAGCAAAGAGCTTTTAAGCAAGAAACATAGCATCATACAACATTAAGATTGTCATACTTGATCATCTTGGATCATATCATAGCAACACCTTGCATAGAACATATTTGGGATAGAAGTCGTTGCATTTTTGTTCAGTAGGTTGTGCACAAGTTCTCGTATCCGCCTATCATGCAATCGTGCTAGCGTCTCTCTAGTGTTGTGCAACAAGAGCATTTTTGTGGATTCCACATTTTGGCTCACCCTTGGTTGCACAACCCCACTTATCTTTTTGCGCGTGTGTTTCCGTGTACCGTATATGCTTGGTCTACTTGTTACATTGCATCTTGAGAATCTTCTCCAACATTATTGAATCTTACTTACATTCACATTAAAAATTGTGCCACCATCCTAACCAAGCTCCACCATAAGCTTTTACTTGTGTAGGTGTGAGCAACCGACGAGAATTCATACCAATTGGGCTATTTCCTTGTCCTACATTGGAGTGATCATCGATTCACTTTCAACTTCGGTCAAGGTACATTTGGTATTCGTTCTTCTCTTTCTACCACTCACATTTGTCTTGGAATGATGGATAGGCCAAGTACTTCTACCAACCCACTCTTCATGGAGCAAGACAACGACATGAACTCCTTTGTCACCAAGAGTCACCTCTTTGGTGCACAACATGCTTTGCATCAAGAGCAACAAGCTATGAGTGAACGCGTCGACAACCTTGCCGCCGACTTGCGACTTTCCGAGCAACGTACAAGGGACTACTTCGACCACAAGCTCGACGATCACAAGCAAGAGAACGACGCAAGGATGGACGAGATTCGCGCTTTGTTGCTTAACCGCTCTTCTTCCACTTCAAGAAGGAGCCGTTCAAGTCGCCATTCCGACTTTACCCTCTCCTGCTCAAGTACACCGACATCGAACACTCTTCGTCAAGCCACGCGCACCGACTGTCAAGCAAACCTTAGTCCACTTCGAGACACCGACTCTCAAGAGCGCCGACGACGTCAAGCCGAAGAAGCCTTTGCGCTAGCTCGAGAACGACAACAACAACGCCAACATGAAGAGGAACAACACGCGCGTCTACACCAAAATGCACAAGATGTCGAGGCTCAACTTCAAGAACAACAACTCCGTGACGCTCAAGCACTTGAGGCACAACAAGCTCTACGCGATGCGAGTCGAGCCGTTGCCGACCGAGGCGGACAATCCCGTGAAGAGGAGGAAGCACTTCGCAAAGAAATTCACGAGCGACGATTTCAAGCTCGCATGCATTGTCTAGTTCCTCCTCGACCTCGACGCGCTCCTCCACAAGCTCGCCAAGACCATCAAGTTCATCAAGAGCATGAAGACAATGGGAATCCTCTGTGACAAGAGCAACACGAGGTTGACAACCCTCCGAGTCAAGAACACCACGAGTTGAACAATCATCTTCAACATGGGTGTCATCATCCCCGACCCCAACACAATGAAGAACAACGCTACGGCAAGCTCAAGTTCACCATGCCCAAGTTCAACGGAAGCAACGATCCCGAAGAATAACTTTCATGGGCATTGAAAGTTGACAAGATCTTCCGCTTGCACAATTATGAAGAAGAGAATAAGATCACGATGCCATCCCTTGAGTTCCAAGACTATGTCCTCATTTGGTGGGAACAAATCATAGAGCGCCGCGAGGCAGGAGGTGAACCACCCATCACTACTTGGGCACAAATGAAGGATGTAATGAGAGCACGCTTCGTGCCTACCTACTACAACCGCGACCTCTTCAAGAAACTCCAACAACTCAAGCAAGGAACCAAGAGCGTTGAAGAATACTACAAGGAGATGGAGATTGCTATGATAAGAGCCAATGTGACGGAAGATGATTAGCAAACAATGGCATGTTTCTTGAATGGACTCAATCATCCTATCAAGAATATCGCCGACTTCCAACCATACTCAAATCTCATCGAGCTCGGGCACCAAGATACCAAAGCCGAACGCCAAGTGCAAGATGATTTCAAGTATGCCAAGTTCTCATCCAAGTCCTACGGTTTCTCCAATAACCAAGCATCAGTGACTCCAACACCGACTACAAGACCCTCTACTTCCAACATCTACAAGTCGACTTCCAAGAAAGCTTCACCAACTACAAGCAATCCTCATACGAGCAACTTCAAGCCGAGAGCTTCATCATCATCAACCCCTACCGATGAGACCGTCAAGACGAGTTCCCTCAAGTGTTTCACTTGCGGCGGCCAAGGCCACAAGTCCTATGAGTGCATCGACAAGCGCACCATGATCTTCAACGACGATGGCACTTATGATTCCATGAGCGAAGGAGAAATGGAAGCCCTTGAGCAAGTCGCCATGCACCACCAAGCGAACAATGAAGAAGAACAAGTCTTTTGTGATGAAGACTCAAGTCCTGCACTTGTTGTCTCCAAAGTGTTGACTCTACAACATCACCAAGAAGAAGACCAACGATGCCACATATTCCACACCAAGGCCGGCATCAATGGATGATCCGTCAAGGTCATCATCGATGGAGGGAGTTGTCACATTCTCGCAAGTGAAGAACTTTGCTCCAAGCTCCAATTTCCCAAGACGAAGCATCCACATCCATACAAAGTGCAATGGCTTAGTGACTCCGGTACCATCCAAGTCGAGCACCGAGTGCAAGTCTCCTTCAAGATCGGCGCCTACGAAGACACCTTGGAGTGCGCGTCATCCCAATGACCGTTTGTCATCTTCTCCTTGGACGGCAATGGCAATTTGATAGAGGAGTCGTCCACAATGGGCGTACAAACCACTATGCAAGGAAAGGAGTTTGTGTTACGACCTATGTCTCCAAGCCAAGTGATCGCCGATAAGCAAGCCACCCATCATGGAGAAAATGGTGAGAGAGTGAGCCACCAAAAAGAGAGTGAGTGCCACAAGCCCAAATTGAATGCCTCCACGATGAGCAAAAAAAAGAACCTAGTTCTATTTGCCACCAAACGTGAGATGAGAGAAGTGTGTGAGAACCCATCTAGTGTCCTACACTACGTCCTCGTGTGCAAGGACAATGCACCACAAACTAACACTTCTCACACTCTTCCTCTAGTGTTGTCTTCTCTTTTGCAGGAATTTCAAGATGTTTTCCCCGATGAGCTACCTCCGGGACTACCTCCACTACGAGGCATTGAGCACCGCATCGACCTCATCCCCGGATCTCCGCTCCCGAACAAAGCTCCATACCGCGTCAACCTCGAAGAAACCAAAGAAATTCAAAGGCAAGTAAAGCATCTCATAGACCATGGTCATGTGCGTGAAAGTTTGAGCCCTTGTGCCGTACCGGTCATTCTTGTGCCAAAACGTGACGGTATCATTCGCATGTGCTCTGATTGTAGACCTATCAATGCTATCACCATTTGCTATAGGTACCCCATCCCACGCCTAGATGATATGCTAGATGAGCTTAGTTGATGCGGAGCATCCCATGATCATCCCCATGGACCCACCATCGTCTTATCAAGAGCCAAGAGGACCGATGACACGAGCATGAGCCAGAGCTCTCGAGAACGAGGTGACTTCTTTCCTTAGTGATATCACATATGATCCACTCGAGACATGGTTACTACCTAAGTCCGATATGCTATGCATGATCAGGTGTCAAGAGGAGCCTCCCAAAGATGCACGTGAAGACAGACAAGCCGCCAAGTCCACGGATGGAGAGAACCATCGGAAACGGGCAACTTCACCTTCCAGGCCCCGGACGTCCGGCCAAGACCCCGGACATCCGGCCCCTGGAGATGCCACCACAGCAGCCGCAGCCCAGCTATAAAAGCTACAGGGCCCGGACATCCGGCCCTGTGCCCCGGACATCCGGCCTCCCACGAAGCCCCGGAAATCCGGCCTCGTCTATCCAGAGACCGCAGAAGTCTTCACCACCAGCCCGGACATCCGGCCCCCCCCAGCCCGGACATCCGGCCACTCCTGAAGCCCGGGACATCCGGCCCGACGCCCGGACATCTGGCCACTCCTGAATCTTGTTGGTTTGAGTGATTCTATCATGTTTTCCCTCGTGAATCCCCTCGTGTTCTTCGTGTTTCTCTCTGGGATCCGCTCTTTTCGTGAAAGACCGGCCATCTAGGGTTTCACCCTACATCATCTTGGATCAGAGCTTACGTTGATCACGATTTCGGAGCCTCCCCGTTGTGTTTCTAGCCTTGTTTTGTTGTTTTTCGTCCTAATCCGAAAATTTCCCCACAAAAATAGCCCCAAATTTTTTTTGTGATTTGTTGGTGTGATGAAGTTTTGTTGGATTTGATCCGCTGATTTCGTGTGTTGCAGACAGATCTAGCATTCTCCCACCTTTTCCCCAAATTCCATCCACAAAATCTTCCGAATTTTGCCCCGATTTGACCTCTCCACGCGGTGTTCTCGAATTCGTCCACGGATCCAGTGCCCGGACATCCGGCCTGACCAGCCCGGACATCCGGCCATCACCCCGGACATCCGGCCCCTGGCAGCAAAACAACCCATCCACCATACGTTTCCCTCCTAACTCTCACCAAATTTCGTCCCGGTGCCCACATCCATTTCCGCATACCTCCACGACTTCCACATAGCACCACCCTAGCCTTTCTCGCTACTAACTCCGACAATTTTGCCAAATTTTGCTTTGAGAATTTGAGTTGCGGTACCGTATCCTTTTGTGTTTCGGCTATCTAGGTACGGTTCGACATCGACATCACCGCTGCTCATTTTCGCCACGGACGCGTCATCAACAACGACCACCTATACTACGACTTGGTATTCGTGCTACCATTTTGACACCATACCGGAAGCAAGACCGGTAACCTCATCTTGGTATTGGACATATCACTCTTGCCATTACATTTATAACCACATGGCCTTACTTTTGTGTCACTTACCCATCGAGACTAGCCCTTGAGTATTGCCGGCAACGTGACTTGTGCACATTAGTTTTCATACTTCCCATAGCATACATACCATCATCGTGTTGCATCTCTTGGTATCATCACTTGTGTCACAAAGTTGTTGTCACATACACAATTGCTATCTTGCTTCGTGAAACATTGCATGAGAAAAGAGCTCAAACATCAAAGAGCCAAACAAGCTTTTAAGCAAAAGAGGAAAGAAAAGCAAAGAGCAAGAACCATACATCGTACAACATTAAGATTGTAATACTCGATCATCTTGGATCAATGCATAGTAACATCATACATATAGCATACTTGGGATAGAAGTCATTGCATTTTTGCTTAGTAGGTTGTGCACAAGTTCGTATCTGCCTATTGTGCAATCGTGCTAGCATCTCTCTAGTGTTGTGCAACAGGAGCATCTTGGTGAATTCCACATTTTGGCTCATCCTTGGTTGCATAACCCCATCTTATCTATTTGCATGTGTGTTTCCGTGTACCATATCTTGCTATTGGTCTACTTGTTGCATTTGCAAATTCGTGAATCTTTTCCAACATTGTTGAGTCTCACTTACAATTGCATCAAATTTTGTGCCACCATCCTAACCGAGCTCCACCATAAGCTTTTACTTGTGTAGGTGTGAGAACCGACAAGAATTGGTACCAATTGTGCTATTTCCTTGTTACACATTGGAGTCATCTTTGATCCATTGTCAACATCGGTCAAGGTATATTGAATATTGGTTCTTCCCTTTCTTCCACTCACACTTGTCTTGGAATGATGGATAGGCCAAGTACTTCTACCAACCCGGTCTTCATGGAGCAAGACGACGACATGAACTCTTTTGTCACCAAGAGTCACCTCTTTGGTGCACAACGTGCTTTGCATCAAGAGCAACAAGCTATGAGTGAATGCATCGACAACCTTGCCACCGACTTGCGACTTTCCGAGCAACTTACAAGGGACTACTTCGACCACAAGCTCGACGATCACAAGAAAGAGAATGACGCAAGAATGGACGAGATTCATGCTTTGTTGCTCAACCGCTCTTCTTCCACTTCAAGAAGGAGCCGTTCAAGTCACCATTCCGACTTCACCCTCTCCACCTCAAGTACACCAACATCGAACACTCTTCGTTGAGCCGCGCGCAACCAGTGTCAAGCAAACCTCAATCCACTTCGAGACACCGACTCGTATGAACATCGACGACGTCAAGCCGAAGAAGCCTTTGCGCTAGCTCAAGAACGGCAACGCCAACGTCAACAAGAACAAGAGGAGCGAGCGCGCCAACATCAAGATGCACAAGACGCCAAGGCAGAACGCCAAGAACAACAACTACGTGAAGCTCTAGCACTTGAAGCGCAACGTGCCCTTCATGAATCAAGTCATGCCATAGCCGATCGAGGCCGACAAGCTCGACTAAATCAAGAAGCACTTCGCTATGAAGCTCAAGAAAGAATTTACCAAAGACGTGTGCATCGACAAGCTACTCGTAAAGATAGACAAGCTCCTCGTCAAGATAGACAAGCTCCCCCTCAAGCGAGACAAGAACATCAAGTCCATCGAGAGCAAGAAGACAATGGGCCCATTCCTCACCAAGAGAAACATGAGGAAGACATCCAACTTCGTCAAGAGCACCACGAGTTGAACAATCATCTACAACATGGGCGTCATCATCCCCGACCCCAACACAATGAAGAGCAACGCTACGGCAAGCTCATGGGCATTGAAGGTTGACAAAATCTTCCGCTTGCACAACTACGAAGAAGAGAAGAAGATCGCAATGGCATCCCTTGAATTCCAAGACTACGTCCTCATTTGGTGGGAACAAGTCATTGAGCGCCGTGAGGCAAGAGTTGAACCACCCATCACTACTTGGGCACAAATGAAGGATGTCATGAGAGCACGCTTCGTGCCTACCTACTACAACCGCGACCTCTTCAAGAAACTCCAACAACTCAAGCAAGGAACCAATAGTGTTGAAGAGAACTACAAGGAAATGGAGATTGCCATGATACGAGCCAACGTCAAAGAAGATGATGAGCAAACTATGGCAAGGTTCTTGAATGGACTCAATCATCCTATCAAGAAGATCGCTGACTTCCAACCATACTTGAACCTCATCGAGCTAGTGCATCAAGCTACCAAAGCGGAATGGCAAGTACAAGACGACTTCAAGTATGCCAAGTTCTCATCCAAGTCCTATGGCCTCTCGAATAATCAAGCTTCGACGACTCCAACACCTTCTACCTCAACCAAGCCTTCTACAAGCAATGGCGACAAGTCAAGTTACAAGAAAGCTTCGACAAGCTCAAGTCGTCCTCCTACTACAAGCAACTTCAAGAAAGCTCCATCATCATCTACTCCACCCGATGAGACCATCAAGACAAGTTCTATCAAATGCTTCACATGCGGAGGCCGAGGCCACAAGTCCTTCGAGTGCACAAACAAGCGCACCATGATCCTCAACGACGACGGAACCTATGACTCGATGAGTGAAGGAGAAATGGAAGCCCTTGAGCAAGTGGCCATGCACTGACAAGTGAACAATGAAGATGAAGATGACCAAGTCTTTTGCGATGAAGATTCAAGTCCCGCTCTTGTTGTCTCCAAGGTCTTGACTCTTCAACATCAACAATACGAAGATCAAAGATGCCATATCTTCCACACAGAGGCCGGCATCAATGGACGTTCCGTCAAGGTCATCATCGATGTAGGTAGTTGCCACAACTTAGCAAGTGAAGAACTATGCTCCAAGCTCCAATTGGTCAAGATGAAGCACCCTCACCCCTACAAGGTTCAATGGCTAAGCGACGCCAGCACCATACAAGTTGAGAATAGAGTAGAAGTCTCTTTCAAGATCGGCGCCTATGAAGACACATTGGAATGTGATGTCCTTCCAATGACCGTTTGCCACCTCCTCCTTGGACGGCCATGGCAATTTGACTGAGGTGTCATTCACAATGGGCGTACAAATCACTATAGCTTCAAGATGAAAGGGAAAGAGTTCGTGCTACGTCCTATGTCTCCAAGCCAAGTGCTCGCCGACAAGCAAGCCACCCATCGTGGAGAAAATAGTGAGAGAGCGACCCACCAAAAAGAGAGTGAGCGCCACAAGCCCAAATTGAGTGCCTCCACGATGAGCGACAAGAAAAACTTAGTTCTCTTTGCCACCAAATGTGAGATGAGAGAAGTGTGTGAGAACCCATCAAGTGTCCTACACTATTTCCTATTATGCCAGGACGAGGTCACAAAAACTAACAACTCTCACGATCTACCTTTGGTGGTATCTTCTCTATTGCAGGAATTCCAAGATGTTTTCCCCGATGAGCTACCTCCGGGTCTACCTCCACTACGAGGCATTGAGCATCGAATTGATCTCATCCCCGGAGTGCCGCTTCCCAACAAGGCTCCATACCGCGTCAACCCCGAAGAAACCAAAGAAATACAAAGGCAGGTAAAGCATCTCATAGACCATGGACATGTGCGTGAAAGTTTGAGTCCTTGTGCCGTACCGGTCATTCTTGTGCCAAAACATGACGGTAGCTTTCACATGTGCTCCGATTGTAGACCTATCAATGCTATCACCATTAGATATAGGTACCCCATTCCACGCCTTGATGATATGCTTGATGAACTTAGCGATGCCACTATCTTTTCCAAAATTGATCTTAAAAGTGGTTACTATCAAATCCGCATACAAGAGGGTGATGAATGGAAAACCGCTTTCAAAACAAAGTTTGGTCTCTATGAGTGGTTAGTCATGCCTATGGGTTTATCGGAAGCACCCGGTACTTTCATGCGTCTTATGCATTACGTGTTTCGCCCTTACATTGGTGAATTTGTTGTTGTCTACTTTGATGATATCCTTGTGTTTAGCAAATCTCTCAAAGAGCATGTCACCCACCTTCGAACCGTGCTACAAACTCTTCGAAAAGAGCAACTTTATGCTAATATGGAAAAATGCCTATTTGGCGTTGACAAGCTTGTTTTCTTGGGTTTCGTAGTTTCTACTAAGGGTGTTCATGTTGATGAATCTAAGATCAATGCTATTAAAACTTGGCCCCAACCAACCAATTTGCAACAAGTGCGTAGTTTTCTTGGTTTAGCCGGTTTCTACCGTAGATTTGTGAAGGATTTTAGCACCATTGGTTCACCTTTGCATGCTTTGAGTAAGAAAAATGCACCGTTTGTTTGGGGAACATCTCAAGATATTGCTTTCAATGAGCTTAAGAATTTGCTTACTCATGCTCCCGTGCTTGCATTACCCAACTTTGACAAACCTTTCAAAATTCATTGCAATGCTAGTGGTAATGGCATAGGAGGCGTGTTAACGCAAGAGAAGCGCCCCATTGCATACTTTAGTGAGAAACTATCCGCAGCGCAACTCAATTACCCCATCTATGACAAAGAGCTATATGCTTTAGTGTGAGTTTTGCATGAATGGGAACATTACCTTCGCCCACATGAGTTCATCATCCATACCGACCATGAAACACTTAAATACCTTAAGGGTCAAACTAAGTTGAACAAGCGTCATGCTAAATGGAGTGAATTTATTGAGTCATTTCCCTATGTCATCAAGTACATTAAGGGTAAAGTAAATGTTGTGGCAGATGCGCATTCCCGTATATGCATGCTTGTCACTAACCTTGAGTTGAATGTCATTGGTTTTGAGCATATCAAAGACTTGTATGAACATGATCCTACATTCCCCATACCTTATGCCAAGTGTTTGATGCATACTTCTTGGGATCGATACTACATCAAAGATGGATATCTAATGAGAGCTAACAAACTTTGCATCCCCGAGTCCTCTTTTCGTTTGTTGCTTTTGCAGGAATCTCATGGAGGCGGACTCATGGAACACTTTGGACGCGACAAGACATTTTCTATGCTCTCCAAGAACTACTTTTGGCCCCAAGATGCATCGCGACGTTAATCACTTCACCAACCGTTGTTCTACATGTCGCAAAGCTAAGTCTAAAGCCCAACCTCATGACCTCTATATGCCACTTCCAATCCCATATCAATCATGGGAAGATATTAGCATGGACTTTGTGCTTGGTTTGCCTAGAACCCGAAATGGCAAGGATTCTATTTTTGTTGTTGTGGACTGTTTCTCCAAAATGGCTCAGTTCATTCCTTGCAACAAGATAGACGATGCTTCACATATTGCAAATTTGTTTTGTAGGGAAATCTTGCGCCTTCATGGAGTGCCAAAGACGATTGTCTCGGACCGTGACGTCAAGTTCTTGAGTTACTTTTGGAAGACCTTATGTGCCAAGCTCGGAATCAAGCTCTTGTTCTCTTCAGCATACCATCCACAAACCGACGGCCAAACGGAGGTCACCAACCGTACGCTCCACCCTACTACGCGTGTTGATAAAGAAGAATATTAAGGAGTGGGAAGAGTGCCTACCCATCACCGAGTACGCCTACAACCGAGCAAGACATTCGACTACCGGCAAGTCCCCCTTCGAGGTCGTCTATTGCTTCAACCCATTGTCCCCATTGGACATTCTACCTCTACCGCAACAAGAGTGCACAAACATGGACGCTAGTGCACGAGCCAACTTCCTCAAGAAGATGCATGAAGATACAAGGAACACCATCGAGCACCATGTACAACGACTCGCGACCAAGCTTAACGCCAACAAGCAACCCATGATGTTCCATGTTGGAGATCTTGTGTGGCTACACCTTCGCAAGGATCGCTTCCCCAAGGAATGCAAGTCCAAGCTACTACCACGAGCGGATGGACCCTTCAAGGTGATTGCATGCTACAACAATAATGCATACAAGATCAACATCCCACGCGACAAGTACTCTGTGAGCAACATATTCAACATCAAAGATATCTCCCCGTACCATGGTGATGAGGATTTCGATCCGAGGTCGGATCTTTCCCAAGGGAGGGTAGATGATGCGGAGCATCCCATGATCATCCCCATGGACCTACCATCGTCGCATCAAGAGCCAAGAGGACCCATGACACAAGCACGAGCCAGAGCTCTCAAGAACGAGGTGACTTCTTTCCTTAGTGATATCACATATGATCCACTCGAGACATGGTTACTACCTAAGTCCGATATGCTATGAATGATCAGGTATCAAGAGGAGCCTCCCAAAGATGCACATGAAGACGGACAAGCCGCCAAGTCCATGTATGGAGAGAACCATCGGAAATGGGAAAGTTCACCTTCCAGGCCCCGGACATCCGGCCAAGACCCCGGACATCTGGCCCCTGGAGATGCCACCACAGCAGCCGAAGCCCAGCCAGAAAAGCTACAGGGCCCGGACATCCGGCCCCGCGCCCCGGACATCCGGCCTCCCACGAAGCCCCGGAAATCCGGCCCTCTGCCCGGAAATCTGGCCTCGTCTATCCAGAGACCGCAGAAGTCTTCACCGCCAGCCCGGACATCCACCTCCCCCCAGCACGGACATCCGGCCACTCCCGAAGCCCCGGACATCCGGCCCGACGCCCGGACATCCGGCCTCGCCTGTCTGTGAACAGTGAAGGGCCGAAGCCCATGTATCCTCTCGCCTCCCTAGACTACCTATGCTTCATCCCTTCCTCTTTCTAGGGTTAGCATTGGTTTAGCTCATAGGTGAGACAGAGCTTCGCTCATCCATACCGATCTCCTCCTCGAGAGAGACTGCGGCCTCTCTTCAGAGAAGATCACCTTGGATTCAAGACCCCTTTACGGGAAGATCCCCTTGTGGATTAAAGACCTCCTTCTAGGATAAGAACCGGTTACTTTGTATCGTCCTTTGTTGACCTTGGATCATCGTGTATCTCTTTGTGTTTCGAGGATCTAGCA
The DNA here is from genome assembly GCF_002162155.2 of Triticum dicoccoides. Lineage (NCBI taxonomy): Eukaryota > Viridiplantae > Streptophyta > Magnoliopsida > Poales > Poaceae > Triticum > Triticum dicoccoides. The sequence goes on along the minus strand of NC_041380.1, from coordinate 183,277,895 downwards.
CATGTGTAATCGAATCTTGTTGGTTTGAGTGATTCTCTCTTGTTTTCCCTCGTGAATCCCCTCGTGTTCTTCGTGTTTCTCTTTGAGATCCGCTCCTTTCGTGAAAGATCGGCCATCTAGGGTTTCACCCTACATCATTAGCGGTGCCACTATATTTTCCAAAATCGATCTTAAGAGTGGTTACTATCAAATCCGCATACAAGAGGGCAATGAATCGAAAATTGCCTTCAAAACCAAGTTTGGTTTGTATGAGTGGTTAGTCATGCCTAGGGGTCTCTCGGAAGCACCGGGCACTTTTATGCGCCTTATGAATCATGTCTTTCGCCCTTACATTGGTATATTTGTTCTGGTTTACTTCGATGACATTCTTGTGTTTAGCAAATCTATCAAAGAGCATGTCACCGATGTCTGCACCATTTTGCAAACTCTTCGAAAAGAGCGACTCTATGCTAATATGGAGAAATGCCTTTTTGGTGTTGATAAGCTCATTTTCTTGGGTTTTGTGGTTTCTTCTAAGGGTGTTCATGTAGATGAGTCCAAGATCAATGCTATTAAGACTTGGCCGCAACCAACCAACTTGCATCAAGTGCGTAATTTCCTTGGTCTTGCGGATTTCTATCGTCGCTTTGTGAAGGATTTTAGCACCATTGCTTCACCTTTGCATGCTTTGAGCAAGAAGAATGCGCCCTTTATTTCAGGACCATCCCAAGATACCGCATTCAATGAGCTTAAGAATTTGCTTACTCATGCTCCCGTGCTTGCTTTACCCAACTTCGACAAGCCTTTTGAGATTCATTGCGATGCTAGAGGTAATGGCAAAGGAGGTGTGTTAATGCAAGAGAAGCGCCCCATAGCTTACTTTAGTGAGAAACTTTCAGGAGCGCAACTCAACAATCCCATCTATGACAAAGAGCTATATGCTTTAGTCCGCGTTTTACATGAATGGGAACATTACCTTCGTCCCCATGAGTTTATCATTCATACCGATCATGAGACTCTCAAGTATCTTAAGGGTCAAACTAAGTTGAACAAGCGTCATGCTAAATGGAGTGAGTTCATTAAGTCTTTTCCCTATGTCATCAAGTACATCAAGGGTAAAGAAAACATCATAGCGGATGCTCTTTCCCGCATATGCATGCTAGTCACGCAACTTGAGTTAGATGTCATTGGGTTCGAGCATATCAAAGAATTATATGAGCATGATGAAACTTTTGCCACTCCTTATGCCAAGTGTTTGTCGAATACATCTTGGGAACGCTATTACATCAAAGACGGCTATCTTATGAGAGCTAACAAACTTTGCATCCCAAAGTCGTCCCTTCGTTTGTTGCTTTTGAAGGAATCGCATGGAGGAGGCTTAATGGGACATTTCGGAGACAAGACGTTCGCGACGCTCTTGAAGAGCTACTTTTGACCAAAGATGTTTCGGGACGTCAATCGCTTCACCAACCGATGTTTGACATGCCGCAAAGCTATGTCCAAAGCTCAATCTCATGGTCTCTATATGCCTCTACCAATTCCATACCAACCATGGGAAGACATTAGCATGGACTTCGTACTTGGTTTCCCAAGGACTCGCAATGGGAAAGATTCCATATTTGTCGTTGTGGACCGTTTCTCAAAAATGGCACATTTTATTCCTTGTAACAAGGTAGACGATGCTTCACATGTTGCTTCTCTTTTGTAGGGAAATATTGCGTCTACATGGTGTGCCAAAGACTATCGTCTCGGACCACGACGTCAAGTTCTTGAGTTAGTTTTGGAAGACCTTATGCGCCAAGCTCGGAATCATGCTTCTATTCTCCACGGCCTATCATCCACAAACCGATGGCCAAACAGAGGTGACAAACCGTACGCTCTCCACCCTTCTTCGCGTACTAATCAAGAAGAACATCAAGGAGTGGGAGGAGTGCTTACCCATCACCGAGTACGCCTACAACCGCGCAAGACATTCGACTACCGGCAAGTCCCCCTTCGAGGTTGTCTACGGTTTAAACCCTTTGTCCCCATTGGACATCCTTCCCCTACCACTCCAAGAGCGCACTAATTTGGACGCAAGTGCGTGTGTGACACATCTCAAGAACGTGCATGAAGATACAAGAAACACCATCGAGCGCCAAGTTCAACGCCTTGCGACCAAGCTCAACTTCAACAAGCTTCCCAAGTTCAACGCCTTGCGACCAAGTTCAACACCACCGAGTGTGGCTACACCTTCGCAAGGACCGCTTCCCACAAGAACGCTAATCCAAGCTTTGACCATGAGCGGATGGACCCTTCAAGGTGCTTGCATGCTACAACGACAACGCTTACAAGATCGACCTCCCGCGTGACAAGTACAACGTGAGTGACATCTTCAACGTCAAAGATCTCTCTCCCTTCCATGGTGATGAAGAATTTGATCCGAGGATGGATCTTCCCCAAGGGAGGGGAGATGATGCGGAGCATCCCAAGGTCATCCCCATGGACCTACCATCGTCTCATCAAGTGCCTAGTGGACCCATGACTCGATCACGTGCAAGAGCTCTTGAAACCAAGGTGACATCTCTCCTCTCACAATTCCACTTCGATGCACAGGAAGCATGGCTACTACCTCATATGGATACTTTGTGCATACTCAGGTTCAATGGAGAAGCCAAGGAGCAAGGACAAGAAGAAGAGGAAGTTGGACGAGAAGACGGAGAAGAAGGAGGGCTGAAGGAAAAGTCCCAGCCACCGGACGGCCGGCCGGGACCGGACGTCCGGCGCCTGAAGCGTCAGCCGAGCCCCAGCGAGGGGACGTCCTGTCCAGACCGGACGATCGGTGCCCCTGCACCCGAGGCCAATGAGCGGACGTCCGGCCCCGACCGGACAACCGGTGCCCCGACACCCGAAGCAAACGAGCGGACGTCCGGAAGTCTGGAGCCAACATCAGCGGAGGTCCGGAGCCTCCGGACGTCTGGCACCCCCATCACAGAATGGAACCAGCGGACGACCGGAGGACACCGGACGTCCGGCAGCTCCTGAGACACCGGACGACCGGTCCCCAGCGGACGTCCGGTACCTGTCTGCGCACAGTGTTCGGGCCCGAGGCCCATGTACCCCTTCACATCGCCCCTATTTGCACTTAGACTATAAATATACCCCCCATTCATCCTAGCTAGAGTTAGCATTGGTTTAGCTCATTTTAGAGATAGAGTATTGCTCATCCATATCGGATCTACTCCACGAGAGAGACCGCGGCCCCTCTACGGAGAAGATCCACCTTGGATGCAAGACCCCTTTATGGGAAGATCCCATTGTGGATTAAAGACCTCCTCACGGAGAAGAACCGGTTACCATGTATCGTCCCTAGTTGTCCGTGGATTCGTGTATCGTTCTATGTACTCGAGGATTTAGCCCATGTATGACTTATTCATGTTGGTTTAGTGATTTCCTCTTGTGTTTTCCTTCCGTTCTTCCTCGTGTTCTTCATGAAAGGAGCGGATCCCGGGGAAATCACGAAGAACACGAGGAAGAACGGAAGGAAAACACAAGAGGAAATCACTAAACCAACATGAATAAGTCATACATGGGCTAAATCCTCGAGTACATAGAACGATACACGAATCCACGGACAACTAGGGACGATACATGGTAACCGGTTCTTCTCCGTGAGGAGGTCTTTAATCCACAATGGGATCTTCCCATAAAGGGGTCTTGCATCCAAGGTGGATCTTCTCCGTAGAGGGGCCGCGGTCTCTCTCGTGGAGTAGATCCGATATGGATGAGCAATACTCTATCTCTAAAATGAGCTAAACCAATGCTAACTCTAGCTAGGATGAATGGGGGGTCTATTTATAGTCTAAGTGCAAATGGGGTCAAAGTGAAGGGGTACATGGGCCTCGGGCCTGAACACTGTGCGCAGACAGGTACCGGACGTCTGCTGGGGACCGATCGTCTGGTGTCTCCGGAGCTCCCGAACGTTCGATGTCCTCCGGTCATCCGCTGGTTCCGTTCTATGATGGGGCTGCCGGACGTTCGGAGGCTCCGGACTTCCGCTGATGTTGGCTCGGGTGCGGTCGCGCCGGTCGTCCGGTCGGGGCCGGACGTCCGCTCATTGGCCTCGGGTGCAGGGGCACCGGTCGTCTGGTCTGTACAGGACGTCCACTTGCTGGGGCTCGGCTGACACTTCAGGTGCCGGACGTCCGGTCCCAGCCGGCCATCCGGTGGCTGGGACTTTTCCTTCAGCCCTCCTTCTTCTCCGTCTTCTCGTCCATCTTCCTCTTCTTGTTGTCCTTGCTCCTTAGCTTCTCCATTGTACCTGAGTATGCACAAAGTATCCATATGAGGTAGTAGCCATGCTTCCTGTGCATCGAAGTGGAATTGTGAGAGGAGAGATGTCACCTCGGTTTCAAGAGCTCTTGCACATGATCAAGTCATGGGTCCACTAGGCACGTGATGAGACGATGGTAGGTCCATGGGGATGACCTTGGGATGCTCCGCATCATCTCCCCTCCCTTGGGGAAGATCCATCCTCGGATCAAATTCTTCATCAACATGGAAGGGTGAGAGATCTTTGACGTTGAAGATGTCACTCATGTTGTACTTGTCACGCGGGAGGTCGATCTTGTAAGCGTTGTCATTGTAGCATGCAAGCACCTTGAAGGGTCCATCCGCTCGTGGTCAAAGCTTGGATTTGCGTTCTTGTGGGAAGCGGTCCTTGCGAAGGTGTAGCCACACTCGATGGTGTTGAACTTGGCGCAAGGCGTTGAACTTGGGAAGCTTGTTGAAGTTGAGCTTGGTCGCAAGGCGTTGAACTTGGCGCTCGATGGTGTTTCTTGTATCTTCATGCACGTTCTTGAGATGTCCAAATTAGTGCGCTCATGGAGTGGTAGGGGAAGGATGTCCAATGGGGACAAAGGGTTGAAACCGTAGACAACCTTGAAGGGGGACTTGCCGGTAGTCGAATGTCTTGCGCGGTTGTAGGCGTACTCGGTGATGGGTAAGCACTCCTCCCACTCCTTGTTGTTCTTCTTGATTAGTACGCGAAGAAGGGTGGAGAGCGTCCGGTTTGTCACCTCCGTTTGGCCATCGGTTTGTGGATGATAGGCCGTGGAGAATAGAAGCTTGATTCTGAGCTTGGCGCATAAGGTCTTCCAAAAGTAACTCAAGAACTTGACGTCGCGGTCCGAGACGATAGTCTTTTGCACACCATGCAGACGCAATATTTCCCTACAAAAGAGAGTAGCAACATGTGAAGCATCGTCTATCTTGTTACAAGGAATAAAATGTGCCATTTTTGAGAAACGGTCCACAGCGACAAATATAGAATCTTTCCCATTGTGAGTCCTAGGCAAACCAAGTACGAAGTCCATGCTAATGTCTTCCCATGGTTGGTATGGAACCGGTAGAGGCATATAGAGACCATGAGATTGAGCTTTGGACTTAGCTTGGCGGCATGTCGAACATCGGTTGGTGAAGCGATTCACGTCCCAAAACATCTTTGGCCAAAAGTAGCTCTTCAAGAGCGTGGCGAACGTCTTGTGTCGTCCGAAATGTCCCATTAAGCCTCCTCCATGCGATTCCTGCAAAAGCAACAAACGAAGGGACGACTTTGGGATGCAAAGTTTGTTAGCTCTCATAAGATTGCCGTCTTTGATGTAATAGTGTTCCCAAGATGTATTTGACAAACACTTGGCATAAGGAGTGGCAAAAGTTTCATCATGCTCATACAATTCTTTGATATGCTCGAAGCCAATGACATCTAACTCAAGTTGCATGACTAGCATGCATATGCGGGAAAGAGCATCCGCTACGATGTTTTCTTTACCCTTGATGTACTTGATGACATAGGGAAAAGACTCAATGAATTCGCTCCATTTAGCATGACGCTTGTTCAACTTAGTTTGACACTTAGGATACTTGAGAGTCTCATGATCGGTATGAATGATAAACTCATGGGGACGAAGGTAATTTTCCCATTCATGTAAAACGCGGACTAAAGCATATAGCTCTTTGTCATAGATGGGATAGTTGAGTTGCGCTTTGGAAAGTTTCTCACTAAAGTAAGCTATGGGGCGCTTCTCTTGCGTTAACACACCTCCTATGCCATTACCGCTAGCATCGCAATGAATCTCAAAAGGCTTGTCAAAGTTGGGTAAAGCAAGCACGGGAGCATGAGTAAGCAAATTCTTAAGCTCATTGAATGCGGTATCTTGGGATGGTCCCCAAATAAAGGGCGCATTCTTCTTGCTCAAAGCATGCAAAGGCGAAGCAATGGTGCTAAAATCCTTCACAAAGCGACGATAGAAACAGACAAGACCAAGGAAACTACACACTTGATGCAAGTTGGTTGGTTGCGGCCAAGTCTTAATAGCATTGATCTTGGACTCATCTACATGAACCCCCTTAGAAGAAACCACAAAACCCAAGAAAACGAGCTTATCAACACAAGAATGTCATCGAAGTAAACCGCAACAAATATACCAATGTAAGGGCGAAAGACATGATTCATAAGGCGCATAAAAGTGCCCGGTGCTTGCGAGAGACCCATAGGCATTTCTAACCACTCATACAAACCAAACTTGGTTTTGAAGGCAGTTTTCCATTCATCACCCTCTTGTATGCGGATTTGATAGTAACCACTCTTAAGATCAATTTTGGAAAATATAGTGGCACCACTAAGCTCATCTAGCATATCATCTAGGCGTGGAATGGGGTACCTATAGCGAACGGTGATAGCATTGATAGGTCTACCTATATGCGAAAGCTACCGTCACGTTTTGGCACAAGAATGACCGGTACGGCACAAGGGCTCAAACTTTCACGCACATGACCATGGTCTATGAGATTCTTTACTTGCCTTTGAATTTCTTTGGTTTCTTCGGGGTTGACGTGGTATGGAGCTTTGTTCGGAAGCGGTGCTCCGGGGATGAGGTCGATGCGGTGCTCAATGCCTTGTAGTGGAGGTAGTCCCGGAGGTAGCTCATCGGGGAAAACATCTTGAAATTCTTGCAAAAGAGAAGACAACACTAGAGGAAGAGTGTGAGAAGTGTTAGTTTGTGGTGCATTGTGCTTGCACATGAGGACGTAGTGTAGGACACTAGATGTGTTCTCACACACTTCTCTCATCTCAAGTTTGGTGGCAAATAGAACTAGGTTCTTGTTTTCGCTCATCGTGGAGGCACTCAGTTTGGGCTTGTGGCGCTCACTCTCTTTTTGGTGGCTCACTCTCTCACCATTCTCTCCACGATGGGTGGATTGCTTATTGGAGATCACTTGGCTTGGAGACATAGGTCGTAACACAAACTCCTTTCCTTGCATCTTGAAGCTATAGTGGTTTATACGCCCATTGTGGATGACTCCTCTATCAAATTGCCATGGCTGTCCAAGGAGAAGATGACAAACGGTCATTGGGATGACGTCACACTCCAAGGTGTCTTCATAGGCGCCGATCTTGAAGGAGACTTGCACTCGGTGCTCGACTTGGATGGTACCGGAGTCACTAAGCCATTGCACTTTGTATGTATGTGGATGCTTCGTCTTGGGCAATTGGAGCTTGGAGCAAAGTTCTTCACTTGCGAGATTATGACAACTCCCTCCATCGATGATGACCTTGATGGATCGTCCATTGATGCCGGCCTTGGTGTGAAATATGTGGCATCGTTGGTCTTCTTCTTGGTGATGTTGTAGAGTCAAGACTTTGGAGACAACAAGTGCGGGACTTGAGTCTCCATCACAAAAGACTTGTTCTTCTTCATTGTTCACTTGGTGGTGCATGGCGACTTGCTCAAGGGCTTCCATTTCTCCTTCGATCATCGAATCATAAGTGCCATCATTGTTGAAGATCATGGTGCACTTGTTGGTGCACTCATAGGACTTGTGGCCTCGGCCTCCGCAAGTGAAACACTTAAGGGAACTCGTCTTGATGGTCTCATCGGTAGGGGTTTATGATGATGAAGCTCTCGGCTTGAAGTTGCTCGTATTAGGATTGCTTGTAGTTGGCGAAGCTTTCTTGGAAGTCGACTTGTCGATGTTGGAAGTAGAGGGTCTTGTAGTCGGTGTTGGAGTTGTTGAAGCTTGGTTAATGGAGAAACCGTAGGACTTGGATGAGAACTTGGCATACTTGAAATAATATTGCACTTGGTGTTCCGCTTTGGTAGCTTGGTGCACGAGCTCGATGAGATTTGAGTATGGTTGGAAGTCGGCGATCTTCTTGATAGGATGATTGAGTCCATTAAAGAAACGTGCCATTGTTTGCTCATCATCTTCCGTCACATTGCCTCTTATCATTGAAATCTCCATCTCCTTGTAGTATTCTTCAACGCTCTTGGTTCCTTGCTTGAGTTGTTGGAGTTTCTTGAAGAGGTCGCGGTTGTAGTAGGTAGGTACGAAGCGTGCTCTCATGACATCCTTCATTTGTGCCCAAGTAGTTATGGGTGGTTCACCTCTTGCCTCGCGGCGCTCTTTGATTTGTTCCCACCAAATGAGGACATAGTCCTGGAATTCAAGGGATGCCATCGCGATCTTCTTCTCTTCTTCATAATTGTGCAAATGAAAGATCTTGTCAACTTTCAATGCCCATGAAAGGTATTCTTTGGGATCGTTGCTTCCGTTGAACTTGGGCATGGTGAACTTGAGCTTGCCGTAGCATTGTTCTTCATTGTGTTGGGGTTGGGGATGATGACGCCCATGTTGTAGATGATTGTTCAACTCGTGGTGTTCTTGACGTGGAGGGTTGTCATCCTCGTGTTGCTCTTGTCGCGGAGGATTCCCATTGTCTTCATGCTCTTGATGATCTTGATTGTCTTAGCGAGCTTGTGGAGGAGCGCGTCGAGCTCGAGGAGGAACTAGACGATGCATGCAAGCTTGACATCATCGTTCGTGAATTTCTTCGTGAAGTGCTTCCTCTTCTTCACGGGCTTGTCGGCCTCTGTAGGCAACGGCTTGACTCGCATCGCGTAGAGCTTGTTGCGTCTCAAGTGCTTGAGCGTCATGGTGTTGTTGCTCTTGACATTGAGCCTCGGCATCTTGTGCATTTTGGTGTAGACGCGCGCGTTCTTCCTCTTCATGTTGGCGTTGTTGTTGTCATTCTCGAGCTAGCACAAAGGCTTCTTCGGCTTGACGTCATCGGCGCTCTTGAGAGTCGGTGTCTCGAAGTGGATTGAGGTTTGCTTGACGGTCGGTTCACGCGGCTCGACGAAGAGTGTTCGATGTCGGTGTACTTGAGCCGGTGATGAGGACGTCAATACCATTGTTACACCCACAGCCCCTACTACTACCTATACTGGACCAATTACTAGAGCTCGCGCAGGCCAATTAAATTATTAGGCACTTTCGTTTCTTAGTAATGATTCTAATGTTCATGAGAATATGATGCTGCCTAAATTGGATACATTTGTTTTGCTTACAAATCAAGGGCCTGGCATGGATAAGAGTGATGAACATTGGAGCAAGAACAAGCATGGAGTTGATGGCATGCGCAAGGGGAACAAGAACGGAGTTACAAGTGATGATTTCAGGACATTGAAGCCACCATAATGAGTGCATGAAGCCTTGGACGAAATATACAAGATGCCACTTCATAAACTTTGTCCAGATGCTATTCTAGGTGCTGCGTCACCTTATTATTGGGCCAGGCCCATGTAATTTCGAAATACATAAGTATAGGCTATTTTTAGAGTATGTATGTGTGGGTAAACAAGACATAGGGTTGGTTTCGGACCCCTTCCCAAGGGCCACGAAATCCCCCCCCCCCCACTTTTCCTCCATATATACAGCCCTTAGGGCACCGATTAGACTTTGGGTTTTGTTTAGATCAAAAGCTCGCCATAGTTGCAACTTCACGTACTTCGTTTGTGTTCAACGACCAGACCAAGGCGTCACAGAACCCCACCTTGATCAATGAAGCTTTCCTCTTATATTCGCAATATCCAGATTGCACTCTTAGTTTTTGCTTGTTCTTCGTTTGCCTGCAGGAAACAAACCTTCATGGTCAGGTTGATCGTGCTCCGGCGCGGTCAATAACCTCTCGGAGTTGGTTTAGCGATTGCTAAGGCGCGACGTCCTCGCACGTTCGTAGTCGGATCGTCAAAGTCGATTTCCTCCAAAATGATAGCCACCATCTCATCGAAAGACGGGACACCTTTGCCTCTATCAAGTGGTATCAGATTTCCAGGTTGCTCGGTGAGATTTTACTATTTTTCATAGTTTAGATCGAGTCTGTTCTTCATACCTATAGTCCATGAAAAAGCCAAAAAAATTAGGGTTAGTTCATCCCATCCGAACCAATCTGAGCCTTTGCATAATCTTTTTTGTATTTTCTTTGTTGAATTTGCGGTTGCATCGTCGTGTCAAGTTGCTGGTTTTAGCGTCTAGTCCTTTAGAGTTTCGAGTTCTGTTCACAGGTTGTCATGTCGCTGCTGCCATATATCACCACCGCATCATCATCATCGCTGCTGCCATATACCACATATTCACCGCCAATCCGAGTCCATATACGCCACCACATATCCGCCGCCATCACACCAATCCGAGTCCACCTGCAACATATATCCGCCACCAGTCCGAGTTCCACCAGATTCATCTCCGCCACCAGTCCGAGTTCTACCAGATTCATCTCTGCCACCAGTCCTATTCCGAGTCCAGTATTTGGTTACACTGTTTTGGATTTCCAGATCACGCCATACTCCGAGTCATGACAGAGAAGGACTCCCCAACTTTTGAGCCATCCGCAGAAGAAAAATAGTTCTAGTTTCAAAAAAAAACTAAGTCTGGAAAATTCTGGCTAGGCAGTTTTTAGGACATTTGTAGACTTTTTCGAAAAAAAATTGTTGTGGAGCAAAAAAAGAGGAAAAAAAGTAAAAAAAAGAGGAAAAAAAGTGAAAAAAAAAGAAAAAAAATTTAGAGTGTGCTCCTCCCTTGTTTACGTGCAGCGCCGTGATTTTGTTAGTGTTCTAGGCTCGCGTCTCTAGTACGGTCTAACCTAGGACCAGCACAGTACCGTCGTTGACCGTTTATTCAACTTTGCATCTCTGAATTGATTATGGCTGGCCCTTTTTGCTACCATATTATAAGCCTTCCCAGCTCCACATACATCTACATCGTGCGTTTGACTCTCCCTGGTAATCGCTCTATCCAAGCTTTGAGAGTTTTGACTACATCGGTTGCCGATCACCGCCTCCTGCTGGGTAAGAACTGGTAAGAATTTGAGATTTGCTTGACGGATTTGTGACACCCGCCAACACCACCACTTGTTAGTAGTCTGTAGGATCATATTCTTGCGTGTTTCTATTGCTACTAACCATGCCAGGATCACAAGCCGACGAGACTGACTGGGAGAACTTGACGAACAAGGAGCTTCATGATAAGTTTCAGCAAATGATGAGTGGACTGGTGCAAGATGTGCTAAACAGATTTGACGAGGCCATGGAGAAGATAGATGGCATGGAGAAGACGTTTGAAACAAAGCTCGATAACAAGTTTTCTGAATTGCTTTCGCGTTTTCCACCACCATCACCGGCTGCACCTGCCGCACCTCTGCAACAACAACAACAGCAACTACCTCCACGTCGGGAAACAGCCCTCCGTCGAGCGAGCCGTGTCCCTCTTCAGCCTGGCCAAACTGCTGGTGTTGCTGTTTATAGTTCTGTGGCTCCTGCTGCTGATGTGTAGGAGGATGATTATGTGGGAGATTACGAGGATGAGGTTGATCAAAAGAACTACGTGCAACCACCAGCACCACAACCACCAGGTCGTCCACATGCAAATAATGGCAATGTTAGGGCTCCCCCTCAGGTACGAGATCATGACCATCTCCCTAAACTGAAATTGAATATTCCACCATTTGAGGGTAGATATGTTCCTGATATATATCTTACTTGGAAGTTAGAAACTGAACAACGATTTACATGTTTACAATATCCTAAGGAGAGACGTGTTCCTGCTGCTGTTTGTGCTTTCACTAGCTTTGCATGTGTTTGGTGGTCTGAACATTGTTGATTATATCCTGTTCTAGCTACTTGGGCTGCTTTGAAAACTACTATGCGTACTTGTTGAGTTCCACCATATTATGAACGTGAATTACTTCAAAAATTGGAGCGCTTAAGACAAGGAAAAAATTCGGTAGAAGAATATTATCAGGAATTACAAACTGGCTTGATTAGATGTGGTATTGTTGAGGAGAATGAAGCTATGCTTGCACATTTTCTGGGTGGATTAAATAGAGAGATTCATACCATTCTAGACTATAAGGATTATAATAATATCACTCGTTTATTCCATCTTGCTTGTAAAGCTGAACGTGAAGTGCATGATCGACAGGCATTGGCGCGGACTAACTTTTCTGCAGGTCGACCTTCATCATGGACACCACGTGCATCATCTACTTCCACACGTTCTGCTACACTGGCACCTCCGTCAGCTGCCACCTGCAACCGTGATACAATAAAGCAGGCACAATCACCACTATCTGCCAAGAGCACACCTTCTGGGCCTGCAAAGAGTTCTTCTTCATCCATGGCATCAACAGGGCAAACACATGATATTATTTGTCGACGTTGCAAGGGTGGAGGTCATTATGCGAGAGAATGCCCATCTAAGCGTGTGATGATTGTTATTGAGGATGGTGGGTATGAGTCCGCTAGTGACTATGATGAGGATACTTTGGCTCTCATTACACATGAAGAACACGGTGGAGATGATTCTGATCATGAGACGCAATACATGGCTGCTGAAGATGCTAACAGGTATGAATGTTTAGTTGCTCAACGTGTTTTGAGTGTGCAGGTTACACAAGCTGAGAAAAATCAGAGGCATAATTTGTTCCATACAAAGGGAGTTGTGAAGGAACGTTCTATTCGCGTCATCATAGATGGAGGGAGCTGCAACAACTTGGCTAGCATGGAGATGGTGGAGAAGCTATCTCTCACCACAAGACCACATCCACATCCTTAGTACATCCAACGGTTCAACAACAGCGGCAAGGTTAAGGTAACATGTACTGTTCGTGTGCATTTTAGTATCTGTACATATGCTGATTATGTTGATTGTGATGTGGTACCTATGCAAGCATGTTCCTTATTACTTGGTAGACCATGGCAATTTGATAAAAAATTTGTACACCATGGTAGAAACAATCAGTATACTCTTGTTCATAAGGATAAAAATATTACTTTGCTTCCTATGACTCCTGATTCCATTTTGAAAGATGATATTAATAGAGCTAATAAAGCAAAGCAGGAGAAAAATAAGAGTGAAAATCAGATTGTGGCAAAAGAATTTGAGCAACATATGAAGCCTAATAATAAACCATCTACTGTTGCTTCAGAAATTAAATTGAAAAGTGCATGTTTACTTGCCACCAAATCTGATATTGATGAGCTAGATTCTAGCAAATCTGTTTGCTATGCTTTTGTGTGCAAAGAGGCATTATTTTCATTCAAGGACGTGCCTTCCTCTTTGCCCCCTGCTGTCACTAACATTTTGCAGGAGTTCGCTGACGTCTTCCCACAAGATGTGCCACCGGGATTCCCACCTATTCGAGGGATTGAGCATCAAATTGACTTAATTCCCGGTGCATCGCTACCCAACCGTGCACCATACCGTACCAATCTAGAGGAGACGAAGGAGATTATGCGTCAAGTACAGGAGCTGCTCGACAAAGGTTATATACGCGAATCTCTTAGTCCTTGTGTTGTTCCTATTATACTAGTGCCTAAAATGGATGGTACGTCGCGTATGTGTGTTGATTGTAGAGGCATTAATAATATTACTATTCGTTATCATCATCCTATTCCTAGGCTAGATGATATGCTTGCTGAATTGAGCGGCTCTTTAATATTCTCCAAAGTTGATTTGCATAGTGGATACCATCAAATTCATATGAAATTGGGAGATGAATGGAAAACAGCATTTAAAACTAAGTTTGATTTATATGAGTGGTTAGTCATGCCTTTTGGGTTAACTAATCCACCTAGTACTTTCATGAAACTAATGAACGAAGTTTTACGTGCTTTCATTGGACGATTTGTGGTAGTCTATTTTGATGATATACTGATTTATAGCAAATCTTTGGAAGAACATTTGGAACATTTACGTGCTGTTTTTAATGCTCTACGTGATGCACGTTTGTTTGGTAACCTTCGGAAGTGCACCTTTTGCACCGACCGAGTATCTTTTCTTGGCTATGTTGTTACTCCACAGGGAATTGAAGTTGATAAAGCCAAGATTGAAGCTATTGAGAGTTGGCCGCAGCCCAAAACGGTCACACAAGTGAGGAGTTTTCTTGGACTCGCTGGTTTCTATAGGCGTTTTGTGAGAGATTTTAGCACCATTGCTGCACCTCTCAATCAGCTTACAAAGAAGGATGTGCCTTTTGTTTGGGGTACCGCACAGGAAGAAGCCTTCACGGTATTGAAAGATAAGTTGACAGATGCTCCTTTACTCCAACTTCCCGACTTTAATAAGACTTTTGAGCTTGAATGTGATGCTAGTGGAACTGGATTAGGAGGTGTGTTATTACAAGATGGTAAACCTGTTGCGTACTTTTCTGAAAAATTGAGTGGGCCTAGTCTGAACTATTCTACTTATGATAAAGAATTATATGCTCTTGTTCGGACTTTAGAGACATGGCAACATTATTTATGGCCCAAAGAATTTGTTGTACATTCTGATCATGAATCTTTGAAACATATTAAAGGTCAAGCTAAACTGAATCGTAGACATGCTAAATGGGTTGAATTCATTGAGACTTTCCCTTATGTCATTAAACACAACAAGGGTAAAGAAAATGTTATTGCTGATGCTTTGTCGCGTCGCTATACTATGCTTTCACAACTTGACTTCAAAAATTTTGGTTTGGAGACCATCAAAGATCAATATGTGCATGATGATGATTGTAAAGATTTAATGCAGAATTGTAAAGAAGGAAGAACATGGAACAAGTTCGTTATTAATGATGGCTTTGTGTTTCGTGCTAACAAGCTATGCATTCCTGCTAGCTCTGTTCGTCTTTTGTTGTTGTACGAGGCGCATGGAGGAGAATTAATGGGACACTTTGGCGTGAAGAAGATGGAGGACATACTTGCTACACATTTCTTTTGGCCAAAGATGAGACGGGATGTTGAGCGTTTTGTTGCTCGCTGCACTACATGTCAAAAAGCTAAGTCACGACTCAATCCTCATGGGTTATATATGCCTTTGCCTGTGCCTAGTGTTCCTTGGGAGGATATATCTATGGACTTTGTTTTAGGTTTACCTCGAACAAATAAGGGGAGGGATAGCATATTTGTTGTCGTGGATAGATTCTCGAAAATGGCACACTTTATACCATGTCATAAAAGCGATGATGCTGTTAATGTTGCTGATTTGTTCTTTCGTGAAATTATTCGCTTGCATGGTGTGCCAAATACTATTGTTTCAGATCGTGGTACTAAATTTCTTAGCCACTGTTGGAGATTTTTATGGGCTAAGTTGGGGACTAAACTGCTTTTTAGTACTACTTGTCACCCCCAAACGGATGGTCAAACTAAAGTAGTCAATAGAACATTGTCTACTATGCTTAGGGCTGTTTTGAAGAATAATAAGAAAATGTGGGAAGAATGCTTGCCTCATATTGAATTTGCTTATAATCATTCGTTGCATTCTACTACTAAGATGTGCCCTTTTGAAATTGTGTATGGTTTCCTACCTCGTGCACCCACTGATTTGTTGCCTCTTCCATCTTCGGAGAAGGTTAATTTTGATGCTAAACAACGGGCTGAATTGATCTTAAAAATGCATGAGTTAACTAAGGATAACATTGAGCGTATGAATGCTAAATATAAACTTGCTGGAGATAAGGGTAGAAAACATATTGACTTTGCACCTGGAGATCTTGTTTGGTTACATTTGCGTAAGGATAGGTTTCCTAATTTGCGCAAATCAAAGCTAATGCCACGTGCTGATGGTCGTTTTAAGGTGTTAGGGAAAATAAATGATAATGCATACAAACTTGAGCTGCCTGCAGATTTTGGGGTTAGTCCCACTTTTAACATTGCAGATTTGAAGCCTTATTTGGGTGAGGAAGATGAGCTTCCGTCGAGGACGACTTCATTTCAAGAAGGGGAGGATGATGAGGACATCAATACCATTGTTACACCCACAGCCCCTACTACTACCTATACTGGACCAATTGCTAGAGCTCGCACATGCCAATTAAATTATCAGGTACTTTCATTTCTTGGTAATGATTCTAATGTTCATGAGAATATGATGCTGCCTAAATTGGATACATTTGTTTTGCTTACAAATGAAGGGTCTGGCATGGATAAGAGTGATGAACATTGTAGTAAGAACAAGCATGGAGTTGATGGCATGCGCAAGGGGAACAAGAACGGAGTTACAAGTTATGATTTCAGGACATTGAAGCCACCATAATGAGTGCATGAAGCCTTGGACGAAATATACAAGATGCCACTTCATAAAATTCCTCCAGATGCTATTCTAGGTGCTGCGTCATATTATTATTGGGCCAGGCCCATGTAATTTCGAAATACATAAGTATAGGCTGTTTTTAGAGTCCGTATGTGTGGGGAAACAAGAGATACGGTTGGTTTCGGACCCCTTCCCCAAGGGCCACAAAATCCCCCCTTTTCCTCCATATATAGAGCCCTTAGGGCACCGTTTGGACTTTGGGTTTTGTTTAGATCAAAAGTTCGCCATAGCTGCAACTTCGCGTACTTCGTTTGTGTTCAACGACCAGACCAAGGCATCACAGAACCCCACCAAGGGCCACGAAATTCCCCCTCTCTCCTCGATATATACAGCCCCTAGGGCATCGTTTAGACTTTGGGTTTTGTTTAGATTAAAAGTTCGCCATAGCAACGTCGCGTACTTCGTTTGTGTCCAACGACCAGACCAAGACGTCACAGAACCCCACCTTGATCAATAAAGCTTTCCTTTTATATTCGCAATATCCATATTGCAATCTTAGTTTCTTGCTTGTTCTTCGTTTGCATGCAGGAAACAGACCTTCGTGGTCAGGTTGATCGTGCTCCGGCGTGGTCAATAACCTCTCGGAGTTGGTTTAGCGATTGCTAAGGCGCGACGTCCTCACACATTTGTAGTCGGATCGTCAAAGTCGATTTCCTCCAAAACGATAGCCACCATCTCATCGAAAGACGGGACACCTTTGCCTCTATCAGCCGGAGAGGGTAAAGTCGGAATGGCGACTTGAACGGCTCCTTCTTGAACTGGAAGAAGAGCGGTTGAGCAACAAAGCGCGAATCTCGTCCATCCTTGCATTATTCTCTTGCTTGTGATCGTCGAGCTTGTGGTCGAAGTAGTCCCTTGTACGTTGCTCGGAAAGTCGCAAGTCGGCGGCAAGGTTGTCCCTTGTAGTCCCTTGTAGTCCCTTATCGATGCGTTCACTCATAGCTTGTTGCTCTTGATGCAAAGCACGTTGTGCACCAAAGAGGTGACTCTTGGTGATGAAGGAGTTCATGTCGTCGTCTTGCTCCATGAAGAGTGGGTTGGTAGAAGTACTTGGCCTATCCATCATTCCAAGACAAATGTGAGTGGTAGAAAGAGAAGAACGAATACCAAATGTACCTTGACCAAAGTTGAAAGTGAATCGATGAACACTCCAATGTAGGACAAGGAATAGCCCAATTGGTACTAGCTCTTGTCGCTTTCTCACACCTACACAAGTAAAAGCTTTTGGTGGAGCTTTGTTAGGATGGTGGCACAAAATTTGATGCAATTGGAAGTGAGCTTCAATAATGTTGGAAAAGATTCGCAAGATGCAATGTAACAAGTAGACCAAGCATATAAGGTACACGGAAACACACACGCAAAAATGAGACAAGAGATGATGCCAATATAGGCAACAATGATGTATGTATGTATGCTATAGGAAGTATGATCACTAATGTGCACAAGTCTCGTTATCGGCAATACTCAATGGCTAGTCTCGATGGGTAAGCGATGCAAATGAGTAAGGCTATGATGGCTATCAATGTAATGGCAAGAGTGATATGTCCAATACCACGGTGAGGTTACCGGTCTTGATTCCGGTATGGTGTCAAAATGGTGGCACGAATACCAAGATGTAGTTGAGGTGGTCGTTGTTGATGACGATGTAGGACGGCGGTGATGATGTAGGACACGTCCGTGGCGAAGATGAGCGGCGGTGATGTCGATGTCGAACCGTACCTAGATAGCCGAAACACGAAAGGATATGGTACCGCAACTCAAATTCTCAAACCTCGAAGTAGCAATTGTGTCAGAGAGCGAAACGATCCAAAAATGGTTGGGTTATGCGGAAGTGGTGGAAGTATGCGGAAGTATATATGGTATATGGTGGGCACCGGAACAAAATTTGGTGGAAATTGGGCGGAAAACGGTGCGGTGGATGGAGATGTTGCTGTCAGGGGTTAGATGTCCGGGTGGAAGGCCGGATGTCCGGGCTTGACGGGTCGGATGTCCGAGCTCTGGATCTGGGGACGAAACGGGAAGAACACCGCGTGGAGAGGTTAAATCCGGGCGAAATTCGGAGGAATTTGTGGATGGAAATTGGGGGAAAAGGATGGGAAGCTAGATCCACTCAAAACAAAGAAAATTCACGGATCCAAACCAACAAAATCTCAACACACCAACAAATCACAAAAAAAATTGGGGCTATTTTTGGTGGGGAATTTTCGAATTAGGACGAAAAACAACAAAACAAGGCTAGAAACACAACGGGGAGGCTCCGAAATCGTGATCAACGTGGCTCTAGATACCAAGATGATGTAGGGTAGAACCCTAATCGCCCGATCTTTCACGAAAGGAGCGGATCCCGCAAAGAACACGAGGAACACAAAGAGGGAAACGATGGAAATCACCAGGGGAAACACAAGAGGAACACTCAAACTAACAAGAACAAGTCACACATGTGCTAGATTCTCCAATACATAAGAGAAGATACACGATCCACGGACAACTAGGGACAATACACGGTAACCGGTCTTCTCCGTGAGGAGGTCTTGAAGTTCTTCCCAAAATAAGGGTCTTCATGAGGACATCATACCATTGTTACACCCACGACCCCTGCTGCTATACATACTGGACCAATTACTAGAGCTCGCGCACGCCAATTGAATTATCAGGTACTTTCATTTCTTGGTAACGATTCTAATGTTCATGAGAATATGATGCTGCCTAAATTGGATACATTTGTTTTGCTTACAAATGAAGGGCCTAGCTTGGACAAGAAAGATGAACCTTGGAGCAAGTTCAAGCATGGAGATGATGGCATGCGCAAGGGGAACAAGAACGGAGTTACAAGTGATGATTCCAGGACTCTGAAGCCACCATAATGAGTGCATGAAGCATGGGACGAAATATACAAGATGCCACTTCATAAATTTCGTCCAGAGGCTATTCTAGGTGCTGCGTCACCTTATTATTGGGCCAGGCCCATGTATTTTCGAAGTACTTAAGTATAGGCTGTTTTTAGAGTCCGTATGTGTGGGGAAACAAGAGTTAGGGTTGGTTTCGGACCCCTCCACCAAGGGCCACGAAATTCCCCCTCTCTCCTCCATATATACATCCCTTAGGGCATCGTTTAGACTTTGGGTTTTGTTTAGATTAAAAGTTCGCCATAGCTGCAACTTTGCGTACTTCGTTTGTGTCCAACGACCAGACCAAGACGTCACAGAACCCCACCTTGATCAATAAAGCTTTCATCTTATATTCGCAATGTCGAGAGTGCAATATCAGTTTCTTGCTTGTTCTCCGTTTGCTCGTAGGAAACAGGCCCTCGTGGTCAGGTTGATCGTGCTCCGGCGTGGTCAATAACCCCTCAGAGTTGGTTTAGCGATTGCTAAGGCGCGACATCCTCGCACGTTCGTAGTCGGATCGTCAAAGTCAACTTACCCTAAAACGATAGCCACCATCTCATCGAAAGACGAGACACCTTTGCCTCTATCAAGTGGTATCAGATTTTCAGGTTGCTTGGTGAGATTTTCCAGTTTTTCATAGTTTAGATCGAGTCTGTTCTTCATACCTACAGTCCACGAAAAAATCCAACAAAAAAATTAGGGTTAGTTCATCATATCCGAACCAATCTGAGCCTTTGCATAGTCTTTTTAGAGTTTTGCTTTGTTGAATTTGCAGTTGCATCGTCGTGTCGAGTTGCTGGTCTTAGCGTCTAGTCCCTTAGAGTTTCGAGTTCTATTCACAGGTTGTCGCGCCGCCACCGCACCATCGTCATCATCATTGTCATATACCACCACCCCAGCATATACATCGACGTTGCCATATACAACCACCAATCCGAGTCCACATATACCATCGCCATATACAATCACCAATCCGAGTCCACATATACCATCGCCATATACAATCATCAGTCCGAGTTCCACCAGATTCATCGCCGCCACCAGTCCGAGTTCCACCAGATTCATCTCCGCTACCAGTCCTAGTCCGAGTCCAGTATTTGTTGCTTCGTTTTCGAGTTCCAGATCACGTGATACTTCGAGTTGTGACAGAGTGGGACTCCTGCGATTCCGTGCTACCCGCAGAACAAAAATAGTTCCAAACTCAAAGAAAAACTAAGTCTGGAAAATTCTGGCTAGGCAGTTTTTAGACCATTTGTAGACTTTTTCGAAAAAAATTGTTGCGGAGGAAAAAAAAAGAGGGAAAACAAAGTGCAAAAAAAAGTGAAAAAAAGAAAAAAAATTCAGAGAGTGCTCCTCCCTTGTTTACGTGCCGCGCCGTGATTTTGTTTGTGTTCTAGGCTCGCGTCTCTAGTACGATCTAGCTTAGGACAATCACAGTACTGTCGTTGAGAGTTTATTCAACTTTGCATCTCTGAATTGATTATTGCTGACCTTTTTGCTACCATATTATAAGCCTTCCCAGCTCCACATACATCTACGTCGTGTGTTTGACTCTCCCTGGTAATCGCTCTATCCAAGCTTTGAGAGTTTTGACTACGACGGTTGCCGATCACCGCCTGCTGCTGGGTAAGAATTGGTAAGAATTTGAGATTTGCTTGACGGATTTGTGACAGCCACCACCACCTCTTGTTAGTAGTCTGTAGGATCATATTCTTGTGTGTTTCTATTGTTGCTAACCATGGCAGGATCACAAGCTGACGAGACTGACTGGGAGAACATGACGAATAAGGAGCTGCATGATAAATTTCAGCAAATGATGAGTGGACATGTGTAAGATGTGATAAACAGATTTGAAGAGGCCATGGAGAAGATAGATGGCATGGAGAAGACGTTCGAAATAAAGCTCGATAACAAGTTTAATGAATTGCTCGCGCGTCTTCCACCACCACCACCGGCTGCCCCTAACGCACCGCTACAACAACAACCACAACAACAACGTCGCTTTCCAAATCAAGTGGGACGAGCACAGCGCGTTCCCATTGACCCTGGGCAAAATTCTTGTGCCGCTGTTGATGCTTCTGCCGCTCCTGCTGCTACTGCAGAGGTGGAGGACCATTACGAGGATGAGGTTGACCAAAATCAGAACTACGTGCAACCACCAGCACCAGCACCACTAGGTCGTCCTCATGCATATCTTCGCAACGGTAGGGCTGCACCACCACCTGAGGTGCATGACCATCTTCCTAAACTAAAATTGAATATTTCACCATTTGAGGGTAGATATGTTCCTGATATATATCTTACTTGGGAGTTAGAAGCTGAACAATGATTTACATGTTTACAATATCCTGAGAGATGTGTTCTTGCTGCTGTTTGTGCTTTCACTAGCTTTGCATGTGTTTGGTGGTCTGAACATTGTAGATTATATCCTATTCCAGCTACTTGGGCTGCTTTGAAAACTGCTATGCGTACTCGTTGGTTCCACCATATTATCAACATTAATTACTTCAAGAATTGTAGCGTTTAAGACAAGGAAAAAAATTCTGTAGAAGAATATTATCAGGAATTACAAACTGGCATGTAGATGTGGTATTATTGAGGAGAATGAAGCTATGCTTGCACGTTTTATGGGTGGATTAAATAGAGAGATTCAGACCATTCTAGAGTATAAGAAGTATACTAATATCACTCGTTTATTCCATCTTGCTTGTAAAGCTGAAGGTGAAGTGCAGGATCGACAGGCATTGGCGCGAACTAACTTTTCTGCAGGTCGATCTTCATCATGGACACCACGTGCATCCTCTACTTCCACTCCACCAGCACCTCCATCAGGTGCCACCTCCAGCCGTGATACAAGAAAGCAGGCACAACCACCACTATCTGCCAAGAGCACACCTGCAGGACCAGCGCAGAGCTCTTCTTCTTCCATGGCATCAGCAGGGCACACAAGTGATATTATTTGTCGTCGTTGTAAGGGAAGAGGACATTTTGCGAGAGAATGCCAATCTCAGCGTGTGATGATTGTTACTGAGGATGGTGGGTATGAGTCCGCTAGTGACTATGATGAGGAGACTTTGGCTCTTATTACACATGAAGAACACGGAGGAGAGAATTCTGATCATGAGACGCAATACATGGTTGCTGAATATGCTGACAGGTATGAACATTTAGTTGCTCAACGTGTTTTGAGTGTGCAGGTTACACAAGCTGCGCAAAATCAGAGGCATAATTTGTTCCACACAAAGGGAGTTGTGATGGAACGTTCTGTTCTTGCCATCATAGATGGAGGGAGCTGCAATAACTTGGCTAGCATGGAGATGGTGGAGAAGCTATCTCTCACCACAAGACCGCATCCACATCCTTACTACATCCAATGGTTCAACAACAGTGGCAAGGTTAAGGTAACACATACTCTTCGTGCACATTTTAGTATCTCTACATATGCTGATTATGTTGATTGTGATGTGGTACCTATGCAAGCATGTTCCTTATTACTTGGTAGACCATGACAATTTGATAAAAATTCCGTACACCATGGTAGAAACAATCAGTATACTCTTGTTCATAAGGATGAAAATATTACTTTGCTTCCTATGACTCCTGATTCCATTTTGAAAGATGATATTAATAGAGCTAATAAAGCAAAACAGGAGAAAAATAAGAGGGAAAATCAGATTGTGGCAAAAGAATTTGAGCAACAAATGAAGCCTACTAATAAACCATCTAGTGTTGCTTCTGAAATTAAATTGAAAAGTGCATGTTTACTTGCCAGCAAATCTGATATTGATGATCTAGATTTTAGCAAATATGTTTGCTATGCATTTGTGTGCAAAGAGGCATTATTTTCATTCGATGACGTGCCTTCCTCTTTGCCTCCTGCTATCACTAACATTTAGCAGGAGTTCGCTGATGTCTTTCCACAAGACGTGCCACCGGGATTACCACCTATTCGAGGGATTGAGTATCAAATTGACTTAATTCTCGGTGCATCATTACCCAACCATGTACCATACCGTACCAAGCCAGAGGAGACAAAGGAGATTATGCGTCAAGTACAAGAACTGCTCGACAAAGTTATATACGTGAATCCCTTAGTCCTTGTGCTTTTCCTATCATTTTAGTGTCGAAAAAGGATGGTACGTCGCGTATGTGCGTTGATTGTAGAGGCATTAATAATTTTACTATTCATTATCGTCATCCTATTCCTAGGCTAGATGATGCGGAGCATCCCAAGGTCATCCCCATGGACCTACCATCGTCTCATCAAGTGCCTACCGGACCCATGACTCGATCACGTGCAAGAGCCCTCGAAACCGAGGTGACATCTCTCCTCTCACAATTCCACTTCGATGCACATGAAGCATGGCTACTACCTCATATGGATACTTTGTGCATACTCAGGTACAATGGAGAAGCTAAGGAGCAAGGACAAGAAGAAGAGGAAGATGGACGAGAAGACGACGAAGAAGAAGGGTTGTAGGAAAAGTCCCAGCCACCGGATGACCGGCCGGGACCGGACGTCCGGCGCCTGAAGCATCAGCCGAGCCCCAGCCAGCGGACGTCTGGTCCAGACCGGACGACCGGTGCCCCGACACCCGAAGCAAATGAGCGGACGTCCGGTCCGGACCGAACGACCGGCGCACTGGCACCCAAACCAAAGTCAGCGGAAGACCGACGTTTCCGGACGTCCGGCACCCCCATCACAGAGCGGAACCATCGGACGACCGGAGGACACCGGACGTCCGGCAGCTCCTGAGACACCGGACGACCGGTCCCCTGCGGACGTCCGTTACCTGTCCGCGCACAGTGTTTGGGCCCGAGGCCCATGTACCCCATCACTTCGCCCCCATTTGCACTTAGACTATAAATAGACCCCCCCCCCATTCCTCCTAGCTAGGGTCAGCATTGGTTTAGCTCATTTGAGAGATAGAGCATTGCTCATCCATATCGGATCTACTCCACGAGAGAGACCGCGCCCCCTCTTCGGAGAAGATCCACCTTGGATTCAAGACCCCGTTACGGGAAGATCCCCTCGTGGATTCAAGACCTCCTCACGGAGAAGAACCGGTTACCGTGTATCGTCCCTAGTTGTCCGTGGATTCGTGTATCGTTCTATGTACTCAAGGATCTAGCCCATGTGTGACTTATTCGTGTCGGTTTAGTGATTTCCTCTTCTGTTTTCCTTCCGTTCATCCTCGTGTTCTACCTGTTTTCCCCGGGATTCGCTCCTTTCGTGAAAGATCGGGCTATAGGGTTCCTACCCTACATCATCTTGGTATCATGAGCAAGGTTGATCACGATTTCGGAGCCCCCTCTTCGTTTTTCTAGCTTCATTTTGTTGTTTTTTGTCCTAATCCGAAAATCCCCACAAAAATAGCCCAAAAATTATTCTTGTGTTTTGTGAGTTTTGATGATGTTTTGTTGGATTTGATCCGTGAATTTGTTGTGTTGCAAGTGGATCTCGCCTTCCCCCACCATTTCCACGAAATCCCACCCAAAATCCCCAAAATCACCTCCCGGATCTGAAATTTCGCGTTGACCCCAACCACCGGACGACCGTCACTTCACCGGACGTTCGGCGACCCAGGAAGCACCGGACGTCCGACCTTACCAGACGAACGGCGACCGGAAATCCGTCCACTTCCGAACGACCGCTACTTCCACCACATCATCCGCTACACCACCTCCAACTTCCGCAAACCGTTCCAATATCCCAACCCACACCACCACTTAACCGCTACCTACTCCGACGATTTTGGTCGCCTTTGGTTTTGAGAATTTGATTTGCGGTACCGTATCCTTTTGTGTTTCGGCTATCTAGGTACGGTACGACATCGACATCGCCGCCGCTCATTTTCGCCACGGACGCGTCATCAACAACGACCACCTCGACTTCGACTTGGTATTCGTGCCACCATTTTGACACCATACCGGAAGCAAGACCGGTAACCTCGTGTTGGTATTGGACATATAACTCTTGCCATTACTTTGATAGCCATCATCGCCCTACTCCTTTGCATTGCTTACCCATCGAGACTAGCCATTGAGTATTGCCAGCAACGAGACTTGTGCACTTTAGTGATCATACTTCCCATAGCATACATACGTACATCATTGTTGCCTATATTGGTATCATCTCTTGTGTCACAGAGTTGTCTTCGCATACTCACTTGCTATCTTGGTTTGTCAAGCATTGCATGAGAAAAGAGCTCAAACATCAAAGAGCCAACCAAGCTTTTAAGCAAAGAGGAAAGATAAGCAAAGAGCTTTTAAGCAAGAACCATAGCATCATACAACATTAAGATTGTCATACTCGATCATCTTGGATCATATCATAGCAACACCTTGCATCAAACATATTTGGGATAGAAGTCGTTGCATTTTTGCTAAGTTGGTTGTGCACAAGTTCTTGTATCTACCTATCGTGCAATCGTGCTAGCGTCTCTCTAGTGTTGTGCAACAAGAGCATTTTTGTGGATTCCACATTTTGGCTCACCCTTGGTTGCACAACCCCACTTATCTTTTTGCGTGTGTGTTTTCGTGTACCATATATGCTTGGTCTACTTGTTACATTGCATCTTGCGAATCTTCTCCAACATTATTGAATCTTGCTTACATTCACATTAAAAATTGTGCCACCATCCTAACCATGCTCCACCATAAGCTTTTACTTGTGTAGGTGTGAGAAACCGACGAGAATTCGTACCAATTGGGCTATTTCCTTGTCCTACATTGGAGTGATCATCGATTAACTTTCAACTTCGGTCAAGGTACATTTGGTATTCGTTCTTCTCTTTCTACCACTCACAATTGTCTTGGAATGATGGATAGGCCAAGTACTCCTACCAACCCACTCTTCATGGAGCAAGACGACGACATGAACTCCTTCGTCACCAAGAGTCACCTATTTGGTGCACAATGTGCTTTGCATCAAGAGCAACAAGCTATGAGTGAACGCATCGACAACCTTGTCGCCGACTTGCGACTTTCCGAGAAACGTACAAGGGACTACTTCGACCACAAGCTCGATGATCACAAGCAAGATAATGATGCAAGGATGGACGAGGTTCATGCTTTGTTGCTCAACCGCTCTTCTTCCACTTCAAGAAGGAGCCGTTCAAGTCGCCACTCCGACTTCACCCTCTCCGGCTCAAGTACACCGACATCGAACACTCTTCGTCGAGCCGCGCGCACCGACCATCATGCAAACCTCAATCCACTTCGGGACACCACCTCTCAAGAGCGCCGATGACGTCAAGCCGAAGAAGCCTTTGCGCTAGCTCAAGAACGACAACAACAACGCCAACATGAAGAGGAAGAACGTGCGCATCTACACCAAAATGCACAAAATGCCGAGGCTCAACGTTAAGAACAACAACTCCGTGACGCTCAAGCATTTGAGGCGCAACAAGCTCTACGTGATGCGAGTCGAGCCATTGCCGACCGAGGCCGGCAAGCACGTGAACAAGAGGAAGCACTTCGCGAAGAACTTCATGAACGACGATTTCAAGCTCGCCTGCATCGTCTAGTTCCCCCTTGAGCTCGACGCGTTCCTCCACAAGCTCGCCAAGACCATCAAGTTCATCAAGACCATGAAAACAATGGGAATCCTCCACGACAAGAGCAACATGAGGTTGACAACCCTCCGCGTCAAGAGCACCACGAGTTGGACAATCATCTACAACATGGGCGTCATCATCCCCGACCCCAACACTATGAAGAACAACGCTACGGCAAGCTCAAGTTCACCATGCCCAAGTTCAACAGAAGCAACGAACACGAAGAAGACCTTTCATGGGCATTGAAAGTTGACATGATCTTCCGTTTGCACAATTATGAAGAAGAGAAGAAGATAGCGATGGCATCCCTTGAGTTCCAAGACTATGTCCTCATTTGGTGGGAACAAGTCATTGAGCGCCGCGAGGCAAGAGGTGATCCACCCATCACTACTTGGGCACAAATGAAGGATGTCATGAGAGCATGCTTTGTGCCTACCTACTACAACCGCGACCTCTTCAAGAAACTCCAACAACTCAAGCAAGAACCAAGAGCATTGAAGAATACTACAAGGAGATGGAGATTGCAATGATAAGAGCCAATGTGACGGAAAATGATGAGCAAATTATGACACGTTTCTTGAATGGATTCAATCATCCTATCAAGAAGATCGCCGAATTCCAACCATACTCAAATCTCATCGAGCTCGGGCACCAAGCTAGCAAAGCGGAACGCCAAGTGCAAGATGATTTCAAGTATGCCAAGTTCTCATCCAAGTCCTACGGCTTCTCCAACAACCAAGCTTCAACGACTCCAACACCGACTACAAGACCTTCTACTTCAAACATCGATAAGTCGACTTCCAAGAAAGCTTCGCCAACTACAAGCAATCTTAACACGAGAAACTTCAAGCTGAGAGCTTCATCATCATCAACCCCTACCGATGAGACCGTCAAGACGAGTTCCCTCAACTGTTTCACTTGCGGCGGCCGAGGCCACAAGTCCTATGAGTGCACCAACAAGCGCAGCATGATCTTCAACCACGATGGCACTTATGATTCCATGAGCGAAGGAGAAATGGAAGCCCTTGAGCAAGTCGCCATGCACCGCCAAGTGAACAATGAAGAAGAACAAGTATTTTATGATGAAGACTCAAGTCCCGCACTTGTTGTCTCCAAAGTATTGACTCTCCAACATCACCAAGAAGAAGACCAAAGATGCACCATATTCCACACGAAGGCCGGCATCAATGGACGATCCGTCAAGGTCATCATCGATGCAGGGAGTTGTCACAATCTCGCAAGTGAAGAACTTTGATCCAAGCTCCAATTGCCCAAGACGAAGCATCCACATCAATACAAAGTGCAATGGCTTAGTGACTCCGGCACCATCCAAGTTGAGCACCGAGTACAAGTCTCCTTCAAAATTGGCGCCTACGAAGACACCTTGGAGTGTGATGTCATCCCAATGACCGTTTTCCATCTTCTCCTTGGACGACCATGGCAATTCGATAGAGGAGTCGTCCACAATGGGCGTACCGACCACTATAGCTTCAAGATGTGTAGCGACCCAACCCGAATGGATCAAGTCTCTGTGCTTAAGTGTCATCCCTGGATCGGTATGCTGACACACACAGTACTCGAGGATTTATAACAGAGGTAAATCACATGTAAAAAGTAACGTAAATACTATTACCTCAATCCAAATAGCGGAAGTAACAAGGTTGTGGATTCCCATCAACACCAACGACAAAGTTGAGTATAGAAATCGTAAACCTAACGTATCACTTACTCGTCGTAAGATATCCTGCAACATGAGACGTTGCAACCACAGAGGGTCAGTACATTGAATGTACTGGCAAGTTCACACCATAGAGAATGATGAATAAAGGCTATCACTACATGCATATTTGGCTGGTGGAAAAGCTCTATGGTTATAGGGTTTTTGTGAAAAGCCAATTTTTCCCTACTGCAAAGGAATAAATTTTATTTAACTATCATGGTGGTTGTTGAACATTGAGAATGGTTGACAGCATTCTCAATCCCAATTAAATAACATCATTAAACCCAAGAAACTTAATTTAAAGTAACGTGATGAGATTCACATGATAATCCAGGTACTAGATACTCAAGACGTCCATAACCGGGGACACGGCTAATCATGATTAGTTTGTACACTCTGCAGAGGTTTGCGCACTTTTCCCCACAAGACTCGATCGCCTCCGTTTGGTTTCTCGCACTACACGGTGTTTGAGAAGACGGATGACCGAGACATAGTCTTTCAGAAGCGCTAGCACCTTACAATGGATAGACCGTTACACCTACTTTCCCCTACATCGGCTAGTCTACCCTGTAAGAGTTCGCACGACTTAATCAACTATGCTAGAGCCCATAATAGCTTGTGGCTGCACACGGAAGTTTCTAGTATGAAAAATCTCATGATCCCTTTGGGCCTGGGTGGCGGTCCATAAAAAAACAGGCAATCCTGGTCTACCCAGGTGCCTAGACAGGCAATCCTGGAATAACCCGGTGCCTCAATCCACCCATATGTGTGTTTAAGTTGCCACCTTAAGTAAACCATTAACTAACAATCTCACATCTGTCATGAATACTCTCAAAACCCAATCCATGTCTACGAGCATAGCATGGCACTATAAGCATAACGTAATAGTAAATCCCAAGGTTTGAATGCAGGGCAGTAGGTTCCTACCTCATCAACTACTTCCCAATACCCACATGTTATCAATCCTACTCATGCAATGTATGAGGGTGAAACTAATGCATAAAACTGGGTATGAAAGGGGATATGATCAAAGTGTGAACTTGCCTGCAATGTTGATGAAGATGATTCGCACTCAAAAAATCTTGATAGATCTACTCATCACAGTCCGGTCAATCTATCGTAAGCAAACAATAGTAACCACACATAAGCAATCACTCAAAAGATCAAAAGGAACGAAGAAGTCGATTCGGAAAACATCAAAACCAAGCAAATAGCTCTTGCAACATAAAACAATTTCTAACAGTACCAAAATTACATGAATTTGGCCTTATCAGAAAGTTTAGGTCAAGAGCTTCGATTTGCAAAAAGAATCAACTCAAACGGAGCTACGAAACTAAAGTTATGATCAAACGAAGTTTGAATTCAAATCTGATCTAATTTAAATTTTAAACTTTTCAAAAACATGTTTGAGTTCTATTACTGGATAGAGGAGATCATAACGAAGAAGTGGGCATTGGTTTCATTGGATTTGGACAAAGGAGTAAAAATTTGGAGAGAAGAGAAAATTTGGAGAGAAGAAAAAAACAAAGAAAAATACCTTTATAAGGCAGAGAAAAGATGACTTTGGAGAGAAGAGAAAATTTCTAGAAGTCGCGCCGGAGAGGAGAAAAATATTTTTCTTAAATGGATCTAGTCAAACCAAAATATTGATTTAACCCGAATCAGATGATTTTTGGAGGCTCTATGGGTCTATATTTATTGGTGGAAAAGAGGCTTAGGGGTCAAAGGCTAGGCAATGTGGGACTAAACGTAGACGAAAATATACGAAACAGAGAAGAAAAGAGGCGGATGGGCTTAAAGGTGCAAAGTTCGGCCTAAGAGAAAAAAAAAGAAAAGGCTGGCTGGGCCTGGCTTATTTAAGAGAGAAAAAAAACAATGGGGCGCCAGAAGCTACTATACTGCGCATCTAGGCGATAAATAAATATGGGCCGCACGTACAGTTTTTTTTAAATAGAAACAGAAGGAAAACCGAATAACAAAAATATAATAAAAATTTTATATAGGCATATTATATATCAAAATTTTCAGAAAAACATTTTCTACGACATGAACATTTTTATAATGCCAAAAAATCCACACGAATTCAGATAATTCAAAGAGTTCTACTGGTCTAATAAAATCCAATAAAATCATTTTTAAATACCAAAATTAATTCAAATTTATTTCTCTCCAATTTTCTGATGTAGGAAATCATGTTACCCTATTTTCCGTATATTTTATTTTTGGAGAAAAATAATTTGAATAAAATCCAAATAACTCCAAATTGAAAAATAATTCCAAAAGACTTTGAATTTGATCCTTTGAAACTCCCAACTCATATTTCATATAATTTGAAGAAGTCATTTTATCTCCTCTCATGAAAATCATTGAGTTGCATAAAATTTCAGAATTGGAAATATTTTCCAAATGAAATTCAAATATTTTCAATACCCCTTGTCATTTAAATAAATGGAAGAAGTCATGTCATCTTCTCTCCAGGGTTTCGTGGTGAAAAGAATTTGAATTCACGGAGATCACGAATGCAAAATGAAAGTTTGGGAAAGTCCTTTTATTCCCACTCATTTAACTTTCAAAAAGGTTTTGAATTTCACTCAATTTCACAAAATCAATCAAACAATCAATCAAATCTATCTTATTATTATAACATTCCAAAATTTAGAATTTTGGGATGTTACAAGATGCAAGGAAAGGAGTTTGTGTTACGACCTATGTCTCCAAGCCAAGTGATCGCCGATAAGCAAGCCGCCCATCGTGGAGAGAATGGTGAGAGAGTGAGCCACCAAAAAGAGAGTCAGCGCCACAAGCCCAAATTGAGTGCCTCAACGATGAGCGAAAACAAGAACCTCGTTCTATTTGCCACCAAACGTGAGATGAGAGAAGTGTGTGAGAACCCATCTAGTGTCCTACACTACGTCCTCGTGTGCAAGGATAATGCACCACAAACTAACACTTCTCACACTTTTCCTCTAGTGTTATCTTCTCTTTTGCAGGAATTTCAAGATGTTTTCCCTGATGAGCTACCTTCGGGACTACCTCCACTACGAGGCATTGAGCACCGCATTGACCTCATCCCCGGAGCACCGCTTCTGAACAAAGCTCCCTACCGCGTCAACCCCAAAGAAACCAAAGAAATCCAAAGGCAAGTAAAGCATCTCGTAGACCATGGACATGTGCGTGAAAGTTTGAGCCCTTGTGCCATACCGGTCATTCTTGTGCCAAAACGTGATGGTAGTTTTCGCATGTGCTCTGATTGTAGACCTATCAATGCTATCAACGTTCATTATAGGTATCCCATTCCACGCCTAGATGATATCCTAGATGAGCTTAGTGGTGCCACTAGATTTTCCAAAATTGATCTTAAGAGTGGTTACTATCAAATCCGCATACAAGAGGGTGATGAGTGGAAAACCGCTTTCAAAACCATGTTTGGTTTGTATGAGTGGTTAGTCATGCCTATGGGTCTCTCGGAAGCACCGGGCACTTTTATGCGCCTTATGAATCATGTCTTTTGCCCTTACATTGGTCTATTTCTTGTGGTTTACTTCGATGACATTCTTGTGTCACCCATGTCCGCACCATTTTGCCAACTCTTAGGAAAGAGCGTCTCTATGCTAATATGGAGAAATGCCTTTTTGGTGTTGATAAGCTCGTTTTCTTGGGTTTTGTGGTCTCTTCTAAGGGTGTTCATGTAGATGAGTCTAAGATCAATGCTATTAAGACTTGGCCGCAACCAACCAACTTGCATCAAGTGCGTAGTTTTCTTGGTCTTGCGGGTTTCTATCGTCGCTTTGTGAAGGATCTTAGCACCATTGCTTCGCCTTTGCATGCTTTGAGCAAGAAGAATGCACCATTTATTTGGGGTCCATCCCAAGATACCGCATTCAATGAGCTTAAGAATTTGCTTACTCATGCTCCCGTGCTTGCGTTACCCAACTTCGACAATCCTTTTGAGATTCATTGCGATGCTAGCGGTAATGGCATAGGAGGTGTGTTAACGCAAGAGAAGCGCCCCATAGCTTACTTTAGTGAGAAACTTTTCGGAGCGCAACTCAACTATCCCATCTATGACAAAGAGCTATATGCTTTAGTCCGTGTTTTACATGAATGGGAACATTACCTTCGTCCCCATGAGTTTATCATTCATACCGATCATGAGACCCTCAAGTATCTCAAAGGTAAAACTAAGTTGAACAAGCATCATGCTAAATGGAGTGAATTCATTGAGTTTTTTCCCTATGTCATCAAGTACATCAAGGGTAAAGAAAACGTCATCACGGATGCTCTTTCCCGCATATGCATGCTAGTCACGCAACTTGAGTTAGATGTCATTGGCTTCGAGCATATCAAAGAATTGTATGCGCATGATGAAACTTTTGCCACTCCTTATGCCAAGTGTTTGTCGCATACATCGTGGGAACGCTATTACATCAAAGACGGCTACCTTATGAGAGCTAACAAACTTTGCATCCCCAAATCGTCCCTTCGTTTATTGCTTTTACAGGAATCGCATGGAGGAGGATTAATGGGACACTTTCGACGCGATAAGACGTTCGCCACGCTCTCGAAGAGCTACTTTTGGCCAAAGATGTTTCGGGACGTCAATCGCTTCACCAACCGATGTTCGACATGCCGCAAAGCTAAGTCCAAAGCTCAATCTCATTGCCTCTATATGCCTCTACCGATTCCATACCAACCATGGGAAGACATTAGCATGGACTTTGTACTTGGTTTACCTAGAACTCGCAATGGGAAAGATTCCATATTTGTCGTTGTGGACTGTTTCTCAAAAATGGCACATTTTATTCCTTGTCAAAAGATAGACGATGCTTCACATGTTGCTAATCTCTTTCGTAGGGTAATATTGCGTCTCCATGGTGTGACAAAGACAATTGTCTCGGACCGCGATGTCAAGTTCCTTAGCTACTTTTGGAAGACCCTATGCGCCAAGCTCGGAATCAAGCTACTCTTCTCCATAGCGTACCATCCTCAAACCGACGGCCAAACGGAGGTGACAAACCGCACACTCTGCGCTCTACTTCGAGTACTCATCAATAAGAACATCAAGGAGTGGGAGGAGTGCCTACCTATCGCCAAGCTCGCCTACAACCGAGCAAGACACTCAACAACCGGCAAGTCACCTTTCAAGGTCGTTTACAGATTCAACCCATTGTCACCATTGGACATTCTTCCTGTACCACTCCAAGAGCGCATCAATTTGGACGCAAGTGCGCGTGTGACACATCTCAAGAAGATGCATGAAGATACAAGAAGCACCATCGAGCGCCAAGTTCAACGCCTTGCGACCAAGCTCAACTTCAACAAGCAACCTATGGTCTTCAACATTGGTGATCGAGTGTGGCTACACCTTTGCAAGGACCGCTTCCCACAAGAACGCAAATCCAAGCTTCGACCACGAGCGGATGGACCCTTCAACGTGCTTGCACGCTACAACGACAACGCTTACAAGATCGACCTCCCGCGCCACAAGTACAACGTGAGCGACATCTTCAACGTCAAAGATGTCTCTCCCTTCCATGGTGATGAAGATTTTTATCCGAGGATGGATCTTCCCCAAGGGAGGGGAGACGATGCGGAGCATCCCAAGGTCATCCCCATGGACCTACCATCGTCTCATCAAGTGCCTACTGGATCCATGACTCGATCACGTGCAAGAGCCCTCGAAACCGAGGTGACATCTCTCCTCTCACAATTCCACTTCGATGCACATGAAGCATGGCTACTACCTCATATGGATACTTTGTGCATACTCAGGTACAATGGAGAAGCTAAGGAGCAAGGACAAGAAGAAGAGGAAGATGGACGAGAAGACGGAGAAGAAGAAGGGCTGCAGGAAAAGTCCCAGCCATCCGACGACTGGCCGGGACCGGACGTCCGACGCCTGAAGCTTCAGCCGAGCCCCAGCCAGCGGACGTCCGGTCCAGACCGGACGACCGGTGCCCCGACACCCGAAGCAAACGAGCGGACGTCCTGATGAGGACATCAATACCATTGTTACACCCACAGCCCCTGCTGCTATACATACTGGACCAATTACTAGAGCTCACGCACGCCAATTGAATTATTAGGTACTTTTGTTTCTTGGTAACGATTCTAATGTTCATGAGAATATGATGCTGCCTAAATTGGATACATTTGTTTTGCTTACAAATGAAGGTCCTAGCTTGGACAAGAAAGATGAACCTTGGAGCAAGTTCAAGCATGGAGATGATGGCATGCGCAAGGGGAACAAGAACGGAGTTACAAGTGATGATTCCAGGACTCTGAAGCCACCATAATGAGTGCATGAATCATGGAACGAAATATACAAGATGCCACTTCATAAATTTCGTCCAGAGGCTATTCTAGGTGCCGCGTCACCTTATTATTGGGCCAGGCCCATGTATTTTCGAAGTACTTAAGTATAGGCTGTTTTTAGAGTCCGTATGTGTGGGGAAACAAGAGTTAGGGCTGGTTTCGGACCCCTCCACCAAGGGCCACGAAATTCCCCCTCCCTCCTCCATATATACAGCCCTTAGGGCATCATTTAGACTTTGGGTTTTGTTTAGATTAAATGTTCGCCATAGCAACTTCGCGTACTTCGTTTGTGTCCAACGACTAGACCAAGACGTCACAGAACCCCACCTTGATCAACAAAGCTTTCATCTTATATTCGCAATATCCTGAGTGCAATCTCAGTTTCTTGCTTGTTCTTCGTTTGCTCGTAGGAAACAGGCCCTCGTGGTTAGGTTGATCGTGCTCCGGCGTGGTCAATAACCCCTCGGAGTTGGTTTAGCAATTGCTAAGGTGCGACGTCCTCTCACATTCGTAGTCGGATCGTCAAAGTCGACTTCCTATAAAACGATAGCCACCATCTCATCGAAAGATGGGACACCTTTGCCTCTATCAGGTCTTGAATCCGCTTGGGGGATCTTCTCCGGTGGAGGCTCGAATCTCCGAGGAGAAGGTAACCAAGTGGATGAGCAAAGCTATCACACAAAATATGAGTTAATCCTTTGCTAACCCTAGAAAGTTGTACGGGATAGAGTATATATAGTCTAGCGGGGAAAAGGGATACATGGGCCTCAGCCCTTCACTGTGCGCAGATAGGGAGGCCGGATGTCCGGGCTGGTCGGGCCGGATGTCCGGGCTTTCAGACGACGCCGGATGTCCGGGCTGGGGGGCCGGATGTCCGGGCTCGAGTGGTGGCATTTGTTGCTCTCGGGTTCAGAGGGGCTGGATTTCCGGGCCGGTGGCCGGTTGTCCGGGGGCTCGGGAGGGGCCGGATGTCTGGGCTGCCGGGGCCGGATGTCCGGGGCCTGTAGCCTTCTGCGGCTGGGCTACTGTAGTGGAAGACGCTCCAAGGGCCGGACGTCCGGGGCCTTGGCCGGATGTCCGGGACCTCGGAGATGCTCTTGGCTCCTTCCATTAGTTCTCCTCTTCCGTGGACTTGGGGACTTGTACATCTTCATGCACATCTTCGGGAGGACCTTCTTGGTACCTAATCATGCACAGCACCTCGGACTTAGGTAGTAGCCATGTCTCATGCATAGAAAGTGGAAGTTCAGAGAGGAGTGAGTTCACCTTATCTTCGATAGTTTTGTTGTTATGTATAGCATAATGGCGACTCAAATTGTGTAATTGATAGATGCAAAGGTGTCCCGTCCTTCGATGAGATAGTGGCTATCGTTTTAGTGGAAGTCGACTTTGACGATCCGACTACGGACGTGCGAGGACGTCACACCTTAGCAATCGCTAAACAAACTCCGAGGGGTTATTGTACACGCCGGAGCACGATCAACCTGACCACGAGGGCCTGTTTCCTGCAACCAAATGAAGAACAAGCAAGAAACTGAGATTGCAATATGGATATTGCGAATATAAGATAAAAAGCTTTATTGATCAAGGTGGGGTTCTGTGACGTCTTGGTCTGGTCGTTGGACACAAACGAAGTACGCGGAGTTGCAGTTATGGCAAACTTTTAATCTAAACAAAACCCAAAGTCTAAACGATGCCCTAAGGGTTGTATATATGGAGGAAGAGGGGGGAATTTTGTGGCCCTTGGAGGAGGGGTCCGAAACCAACCCTAACTCTTGTTTGCCCACACATACGGACTCTAAAAACAACCTATACTTAAGTATTTCGAAAATACATGGCCCTGGTAAGGTGACGCAGCACCTAAAATAGCCTCTGGACGAAATTTATGAAGTGGCATCTTGTATATTTCGTCCAAGGCTTCACGCACTCCTTATGGTGGCTTCAAAGTCCTGAAATCATCACTTCTAACTCCGTTCTGGATCCCCTTGCCCATGCCATCATCTCCACGCTTGAACTTGTTCCAAGGTTCATCTTTCTTGTCCAAGCTAGGCCCTTCATTTGTAAGCAAGACAAATGTATCCAATTTAGGCAGCATCATATTCTCATGAGCATTAGAATCGTTACCAAGAAACGAAAGTACCTGATAATTCAATTGGCATGCGCGAGCTCTAGTAATTGGTCCAGTATGTATAGCAGCAAGGGCTGTGGGTGTAACAATGGTATTGATGTCCTCATCATCCTCCCCTTCTTGAAATGAAGTCGTCCTCGACGAAAGTTCATCGTCCTCACCCAAATAAGGCTTCCAATCTGCAATGTTTAAAGTGGGACTAACCCCAAAATCTACAGGCAGCTCAAGTTTATATGCATTATCATTTATTTTCTCTAACACCTTAAAAGGACCATCAGCACGTGGCATTAGCTTTGATTTGCACAAACTAGGAAATCTATCGTTACGCACATGTAACCAAACAAGATCTCCAGGTGCAAACACAACATGTTTTCTACCCTTATCTCCAGCAAGTTTATATTTAGCATTCATACGCTCAATGTTTTCCTTAGTTAACTCATGCATTTTTAAAATCAATTCAGCACGTTCTTTAGCATCAAAATTAACCTTCTTCGAAGATGGAAGAGGGAACAAATCAATAGGTGCACGAGGTAGGAAACCATACACAATTTCAAAAGGGCACATCTTAGTAGTAGAATGCAATGAACGATAATAAGCAAATTCAATACGAGGCAAGCATTCTTCCCACATTTTCTTGTTATTCTTCAAAACAGCCCTAAGCATAGTAGACAATGTTCTATTGACTACTTCAGTTTGTCCATCTGTTTGGGGGTGACAAGTACTACTAAAAAGCAGCTTAGTCCCCAACTTAGCCCATAAACATCTCCAAAAGTGGCTAAGAAATTTAGTATCACAATCTGAAACAATAGTATTTGGCACATCATGCAAGCGAATAATTTCACGAAAGAAAAAATCAGCAAATTAACAGCATCATCGCTTTTATGACATGGTATAAAGTGTGCCATTTTCGAGAACCTATCCACGACAACAAATATGCTATCCCTTCCCTTATGATAGAGGCAAAGGTGTCCCGATGTTTCGATGAGATGGTGGCTATCGTTTCTGTGGGAGTCGACCTTGATGATCCGACTACGAACATGCGAGACGTCGCGCCTTAGCAATCGCTAAACCAACTTCCGAGGGGTTATTGACCACGCCGGAGCACGATCAACCTGACCATGAGGGTCTGTTTCCTGGAAGCAAACGAAGAACAAGCAAGAAACTGAGATTGCAATCTGGATATTGCGAATATAAGATGAAAGCTTTATTGATCAAGGTGGGGTTCTGCGACTTCTTGGTCTGGCCGTTGGACACAAACGAAGTACGAGAAGTTGCAGCTATGGTGAACTTTTAAGCTAAACAAAACCCAAAGTCTAAAGATGCCCTAAGGGCTGTATATATGGAGGAGAGAGGAGGAATTTCGTGGCCCTTGGTGGAGGGGTCCGAAACCAACCCTAACTCCTATTTCCCCACACATACGGACTGCCTATACTTAAGTACTTCGAGAATACATGGGCCTGGCCCAATAATAAGGTGACGCAACACCTAGAATAGCCTCTGGATGAAATTTATGAAGTGGCATCTGGTATATTTCGTCCCATGCTTCTTGCACTCATTATGGTGGCTTCAGAGTCCTGGAATCATCACTTGTAACTCCGTTCTTGTTCCCCTTGCGCATGCCATCATCTCCATGCTTGAACTTGCTCTAAGGTTCATCTTTCTTGTCCAAGCAAGACCCTTCATTTGTAAGCAAAACAAATGTATCCAATTTAGGCAGCATCATATTCTCATGAACTTTAGAATCGTTACCAAGAAACGAAAGTACCTGATAATTCAATTGGCGTGCGCGAGCTTAAGTAATTGGTCCAGTATGTATAGCAGCAGGGGATATGGGTGTAACAATGGTATTGATGTCCTCATCATCCTCCCCTTCTTGAAATGAAGTCGTCCTCGACGAAAGTTCATCGTCCTCACCCAAATAAGGCTTCAAATCTGCAATGTTAAAAGTGGGACTAACCCCAAAATCTGCAGGCAGCTCAAGTTTATTTGCATTATCATTTATTTTCTCTAACACCTTAAAAGGACCATCAGCACGTGGCATTAGCTTTGATTTGCGCAAATTAGGAAATCTATCCTTACGCAAATGTAACCAAACAAGATCTCCAGGTGCAAACACAACATGTTTTCTACCCTTATCTCCGGCAAGTTTATATTTAGCATTCATACGCTCAATGTTTTCCTTAGTTAACTCATGCATTTTTAAAATCAATTCAGCACGTTCATTAGCATGAAAATTAACCTTCTCCGAAGATGGAAGAGGCAACAAATCAATAGGTGCACGAGGTAGGAAACCATACACAATTTCAAAAGGGCACATCTTAGTAGTAGAATGCAATGAACGATAATAAGCAAATTCAATACAAGGCAAGCATTCTTCCCACATTTTCTTGTTATTCTTCAAAACAGCCCTAAGCATAGTAGACAATGTTCTATTGACTACTTCAGTTTGTCCATCAGTTTGGGGGTGACAAGTAGTACTAAAAAGCAGTTTAGCTCCAAACTTAGCCCATAAACATAAACAAAAGTGGCTAAGAAATTTAGTATCACGATCTGAAACAATAGTATTTGGCACATCATGCAAGCGAATAATTTCACGAAAGAAAAAATCAGCAACATTAACAGCATCATCGCTTTTATGACATGGTATAAACTGTGCCATTTTCGAGAACCTATCCATGACAACAAATATGCTATCCCTCCCCTTCTGATAGAGGCAAAGGTGTCCCTATGTTTCGATGAGATGGTGGCTATCATTTCTGTGGGAGTCGACCTTGACGATCCGACTACGAACGTGCGAGACGTCGCGCCTTAGCAATCGCTAAACCAACTTCTGAGGGGTTATTGACCACGCCGGAGCACGATCAACCTGACCACGAGGGTCTGTTTCCTGCAAGCAAATGAAGAACAAGCAAGAAACTGAGATTGCAATCTTGTGTTTAGCAAATCTATCAAAGAGCATGTCACCCATGTCCGCACCATTTTGCCAACTCTTAGGAAAGAGCGTCTCTATGCTAATATGTAGAAATGCCTTTTTGGTGTTGATAAGCTCGTTTTCTTGGGTTTTGTGGTCTCTTCTAAGGGTGTTCATGTAGATGAGTCTAAGATCAATGCTATTAAGACTTGGCCGCAACCAACCAACTTGCATCAAGTGCGTAGTTTTCTTGGTCTTGCGGGTTTCTATCGTCGCTTTGTGAAGGATTTTAGCACCATTGCTTCGCCTTTGCATGCTTTGAGCAAGAAGAATGCACCGTTTATTTGGGGTCCATCCCAAGATACCGCATTCAATGAGCTTAATAATTTGCTTACTCATGCTCGCGTGCTTGCATTACCCATCTTCGACAAGCCTTTTGAGATTCATTGCGATGCTAGCAGTAATGGCATAGGAGGTGTGTTAACGCAAGAGAAGCGCCCCATAGCTTACTTTAGTGAGAAACTTTTCGGAGCGCAACTCAACTATCCCATCTATGACAAAGAGCTATATGCTTTAGTCCGCGTTTTACATGAATGGGAACATTACCTTCGTCCCCATGAGTTTATCATTCATACCGATCATGAGACCCTCAAGTATCTCAAAGGTAAAACTAAGTTGAACAAGCATCATGCTAAATGGAGTGAATTCATTGAGTTTTTTCCCTATGTCATCAAGTACATCAAGGGTAAAGAAAACGTCATCACGGATGCTCTTTCCCGCATATGCATGCTAGTCACGCAACTTGAGTTAGATGTCATTGGCTTCGAGCATATCAAAGAATTGTATGCGCATGATGAAACTTTTGCCACTCCTTATGCCAAGTGTTTGTCGCATACATCATGGGAACGCTATTACATCAAAGACGGCTACCTTATGAGAGCTAACAAACTTTGCATCCCCAAATCGTCCCTTCGTTTATTGCTTTTACAGGAATCGCATGGAGGAGGATTAATGGGACACTTTGGACGCGATAAGACGTTCGCCACGCTCTCGAAGAGCTACTTTTGGCCAAAGATGTTTCGGGACGTCAATCGCTTCACCAACCGATGTTCGACATGCCGCAAAGCTAAGTCCAAAGCTCAATCTCATTGCCTCTATATGCCTCTACCGATTCCATACCAACCATGGGAAGACATTAGCATGGACTTTGTACTTGGTTTACCTAGAACTCGCAATGGGAAAGATTCCATATTTGTCGTTGTGGACTGTTTCTCAAAAATGGCACATTTTATTCCTTGTCAAACGATAGACGATGCTTCACATGTTGCTAATCTCTTTTGTAGGGTAATATTGCGTCTCCATGGTGTGACAAAGACAATTGTCTCGGACCGCGATGTCAAGTTCCTTAGCTACTTTTGGAAGACCCTATGCGCCAAGCTCGGAATCAAGATACTCTTCTCCATAGCGTACCATCCTCAAACCGACGGCCAAACGGAGGTGACAAACCGCACACTCTGCGCTCTACTTCGAGTACTCATCAATAAGAACATCAAGGAGTGGGAGGAGTGCCTACCTATCGCCAAGCTCGCCTACAACCGAGCAAGACACTCAACAACCGGCAAGTCACCTTTCGAAGTCGTTTACAGATTCAACCCATTGTCACCATTGGACATTCTTCCTGTACCACTCCAAGAGCGCATCAATTTGGACGCAAGTGCGCGTGTGACACATCTCAAGAAGATGCATGAAGATACAAGAAGCACCATCGAGCGCCAAGTTCAACGCCTTGCGACCAAGCTCAACTTCAACAAGCAACCTATGGTCTTCAACATTGGTGATCGAGTGTGGCTACACCTTTGCAAGGACCGCTTCCCACAAGAACGCAAATCCAAGCTTCGACCATGAGCGGATGGACCCTTCAACGTGCTTGCACGCTACAACGACAACGCTTACAAGATCGACCTCCCGCGCCACAAGTACAACGTGAGCGACATCTTCAACGTCAAAGATGTCTCTCCCTTCCATGGTGATGAAGATTTTGATCCGAGGATGGATCTTCCCCAAGGGAGGGGAGATGATGCGGAGCATCCCAAGGTCATCCCCATGGACCCGCCATCGTCTCATCAAGTGCCTACTGGACCCATGACTCAATCACGTGCAAGAGCCCTCGAAACCGAGGTGACATCTCTCCTCTCACAATTCCACTTCGATGCACATGAAGCATGGCTACTACCTCATATGGATACTTTGTGCATACTCAGGTACAATGGAGAAGCTAAGGAGCAAGGACAAGAAGAAGAGGAAGATGGACGAGAAGACGGAGAAGAAGAAGGGCTGCAGGAAAAGTCCCAGCCATCCGACGACTGGCCGGGACCGGACGTCCGACGCCTGAAGCTTCAGCCGAGCCCCAGCCAGCGGACTTCCGGTCCAGACCGGACGACCGGTGCCCCAACACCCGAAGCAAACGAGCGGACGTCCTGATGAGGACATCAATACCATTGTTACACCCACAGCCCCTGCTGCTATACATACTGGACCAATTACTAGAGCTCAGGCACGCCAATTGAATTATTAGGTACTTTTGTTTCTTGGTAACGATTCTAATGTTCATGAGAATATGATGCTGCCTAAATTGGATACATTTGTTTTGCTTACAAATGAAGGTCCTAGCTTGGACAAGAAAGATGAACCTTGGAGCAAGTTCAAGCATGGAGATGATGGCATGCGCAAGGGGAACAAGAACAGAGTTACAAGTGATGATTCCAGGACTCTGAAGCCACCATAATGAGTGCATGAATCATGGAACGAAATATACAAGATGCCACTTCATAAATTTCGTCCAGAGGCTATTCTAGGTGCCGCGTCACCTTATTATTGGGCCAGGCCCATGTATTTTCGAAGTACTTAAGTTTAGGCTGTTTTTAGAGTCCGTATGTGTGGGGAAACAAGAGTTAGGGCTGGTTTCGGACCCCTCCACCAAGGGCCACGAAATT
This sequence comes from Triticum dicoccoides, assembly GCF_002162155.2. Classification (NCBI taxonomy): domain Eukaryota; kingdom Viridiplantae; phylum Streptophyta; class Magnoliopsida; order Poales; family Poaceae; genus Triticum; species Triticum dicoccoides. The sequence continues at coordinate 183,234,950 of NC_041380.1, read as the reverse complement.
CCCCCTCTCTCCTCCATATATACAACCCTTAGGGCATCGTTTAGACTTTGGGTTTTGTTTAGATTAAATGTTCGCCATAGCAACTTCGCGTACTTCGTTTGTGTCCAACGACTAGACCAAGACGTCACAGAACCCCACCTTGATCAATAAAGCTTTCATCTTATATTCGCAATATCCTGAGTGCAATCTCAGTTTCTTGCTTGTTCTTCATTTGCTCGTAGGAAACAGGCCCTCGTGGTTAGGTTGATCGTGCTCCGGCGTGGTCAATAACCCCTCGGAGTTGGTTTAGCAATTGCTAAGGCGCGACGTCCTCTCACATTCGTAGTCGGATCGTCAAAGTCAACTTCCTATAAAACGATAGCCACCATCTCATTGAAAGATGGGACACCTTTGCCTCTATTAGGTCTTGAATCCGCTTGGGGGATCTTCTCCGGTGGAGGCTCGAATCTCCGAGGAGAAGGTAACCAAGTGGATGAGCAAAGCTATCACACAAAATATGAGCTAATCCTTTGCTAACCCTAGAAAGTTGTACGGGATAGAGTATATATAGTCTAGCGGGGAGAAGGGATACATGGGCCTCAGCCCTTCACTGTGCGCAGATAGGGAGGCCGGATGTCCGGGCTGGTCGGGCCGGATGTCCGGGCTTTCAGACGACGCCGGATGTCCGGGCTGGGGGGCCGGATGTCCGGGCTCGAGTGGTGGCATTTGTTGCTCTCGGGTTCAGAGGGGCTGGATTTCCGGGCCGGTGGCCGGTTGTCCGGGGGCTCGGGAGGGGCCGGATGTCCGGGCTGCCGGGGCCGGATGTCCGGGGCCTGTAGCCTTCTGCGGCTGGGCTACTGTAGTGGAAGACGCTCCAAGGGCCGGACGTCCGGGGCCTTGGCCGGATGTCCGGGACCTCGGAGATGCTCTTGGCTCCTTCCATTAGTTCTCCTCTTCCATGGACTTGGGGACTTGTACATCTTCATGCACATCTTCGGGAGGACCTTCTTGGTACCTAATCATGCACAGCACCTCGGACTTAGGTAGTAGCCATGTCTCATGCATAGAAAGTGGAAGTTCAAAGAGGAGTGAGTTCACCTTATCTTCGATAGTTTTGTTGTTATGTATAGCATAATGGCGACTCAAATTGTGTAATTGATAGATGCAAAGGTGTCCCGTCCTTCGATGAGATAGTGGCTATCGTTTTAGTGGAAGTCGACTTTGACGATCCGACTACGGACATGCGAGGACGTCACGCCTTAGCAATCGCTAAACCAACTCCGAGGGGTTATTGTACACGCCGGAGCACGATCAACCTGACCACGAGGGCCTGTTTCCTGCGACCAAATGAAGAACAAGCAAGAAACTGAGATTGCAATATGGATATTGCGAATATAAGATAAAAAGCTTTATTGATCAAGGTGGGGTTCTGTGACGTCTTGGTCTGGTCGTTGGACACAAACGAAGTACGCGGAGTTGCAGTTATGGCAAACTTTTAATCTAAACAAAACCCAAAGTCTAAACGATGCCCTAAGGGTTGTATATATGGAGGAAGAGGGGGGAATTTTGTGGCCCTTGGAGGAGGGGTCCGAAACCAACCCTAACTCTTGTTTGCCCACACATACGGACTCTAAAAACAACCTATACTTAAGTATTTCGAAAATACATGGGCCTGGTAAGGTGACGCAGCACCTAAAATAGCCTCTGGACGAAATTTATGAAGTGGCATCTTGTATATTTCGTCCAAGGCTTCATGCACTCCTTATGGTGGCTTCAAAGTCCTGAAATCATCACTTTTAACTCCGTTCTGGATCCCCTTGCACATGCCATCATATCCACGCTTGAACTTGTTCCAAGGTTCATCTTTCTTGTCCAAGCTAGGCCCTTCATTTGTAAGCAAGACAAATGTATCCAATTTAGGCAGCATCATATTCTCATGAGCATTAGAATCGTTACCAAGAAACGAAAGTACCTGATAATTCAATTGGCATGCGCGAGCTCTAGTAATTGGTCCAGTATGTATAGCAGGAAGGGCTGTGGGTGTAACAATGGTATTGATGTCCTCATCATCCTCCCCTTCTTGAAATGAAGTCGTCCTCGACGAAAGTTCATCGTCCTCACCCAAATAAGGCTTCCAATCTGCAATGTTAAAAGTGGGACTAACCCCAAAATCTACAGGCAGCTCAAGTTTATATGCATTATCATTTATTTTCTCTAACACCTTAAAAGGACCATCAGCACGTGGCATTAGCTTTGATTTGCACAAACTAGGAAATCTATCGTTACGCACATGTAACCAAACAAGATCTCCAGGTGCAAACACAACATGTTTTCTACCCTTATCTCCAGCAAGTTTATATTTAGCATTCATACGCTCAATGTTTTCCTTAGTTAACTCATGCATTTTTAAAATCAATTCAGCACGTTCTTTAGCATCAAAATTAACCTTCTTCGAAGATGGAAGAGGGAACAAATCAATAGGTGCACGAGGTAGGAAACCATACACAATTTCAAAAGGGCACATCTTAGTAGTAGAATGCAATGAACGATAATAAGCAAATTCAATATGAGGCAAGCATTTTCCCACATTTTCTTGTTATTCTTCAAAACAGCCCTAACCATAGTAGACAATGTTCTATTGACTACTTCAGTTTGTCCATCAGTTTGGGGGTGACAAGTACTACTAAAAAGCAGCTTAGTCCCCAACTTAGCCCATAAACATCTCCAAAAGTGGCTAAGAAATTTAGTATCACAATCTGAAACAATAGTATTTGGCACATCATGCAAGCGAATAATTTCACGAAAGAAAAAATCAGCAACATTAACAGCATCATCGCTTTTATGACATGGTATAAAGTGTGCCATTTTCGAGAACCTATCCACGAGAACAAATATGCTATCCCTTCCCTTATGATAGAGGCAAAGGTGTCCCGATGTTTCGATGAGATGGTGGCTATCGTTTCTGTGGGAGTCGACCTTGACGATCCGACTACGAACGTGCGAGACGTCGCGCCTTAGCAATCGCTAAACCAACTTCCGAGGGGTTATTGACCACGCCGGAGCACGATCAACCTGACCATGAGGGTCTGTTTCCTGGAAGCAAACGAAGAACAAGCAAGAAACTGAGATTGCAATCTGGATATGGCGAATATAAGATGAAAGCTTTATTGATCAAGGTGGGGTTCTAAGACTTCTTGGTCTGGCCGTTGGACACAAACGAAGTACGAGAAGTTGCAGCTATGGCGAACTTTTAATCTAAACAAAACCCAAAGTCTAAATGATGCCCTAAGGGCTGTATATATGGAGGAGAGAGGAGGAATTTCGTGGCCCTTGGTGGAGGGGTCCGAAACCAACCCTAACTCCTATTTCCCCACACATACGGACTCTAAAAACAGCCTATACTTAAGTACTTCGAGAATACATGGGCCTGGCCCAATAATAAGGTGACGCAACACCTAGAATAGCCTCTGGACGAAATTTATGAAGTGGCATCTGGTATATTTCGTCCCATGCTTCATGCACTCATTATGGTGGCTTCAGAGTCCTGGAATCATCACTTGTAACTCCGTTCTTGTTCCCCTTGCGCATGCCATCATCTCCATGCTTGAACTTGCTCTAAGGTTCATCTTTCTTGTCCAAGCTAGACCCTTCATTTGTATGCAAAACAAATGTATCCAATTTAGGTAGCATCATATTCTCATGAACTTTAGAATCGTTACCAAGAAACGAAAGTACCTGATAATTCAATTGGCGTGCGCGAGCTTAAGTAATTGGTCCAGTATGTATAGCAGCAGGGGATATGGGTGTAACAATGGTATTGATGTCCTCATCATCCTCCCCATCTTGAAATGAAGTCGTCCTCGACGAAAGTTCATCGTCCTCACCCAAATAAGGCTTCAAATCTGCAATGTTAAAAGTGGGAATAACCCCAAAATCTGCAGGCAGCTCAAGTTTATTTGCATTATCATTTATTTTCTCTAACACCTTAAAAGGACCATCAGCACGTGGCATTAGCTTTGATTTGCGCAAATTAGGAAATCTATCCTTACGCAAATGTAACCAAACAAGATCTCCAGGTGCAAACACAACATGTTTTCTACCCTTATCTCCAGCAAGTTTATATTTAGCATTCATACGCTCAATGTTTTCCTTAGTTAACTCATGCATTTTTAAAATCAATTCAGCACGTTCATTAGCATCAAAATTAACCTTCTCCGAAGATGGAAGAGGCAACAAATCAATAGGTGCACGAGGTAGGAAACCATACACAATTTCAAAAGGGCACATCTTAGTAGTAGAATGCAATGAACGATAATAAGCAAATTCAATACAAGGCAAGCATTCTTCCCACATTTTCTTGTTATTCTTCAAAACAGCCCTAAGCATAGTAGACAATGTTCTATTGACTACTTCAGTTTGTCCATCAGTTTGGGGGTGACAAGTACTACTAAAAAGCAGCTTAGTCCCCAACTTAGCCCATAAACATCTCCAAAAGTGGCTAAGAAATTTAGTATCACAATCTGAAACAATAGTATTTGGCACATCATGCAAGCGAATAATTTCACGAAAGAAAAAATCAGCAACATTAACAGCATCATCGCTTTTATGACATGGTATAAAGTGTGCCATTTTCGAGAACCTATCCACGAGAACAAATATGCTATCCCTTCCCTTATGATAGAGGCAAAGGTGTCCCGATGTTTCTATGAGATGGTGGCTATCGTTTCTGTGGGAGTCGACCTTGACGATCCAACTACGAACGTGCGAGACGTCGCGCCTTAGCAATCGCTAAACCAACTTCCGAGGGGTTATTGACCACGCCGGAGCACGATCAACCTGACCATGAGGGTCTGTTTCCTGGAAGCAAACGAAGAACAAGCAAGAAACTGAGATTGCAATCTGGATATGGCGAATATAAGATGAAAGCTTTATTGATCAAGGTAGGGTTCTGCGACTTCTTGGTCTGGCCGTTGGACACAAACGAAGTACGAGAAGTTGCAGCTATGGCGAACTTTTAATCTAAACAAAACCCAAAGTCTAAATGATGCCCTAAGGGCTGTATATATGGAGGAGAGAGGAGGAATTTCGTGGCCCTTGGTGGAGGGGTCCGAAACCAACCCTAACTCCTATTTCCCCACACATACGGACTCTAAAAACAGCCTATACTTAAGTACTTCGAGAATACATGGGCCTGGCCCAATAATAAGGTGACGCAACACCTAGAATAGCCTCTGGACGAAATTTATGAAGTGGCATCTGGTATATTTCGTCCCATGCTTCATGCACTCATTATGGTGGCTTCAGAGTCCTGGAATCATCACTTGTAACTCCGTTCTTGTTCCCCTTGCGCATGCCATCATCTCCATGCTTGAACTTGCTCTAAGGTTCATCTTTCTTGTCCAAGCTAGACCCTTCATTTGTAAGCAAAACAAATGTATCCAATTTAGGTAGCATCATATTCTCATGAACTTTAGAATCATTACCAAGAAACGAAAGTACCTGATAATTCAATTGGCGTGCGCGAGCTTAAGTAATTGGTCCAGTATGTATAACAGCAGGGGATATGGGTGTAACAATGGTATTGATGTCCTCATCATCCTCCCCATCTTGAAATGAAGTCGTCCTCGACGAAAGTTCATCGTCCTCACCCAAATAAGGCTTCAAATCTGCAATGTTAAAAGTGGGACTAACCCCAAAATCTGCAGGCAGCTCAAGTTTATTTGCATTATCATTTATTTTCTCTAACACCTTAAAAGGACCATCAGCACGTGGCATTAGCTTTGATTTGCGCAAATTAGGAAATCTATCCTTACGCAAATGTAACCAAACAAGATCTCCAGGTGCAAACACAACATGTTTTCTACCCTTATCTCCAGCAAGTTTATATTTAGCATTCATACGCTCAATGTTTTCCTTAGTTAACTCATGCATTTTTAAAATCAATTCAGCACGTTCATTAGCATCAAAATTAACCTTCTCCGAAGATGGAAGAGGCAACAAATCAATAGGTGCACGAGGTAGGAAACCATACACAATTTCAAAATGGCACATCTTAGTAGTAGAATGCAATGAACGATAATAAGCAAATTCAACACAAGGCAAGCATTCTTCCCACATTTTCTTGTTATTCTTCAAAACAGCCCTAAGCATAGTAGACAATGTTCTATTGACTACTTCAGTTTGTCCATCAGTTTGGGGGTGACAAGTAGTACTAAAAAGCAGTTTAGTCCCCAACTTAGCCCATAAACATCTCCAAAAGTGGCTAAGAAACTTAGTATCACGATCTGAAACAATAGTATTTGGCACATCATGCAAGCGAATAATTTCACGAAAGAAAAAATTAGCAACATTAACAGCATCATCGCTTTTATGACATGGTATAAACTGTGCCATTTTCGAGAACCTATCCATGACAACAAATATGCTATCCCTTCCCTTATGATAGAGGCAAAGGTGTCCCGATGTTTCGATGAGATGGTGGCTATCGTTTCTGTGGGAGTCGACCTTGACGATCCGACTATGAACGTGCGAGACGTCGCGCCTTAGCAATCGCTAAACCAACTTCCGAGGGGTTATTGACCACGCCGGAGCACGATCAACCTGACCATGAGGGTCTGTTTCCTGGAAGCAAACGAAGAACAAGCAAGAAACTGAGATTGCAATCTGGATATTGCGAATATAAGATGAAAGCTTTATTGATCAAGGTGGGGCTCTGCGACTTCTTGGTCTGGCCGTTGGACACAAACGAAGTACGAGAAGTTGCAGCTATGGCGAACTTTTAATCTAAACAAAATCCAAAGTCTAAATGATGCCCTAAGGGCTGTATATATGGAGGAGAGAGGAGGAATTTCGTGGCCCTTGGTGGAGGGGTCCGAAACCAACCCTAACTCCTATTTCCCCACACATACGGACTCTAAAAACAGCCTATACTTAAGTACTTCGACAATACATGGGCCTGGCCCAATAATAAGGTGACGCAACACCTAGAATAGCCTCTGGAAGAAATTTATGAAGTGGCATCTGGTATATTTCGTCCCATGCTTCATGCACTCATTATGGTGGCTTCAGAGTCCTGGAATCATCACTTGTAACTCCGTTCTTGTTCCCCTTGCGCATGCCATCATCTCCATGCTTGAACTTGCTCTAAGGTTCATCTTTCTTGTCCAAGCTAGACCCTTCATTTGTAAGCAAAACAAATGTATCCAATTTAGGTAGCATCATATTCTCATGAACTTTAGAATCGTTAACAAGAAACGAAAGTACCTGATAATTCAATTGGCGTGCGCGAGCTTAAGTAATTGGTCCAGTATGTATAACAGCAGGGGATATGGGTGTAACAATGGTATTGATGTCCTCATCATCCTCCCCATCTTGAAATGAAGTCGTCCTCGACGAAAGTTCATCGTCCTCACCCAAATAAGGCTTCAAATCTGCAATGTTAAAAGTGGGACTAACCCCAAAATCTGCAGGCAGCTCAAGTTTATTTGCATTATCATTTATTTTCTCTAACACCTTAAAAGGACCATCAGCACGTGGCATTAGCTTTGATTTGCGCAAATTAGGAAATCTATCCTTACGCAAATGTAACCAAACAAGATCTCCAGGTGCAAACACAACATGTTTTCTACCCTTATCTCCAGCAAGTTTATATTTAGCATTCATACGCTCAATGTTTTCCTTAGTTAACTCATGCATTTTTAAAATCAATTCAGCACGTTCATTAGCATCAAAATTAACCTTCTCCGAAGATGGAAGAGGCAACAAATCAATAGGTGCACGAGGTAGGAAACCATACACAATTTCAAAAGGGCACATCTTAGTAGTAGAATGCAATTAACGATAATAAGCAAATTCAATACAAGGCAAGCATTCTTCCCACATTTTCTTGTTATTCTTCAAAACAGCCCTAAGCATAGTAGACAATGTTCTATTGACTACTTCAGTTTGTCCATCAGTTTGGGGGTGACAAGTAGTACTAAAAAGCAGTTTAGTCCCCAACTTAGCCCATAAACATCTCCAAAAGTGGCTAAGAAACTTAGTATCACGATCTGAAACAATAGTATTTGGCACATCATGCAAGCGAATAATTTCACGAAAGAAAAAATTAGCAACATTAACAGCATCATCGCTTTTATGACATGGTATAAACTGTGCCATTTTCGAGAACCTATCCACGACAACAAATATGCTATCCCTTCCCTTATGATAGAGGCAAAGGTGTCCCGATGTTTCGATGAGATGGTGGCTATCGTTTCTGTGGGAGTCGACCTTGACGATCCGACTATGAACGTGCGAGACGTCGCGCCTTAGCAATCGCTAAACCAACTTCCGAGGGGTTATTGACCACGCCGGAGCACGATCAACCTGACCATGAGGGTCTGTTTCCTGGAAGCAAACGAAGAACAAGCAAGAAACTGAGATTGCAATCTGGATATTGCGAATATAAGATGAAAGCTTTATTGATCAAGGTGGGGCTCTGCGACTTCTTGGTCTGGCCGTTGGACACAAACGAAGTACGAGAAGTTGCAGCTATGGCGAACTTTTAATCTAAACAAAACCCAAAGTCTAAATGATGCCCTAAGGGCTGTATATATGGAGGAGAGAGGAGGAATTTCGTGGCCCTTGGTGGAGGGGTCCGAAACCAACCCTAACTCCTATTTCCCCACACATACGGACTCTAAAAACAGCCTATACTTAAGTACTTCGAGAATACATGGGCCTGGCCCAATAATAAGGTGACGCAACACCTAGAATAGCCTCTGGACGAAATTTATGAAGTGGCATCTGGTATATTTCGTCCCATGCTTCATGCACTCATTATGGTGGCTTCAGAGTCCTGGAATCATCACTTGTAACTCCGTTCTTGTTCCCCTTGCGCATGCCATCATCTCCATGCTTGAACTTGCTCTAAGGTTCATCTTTCTTGTCCAAGCTAGACCCTTCATTTGTAAGCAAAACAAATGTATCCAATTTAGGCAGCATCATATTCTCATGAACTTTAGAATCGTTACCAAGAAACGAAAGTACCTGATAATTCAATTGGCGTGCGCGAGCTTAAGTAATTGGTCCAGTATGTATAGCAGCAGGGGATATGGGTGTAACAATGGTATTGATGTCCTCATCATCCTCCCCATCTTGAAATGAAGTCGTCCTCGACGAAAGTTCATCGTCCTCACCCAAATAAGGCTTCAAATCTGCAATGTTAAAAGTGGGACTAACCCCAAAATCTGCAGGCAGCTCAAGTTTATTTGCATTATCATTTATTTTCTCTAACACCTTAAAAGGACCATCAGCACGTGGCATTAGCTTTGATTTGCGCAAATTAGGAAATCTATCCTTACGCAAATGTAACCAAACAAGATCTCCAGGTGCAAACACAACATGTTTTCTACCCTTATCTCCAGCAAGTTTATATTTAGCATTCATACGCTCAATGTTTTCCTTAGTTAACTCATGCATTTTTAAAATCAATTCAGCACGTTCATTAGCATCAAAATTAACCTTCTCCGAAGATGGAAGAGGCAACAAATCAATAGGTGCACGAGGTAGGAAATCATACACAATTTCAAAAGGGCACATCTTAGTAGTAGAATGCAATGAACGATAATAAGCAAATTCAATACAAGGCAAGCATTCTTCCCACATTTTCTTGTTATTCTTCAAAACAGCCCTAAGCATAGTAGACAATGTTCTATTGACTACTTCAGTTTGTCCATCAGTTTGGGGGTGACAAGTAGTACTAAAAAGCAGTTTAGTCCCCAACTTAGCCCATAAACATCTCCAAAAGTGGCTAGAAATTTAGTATCACGATCTGAAACAATAGTATTTGGCACATCATGCAAGCGAATAATTTCACGAAAGAAAAAATCAGCAACATTAACAGCATCATCGCTTTTATGACATGGTATAAACTGTGCCATTTTCGAGAACCTATCCACGACAACAAATATGCTATCCCTCCCCTTCTGATAGAGGCAAAGGTGTCCCGATGTTTCGATGAGATGGTGGCTATCATTTCTGTGGGAGTCGACCTTGACGATCCGACTACGAACGTGCGAGACGTCGCGCCTTAGCAATCGCTAAACCAACTTCCGAGGGGTTATTGACCACGCCGGAGCACGATCAACCTGACCACGAGGGTCTGTTTCCTGCAAGCAAATGAAGAACAAGCAATAAACTGAGATTGCAATCTGGATATTGCGAATATAAGATGAAAGCTTTATTGATCAAGGTGGGGTTCTGCGACTTCTTGGTCTGGTCGTTCGACACAAACGAAGTACGAGAAGTAGTAGCTATGGAGAACTTTTAATCTAAACAAAACCCAAAGTCTAAACGATGCCCTAAGGGATGTATATATGGAGGAGAGAGGAGGAATTTCGTGGCCCTTGGTGGAGGGGTCCAAAACCAACCCTAACTCCTATTTCCCCACACATACGGACTCTAAAAACAGCCTATACTTAAGTACTTCGAGAATACATGGGCCTGGCCCAATAATAAGGTGACGCAACACCTAGAATAGCCTCTGGACGAAATTTATGAAGTGGCATTTGGTATATTTCGTCCCATGCTTCATGCACTCATTATGGTGGCTTCAGAGTCCTGGAATCATCACTTGTAACTCCGTTCTTGTTCCCCTTGCGCATGCCATCATCTCCATGCTTAAACTTGCTCCAAGGTTCATCTTTCTTGTCCAAGCTAGACCCTTGATTTGTAAGCAAAACAAATGTATCCAATTTAGGCAGCATCATATTCTCATGAACATTAGAATCGTTACCAAGAAATGAAAGTACCTGATAATTCAATTGGCGTGTGCGAGCTCAAGTAATTGGTCCAGTATGTATAGCAGCAGGGGATATGGGTGTAACAATGGTATTGATGTCCTCATCATCCTCCCCTTCTTGAAATGAAGTCGTCCTCGACGAAAGTTCATCGTCCTCACCCAAATAAGGCTTCAAATCTACAATGTTAAAAGTGGGACTAACCCCAAAATCTGCAGGCAGCTCAAGTTTATATGCATTATCATTTATTTTCTCTAACACCTTAAAAGGACCATCAGCACGTGGCATTAGCTTTGATTTGGCGTCAACATGTTTTCTACCCTTATCTCCAGCAAGTTTATATTTAGCATTCATACGCTCAATGTTTTCCTTAGTTAACTCATGCATTTTTAAAATCAATTCAGCACGTTCTTTAGCATCAAAATTAACCTTCTCCGAAGATGGAAGAGGCAACAAATCAGTAGGTGCACAAGGTAGGAAACCATACACAATTTCAAAAGGGCACATCTTAGTAGTAGAATACAATGAACGATTATAAGCAAATTCAATATGAGGCAAGCATTCTTCCCACATTTTCTTGTTATTCTTCAAAACAGCCCTAAGCATAGTAGACAATGTTCTATTGACTACTTCAGTTTGTCCATCAGTTTGGGGGTGACAAGTAGTACTAAAAAGCAGCTTAGTCCCCAACTTAGCCCATAAACATCTCCAAAAGTGGATAAGAAATTTAGTATCACGATCTGAAACAATAGTATTTTGCACATCATGCAAGCGAATAATTTAACGAAAGAACAAATCAGCAACATTAACAACATCATCGCTTTTATGACATGGTATAAAGTGTGCCATTTTCGAGAACCTATCCACGACAACAAATATGCTATCCCTCCCCTTCTTTGTTCGAGGTAAACCTAAAACAAAGTCCATAGATATATCATCCCAAGGAACACTAGGTACATGCAAAGGCATATATAAACCATGAGAATTGATTCGTGACTTAGCTTTTTGACATATAGTGCAGCGAGCAACAAAACGCTCAACATCCCGTCTCATCTTTGGGCAAAAGAAATGTGTAGCAAGTACGTCCTCCATCTTCTTGACGCCAAAGTGTTCCATTAATCCTCCTCCATGCGCCTCCTACAACAACAAAAGATGAACAGAGCTAGCTGGAATGCATAGGTTGTTAGCACGAAACACAAATCCATCGTTAAGAACGAACTTGTTCCAATTTCTCCGTTCCTTACAATTATGCAATACATCTTTAAATTCAGCATCATGCACATATTGATATTTGATGGTCTACAAACCAAATATTTTAAAGTCAAGTTGTGAAAGCATAGTATAATGACGAGACAATGCATCAGCAATAACATTTTCTTTACCCTTCTTGTGTTTAATGACATAAGGAAAAGTCTCAATGAATTCAACCCATTTAGCATGCCTACGGTTCAGTTTTGCTTGACTTTTAATGTGTTTCAAAGATTCATGATCAGAATGTATAACAAATTCCTTGGGCCATAAATAATGTTGCCATGTTTCTAAGGTCCGAACAAGAGGATATAATTCTTTGTCATAAGTAGAATGGTTCAGACTAGGCCCACTCAATTTTTCAAAAAAATATGCAACAGGTTTACCTTCTTGTAATAACACACCTCCTAATCCAATTCCATTAGCATCACATTCAAGCTCAAAAGTCTTATTAAAATCAGGAAGTTGGAGTAAAGGAGCATGTGTCAAGTTATCTTTCAATACTGTGAAGGCTTCTTCCTGTGCGGTACCCCAAACAAAAGGCACATCCTTCTTTGTAAGCTCGTTGAGAGGCGCAACAATGGTGCTGAAATCTCTCACAAAACGCCTATAGAAACCAGCGAGGCCAAGGAAACTCCTCACTTGTGTGACCGTTTTGGGCTACGGCCAACTCTCAATAGCTTCAATCTTGGCTTTATCCACTTCAATTCCCTGTGGAGTAACAACATAGCCAAGAAAAGATACTTGGTCGGTGCAAAAGGTGCACTTTCCAAGGTTACCAAACAAACGTGGATCACGTAGAGCAATAAAAACAGCACGTAAATGTTTCAAATGTTTCTCCAAAGATTTGCTATAAATCAATATGTCATCAAAGTAAACTACCACAAATCGTCCGATGAAAGCACGTAAAACTTCGTTCATTAACCTCATGAAAGTACTAGGTGCATTAGTTAACCCAAAAGGCATGACTAACCACTCATATAATCCAAACTTAGTTTTAAATGTTGTTTTCCATCCATCTCCAAGTTTCATACGAATTTGATGGTATCCACTATGCAAATCGACTTTGGAGAATATTGTAGAGCCACTCAATTCATCAAGCATATCATCTAGCCTAGGAATAGGATGACGATAACGAATAGTAATATTATTAATGCCTCTACAATCAACGCACATACGTGACGTATGATGCGGAGCATCCTATGGACATCACCATGTCAAGAGTTCATTCGGCAAGTGACACGTGCGACATCTACTTCACATACATAAAGGTGAATCCTCTCCTTTACACGTGCTCACTTGACCCCTTCGAGGATGGTATACTACCTGACCCTCCATCATGCATGCATAGGTATTGTCAGAGCTTCACGGATGATGAGGAGGAGTGCAAGCGCCAAGAATCACCTACACCATCCGCGAGGGAATAATGGAAGAGAAGGAAGACAAAGCCTGGACAAGCTTCTGGAAAGCCCGGAACTTCCGGCCGCTGCCCGGAACTTCCGGCCACGGGAGCCTCCGGCCATCCCGGAGCTTCCGGCCCTGCTGCACCAAAGCCGTCCGAGAGTGTGCCAACTCTCCAGATAGCCCAGACCCTGCCCGGACCTTCGCCCGGAACCTCCGGTGCCCGGACCTTTCGGCCGTCCCCGGAACTTCCGGCCCTGCCTACGCGCAGACACTCAGGCCGAAGCCCATGTACCCTTTCGCCCCTCACTACCCCTTCGTGGACCTAGACTATATATACTCCTCCACCTCCTCCTTTCTAGGGTTAGCGTTGTGATAGCTCATTTGAGAGATAGAGCCTCGCTCATCCATATCGGATCTACTCCTAGGATTCAAGACCCCTTTACAGGAAGATCCCCTTGAGGATTCAAGACCTCCTCACGGAGAAGAACCGGTTACTCTATGTATCGTCCTTTGTTGGATTTGGTTCGTGTATCTCTTTGTGTTTTGAGGATCTAGCACATGTGTGACTATTTCTCGTTGGTTGAGTGATTCTCTCGTGTTTCCCCTCGTGATTTCCCTCGTTTTCCCCCTCGTGTTCCTCGTGTTCTTCGCGGGATCCGCTCCTTTCGTGAAAGATCGGGCCACTAGGGTTCTACCCTACATCATCTTGGTATCATGAGCCAGGTTGATCACGATTTCGGAGCCTCCCCTCTTCGTTTTCTAGCCTAATTTTGTTGTGTTCTTCCCCAATTTCGAAAATACCCACCAAAAATAACCCCAAATTTTTTTGTGATTTGTTGGTTTGGATGATGTTTTGTTGATTTTGATACATGGATTCGTTGTGTCTCCAGTGGATCTAGCATTCCCCATCTTTTCCCCCATTTCTATCCATGAAATCTTCCCAATTTTCACCCTGAAAATCGAGTTTTTCCGCCCCATTCTCAGATCTGGAATTTAGGGTTCGTCCCGGAAGAAATTCCACGACCCCTGGAACTTCCAGACTCCTCCGGAACTTCCCTCCTAGCCCCGGAACTTCCGGGCTAAGCAGAAAGTTTACCCCAAAAATCCCCAGACTCCCCGCAGTTTTTCCATGACCCCCGGAACTTCCGGCCACCCCCCGGAACTTCCGTAGCCCGGAACTTCCGGCCCTAGGCTCGGAACTTCCGGCCTAACCCGAAACATTGCACAGAATTTCAGCATCAGCCTTCTTCACCGTTTTCATCACAACTTTTCACTCCGAACTCCGATTTGAGTGTTCTTTGGCTCGTTTTGAACGATGTGCCCGAGGACCTCACCTTGGTTTCACCACCTTTTGTAACCATCAAATTTTGTGCATTTTGGCATCTTTGCCTAGGGCTTCCACCACATCATCCGCTACACCACCGCAGACCTCCGCAACATAACCAATTTTGTTCCCCATCGCATTAGTGGTTGCTTGAGGAGTGATTTGAGTCTCCTAAGGTGTCTAGGCTACTTAGGGATGATTGCTTCTTCATCAACCACCACCACTACTTCCGCATAGGCTTGACCACTATACATTCCCGCCACCCCAACTTAACCCAATTTTGTTTGTGTTGTGAGTTGTGTCTCCTAAGGTGTTTCGGCTACTTAGGGACCGTGCTTCCAACTCCGACACCATGTATAGTCCACCACCTTACCCTCCATTTCCGCATTGCCTACTCGCATAACCCATCATTGCATTGTCGCAATCCCATTGAGCTTCCGCAACACCACCACCGCATCCCGCTACCACCATTTTGACATTTGAGATTCTGAGTTCGCGGTTTTTCCATTTCCTAAGGTGTTTCAGCTACTTAGGGACGAGTCTCCATCATCTTGGTATCTCCATCAAGATCACCGCCACTCATCATCAACACGGACAGTAACCTCTATATCATCTCGGTATCGTGGTATCCCTCCATTGTATATTCCCTTGCCATTGCATTGTTAACCCCTGGCCCATTTTGCGTCACTTTCCTATCGAGATTAGCCATTTGAGTATTGCCGGCAACGTTAATTGTGCACATTAGTGATCTACACCATACATTGCATACATACCATACCATATCGGTATCATCTTGGTATCATATCATCCTTTGTGCCACAAGTTTGTTCCTGCATATATACAATTGCTATCTTGGTTTGTGCATCGTGCCAAAGTGGCGATACATATAAAAAAAGAATAAGCTTTTACGCAAAGAAAAAGAGAGAGCAAGAAGCTTGTAAGCAAGTGCCATAGCATCATACCACATTGCATAAGATTGTCATATCCGATCATCTTGGATCATACCACTGGAACATCATATACATAGCATACCTGGGATAGAAGCCGTTGCATTTTTGTCTCCTACAGGTTGTGCACAAGTGTCGTATCCGCCTATTGAGCAATCGTGCTAGCGTCTCTCTAGAGTTGTGCAACAAGAGCATTTTCCGTGGATTCCACATTTTGAGCTCATTCCTTGGTTGCACGACCCCATTTATCTATCCGTGTGTGTGTTTCCGTGTGCCACATATTGCTATTGGTCTACTTGTTTCATTGCGAATTTGTGAATCTCTTTCAACATTATTGACTCTTGCTAACATTTTGCATAAAAATATTTGTGCCACTATCCTCACCGAGCTCCACCATAAGCCTTATTTGTGTAGGTGTGAGAAACCGACAAGAATTGGTACCAATTGTGCTATTTGCTTGTCCACATTGGAGTGCTCATTGATCCACTTTCAACTTCGGTCAAGGTACATTTTGTATTCTTTCTTCTCTTTCTCCACTCATATTGGCTCGAATCTTGTGATGGATAGGCAAGGCATTTCATCTCCGATCTTCCACAACAACGGCGGCGTGTACAACTACATCAACAACAAGCTTTCCGCACAAAAGGAGGAGCAAGATGCAAGGATGGAGGATATTCGGACCTTGTTGATCAACCGTTCTTCCCCTTCATCATCCTCATGGCAGCGACGTTCAAGTTACATGTCTTCAGAGCGCAAAAATGAGGCAAGCGCAAGTTGTCCTCGTCCACATCTCCATGGTGACCACCATCACGTTTGTGATCCACCTCGTCAGGAAGGGCAAGTCACCTCCAAGCAACATGTGCACGACGACGACGATCGACATCTCCATCGAGCTCAAGCACGACAATGACAACATCTTCATGAAGATGCTCGAGATGCGCCTACCTACAAGTTGCTACAAGCCCTACATCACGCCATGTCCAAACTTCATGACCACAAGAGAAGACCGCGAGACAAGCACCACCAAGATGGAGCTACGGCTACACCAACCACTTTGGCATCTTCGCCAAGCGACTTCAAGGCATCTTCGCCTATGGACATACGGCATCTTCGCCCACAAGCACCTCAAGAGAAGCTCCCCAAGCTCAAGTCCACGACTTCCCTGAGCTACTACGACCTTGACATCGACCACACGATTCCGTTCTATGGGACTCAAGAACCCGAGGAGTATCTCGAGTGGGAGCGTTTGATGGACGACTACCTCAAGCTACATCAAGTTCCTCCCGAAGATCAAGTGAAGTGCACCACAAGGAACTTCCACGACTACACGTCCACATGGTGGCTTCACGCACCTTCGGAGACCTACGGCATGAGTTGGCCCAAGACGAAGAGAGATTTGCGGCGAGAGTTTCTACCTCCAACCTACACGGAACAACTTCAACGCCAATTGGAGAACACCATCCAAGGATCCAAGTCCATTGACGAGTACTTCAAGGAGATGAAGATTTCCTTGTGACGAGCCGGCGTGGACGACCCCATTTCGATGAAGTTCCCCTTCATGATGGGATTGCACAATGACATCTCTAAGACGATCTTCCTCGAGAACTACAAGTCCCTCGATGACAACTACATTGGTGCTCTCAAGGCGGAACAAGAACTCATGAAGGCCAAAGTTTCTCTACCCCAAGCTCACTTCGCAACGACCAAGCTCCATGAGAACGAGCATGAGGCTAGTACCACCACAATGTCCAAGCCCGACGAGCTCCAAGATGCTACTCCCAAGTTCGACGCCATCCCTCTTTGTGGCATTGACGATGACGAGTCCTCCATGACTCTTTTTCAAGACGGTGCGGCGACGAGTACGACTACGAAGACCCTCAAGGACCAAGCTTTGAAGGCGAGCGACAAGGTGGCGAGCAAGGATGATGCTTCCGCTTTAGGAGGCAAGAGTGATGATGTGCCATCTTCGACCTTCATCCACGGCGAGAGTGATGTTGTGCCATCTTCGGCCTTCATCCACGATGACGACTACGAGACAGTTGAGCATGGGATTTTCCCTTCGACCATGGAGACATGTGATGACTTGAGTGACTTTATCCACCATATTGAGAGTGAGAGTGATTTCACCACTAGCCCCATATATGATGTGTTTCCACTATTCCCATGTGAGGAGAGCCACAACCCCCACCTCTTGAGTGAGATGAGGGACTCCACCATATGTGAGTATGAGTACACCTATTTTGAGGGAGTGAGTGAACCACCACATAAAGAGAGTGAGATAGTTGATAGGTCATGTGAGGCCACTTTTAACACTAACGACTTGACCTCTACCTCTATTGTGTCTTCTCATTTGGTGCTAGGTCCCTTATATGATGATGCGCCGCTTCTCGACGACTTCGTCCTACCTTTGGACAAGACGATGGCCATGGTGGAATATGATGCACCCCCCACATGGTTCCATCACAATGATGATCTTGACCACCATTTGGTCTTTCCCACCTCACCTACACCACTTGAGTGGAATGAACAAGCTAACATAGGTGAAGGTGATGCTCTAGTCCCACTAGTGGACATTCATGACATTGATTGCTTGCATGATGTTGATCTCCCTATTGACATGCTTCATGCTAGTATGATTTCCCCATGCGATGATTTACCCATTTATGATGAGTATGATGATTGCCACGTGGAGTCTATTAGTTGTGATGCCATGTTATATAGGATTTCTTGTGCTAATTCTCTCGGTCACATCATGTTTGCCAATCCGCTTGACTTGTCATATGCTACACATGAGATCAATCATATGTCATATTTGCAATCTCTTCATAGTGACTATGCATATGCCATTCAGATTAACCCAATTTGCACATATGGCATAGATGACAAGCCTATGGTTATTGGCATTTGTTTCTCTTGTGATGATATTCATATTCTCCCTTTTCATCATTTATCTCATATGCCATGCCATGACCACCTAGCTTCGGATATGCATTCTTTTAGATGTTGTCCATTTTCTCCATATGATGTTTCCAACATTGCTCATGAGGAGACCCCCATAGTTTACTCATACATTTTAGGAGATTTTGATCACTCTCATCCATTGCATTATCCTCATACTTATGTGCACAATATGCTTCCCATGAATAAACATGCTATTGCTGTGCCATATACTTGTATGCTCAATTTGCATCCCCATCATGTTATACACAATAACTATTCTTTCATGATGGATGACATGTTCTTATACCGTGCATCAAATTTCTTTGACGGATACTTATCTTGTGCTAACTCACACGTGCACCTACACATCATGATGGATGATGTGTACATCTACCATGCGCACAATTTCTTTGGTTTGTGTCTCTTTTGTGTAGGTACCCATGAATACTTGTCAACCTCGCAATCCCACGAGTTGACGAAACGAGCTCTAGAGAGCAATGATGACTTGGGATCCCATGGATTGCATTTCCCACCGCTCTCTTCACGTGAAGTCTTCGTGCATTTATTCTACATGCCACTCACATGGTTAGGGATTATTGTCCATTACATTTTCTATGCCCATCTTGCCATGTTCACTTTGCATGATATGCTCATTCCCGTGCCTTTGCCATGCATTTGTGACCCATGCTTTGCATTACACGTGATGATTGATTCTACAACTTGTATGTGTATTTGCAAGCTTGGTGGAGATATAACTTGTTATTGCCATATTTGCTTTGTGCCCCATGCCTATGATTATACTATGATCTTGCTTTGTGTTCGTGCTTTCGATATGTCATGTGCATTGCCTATTCCTATTATTTGCTCACATGACATGATTGCCATGATTTCCTCTAGTATGTTGCATCTTCGCACTACTAGCTTGCACGACTTGATTACTATGATTTCTTATGTTGCATCCCCAATGATTCATATTTGCATCACTACCTCACATTTACATGCTTGTTTGTGCTCAATTTATGTGCTTACATGCCATGTCACAATCCTTTGTCACACCATATACTATGCTTGATGAAAACACTTGTTGGGTGAATCACCTCTTGAATGCTTGGTTTTGCACTAACGCTAACCGCATTTGTTTTTCCAAGTGTTGGTTCTACTTGCTCCTTTTGAAGGAATCACGAGATGGTGCGACATTGGAGAGTGCCCATTTCAAGCTTCAATATGACAAGAACTTGGTGATCAACCACTACTACACGGCGACGCCATCTCTTTCCCATGGTGATTTGGGTTTCGATCAGAGGTCGGATCTTTCCCAAGGGGGAGGGGATGATGCGGAGCATCCTATGGACATCACCATGTCAAGAGTTCATTCGGCAAGTGACACGTGCGACATCTACTTCACATACATAAAGGTGAATCCTCTCCTTTACACGTGCTCACTTGACCCCTTCGAGGATGGTATACTACTTGACCCTCCATCGTGCATGCATAGGTATTGTCGGAGCTTCACGGATGACGAGGAGGAGTGCAAGCGCCAAGGATCACCTACACCATCCGCGAGGGAAGCGTGGAAGAGAAGGAAGAAGAAGCCTGGACAAGCTTTTGGAAAGCCCGGAACTTCCTGCCGCTGCCCGGAACTTCCGGCCACCGGAACCTCCGGCCATCCCGGAGCTTCCGGCCCTGCTGCACCAAAGCCGTCCGAGAGTGTGCCAACTCTCTGGATAGCCCGGACCCTGCCCGGACCTTCGCCCGGAACCTCCGGCGCCCGGACCTTCCGACCGTCCCCGGAACTTCCGGCCCTGCCTGTGCGCAGACACTTGGGCCGAAGCCCATGACCTAGACTATATATACTCCTCCACCTCCTCCTTTCTAGGGTTAGCGTTGTGATAGCTCATTTGAGATATAGAGCCTCGCTCATCCATATCGGATCTACTCCTTGAGAGAGACCGCGACCACTCTTTGGAGAAGATCCACCTTGGATTGAAGACCCCTTTACAGGAAGATCCGCTTGTGGATTCAAGACCTCCTCACAGAGAAGAACCGGACCCTATGTATCGTCCTTTGTTGGATTTGGATCGTGTATCTCTTTGTGTTTCGAGGATCTAGCACATGTGTAACTATTTCTTGTTGGTTGAGTGATTCTCTCGTGTTTCCCCTCGTCATTTCCCTCATTTTACCCCTCGTGTTCCTTGTGTTCTTTGCGGGATCCGCTCCTTTCGTGAAAGATCGGGCCACTAGGGTTCTAACCTACATCAACATACCATCCTTTTTCGGCACTAAAATGATAGGAACAACACAAGGACTAAGGGATTCGCGTATATAACCTTTGTCGAGCAGTTCTTGTACTTGGCGCATAATCTCCTTCGTCTCCTCTGGATTGGTACGGTATGGTGCACGGTTGGGTAATGATGCACCGGGAATTAAGTCAATTTGATGCTCAATCCCTCGAATAGGTGGTAATCCCGGTGGCACGTCTTCAGGAAAGACGTCGGCGAACTCCTGCAAAATGTTGTTGATAGCAGGAGGCAAAGAGAAAGACACGTCCTCGAATGAAAATAATGCCTCTTTGCACACAAAATCATAGCAAACAGATTTGCTAAAATCTAGATCATCAATATCAGATTTTGTGGCAAGTAAACATGCACATTTCAATTTAATTTCAGAAGCAGCACTAGATGGTTTATTATTAGGTTTCATTTGTTGCTCAAATTCTTTTGCCACAATCTGATTTTCACTCTTATTTTTCTCCTGTTTTGCTTTATTAGCTCTATTAATATCATCTTTCAAAATGGATTCAGGAGTCATAGGAAGCAAAGTAATAATTTTATCCTTATGAACAAGAGTATACTGATTGTTTCTACCATGGTGTACATAATTTTTATCAAATTGCCATGGTCTACCAAGTAATAAGGAACATGCTTGCATAGGTACCACATCACAATCAACATAATCAGCATATGTAGACATACTAAAATGCACACGAACAGTACGTGTTACCTTAACCTTGCCACTATTGTTGAACCATTGGATGTAGTAAGGATGTGGATGTGGTCTTGTGGTGAGAGATAGCTTCTCCACCATCTCCATGCTAGCCAAGTTATTGCAGCTCCCACCATCTCCACCGTGTTCTTCATGTGTAATAAGAGCCAAAGTCTCCTCGTCATAGTCACTAGCAGACTCATACCAACCATCCTCAGTAGCAATCATCACACGCTAAGATTGGCATTCTCTCGCAAAATGTCCTCTTCCTGTACAACGACGACAAATAATATCACTTCTGTGCTCTGTTGATGCCACGGAAGAAGAAGAGCTCTTCGCAGGTCCGGCAGGTGTGCTCTTGGCAGATAGTGGTTGTTGTGCCTGCTTTCTTGTATCACGGCTAGAGGTGGCACCTGATGGAGGTGCTGGTGTAGTGCAAGTAGAGGATGCACGTGGTATCCATGATGAAGATCGACCTGCAGAAAATTTAGTTCGCGCCAATGCATGTCGATCCTGCACTTCACGTTCAGCTTTACAAGCAAGATGGAATAAACGAGTGATATTAGTATACTCCTTATACTCTAGAATGGTCTGAATCTCTCTATTTAATCCACCCATAAAACGTGCAAGCATAGCTTCATTCTCCTCAACAATACCACATCTAATCATGCCAGTTTGTAATTCCTAATAATATTCTTCTATAGAATTTTTTCTTTGTCTTAAGCGCTGCAATTTTTGAAGTAATTCACGTTGATAATATGGTGGAACCCAACAAGTATGCATAGCAGTTTTCAAAGCAGCCCAAGTAGCTGGAATAGGATATAATCTACAATGTTCAGACCACAAAACACATGCAAAACTAGTGAATGCACAAACAGCAGCAGGAACACGTCTCTCCTCGGGATATTGTAAACATGTAAATCGTTGTTCAGTTTCTAACTCCCAAGTAAGATATATATCAGGAACATATCTACCCTCAAATGGTGGAATATTCAATTTTAGTTTATGGAGATGGTCATGATCTCGTACCTGAGGGTGAGCCCTACCATTGCCATTATTTGCATGTGGACGACCTGGTGGTTGCTGTGCTGGTGGTGGCACGTAGTTCTGATTCTGAGCAACCTCATCCTTGTAATCTCCTGCAAAATCATCCTCCTCTGCATCAGCAGCAGGAGCCACAGAAGTATCAACAGCAGCACCAACAGTTTGGCCAGGTGCAAGAGGGAGACGGCTCGCTCGGTGGAGGGCTGTTTCGCGATGTGTAGGTAGTCGTTGTTGTTGTTGTAGAGGTGCGTTAGATGCAACCGGTGGTGGTGGTGGAAGATGCGCGAGCAATTCATTAAACCTGTTATCGAGCTTTGTTTCGAATGTCTTCTCCATGCCATCTATCTTCTCCATGGCCTCTTCTAATCTGTTTACCACATCTTGCACCTGTCCACTCATCATTTGCTGAAATTTATCATGCAACTCCTTATTCGTCATGTTCTCCCAGTCAGTCTCGTCGGCTTGTGATCCTGCCATGGTTAGCAACAACAGAGACACACAAGAATATGATCCTATAGACGACTAACAAGAGGTGGTGGTGGTGTCACAAATCCGTCAAGCAAATCTCAAATTCTTACCAGTTCTTACCCAGCAGCAGGCGGTGATCGGCAACCGTTGTAGTCAAAACTCTCAAAGCATGGATAGAGCGATTACCAGGGAGAGTGAAACGCATGACGTAGATGTATGTGGAGCTGGGAAGGCTTATAATTTGGTTGCAAAAAGGGTCAGCAATAATCAATTCAGAGATGCAAAGTTGAATAAACGCTCAACGACGGTACTGTGCTAGTCCTAGGCTAGACCGTGCTAGAGACGTGAGCCTAGAACACTAACAAAATCATGGCGCTGCACGTAAACAATGGAGGAGCACACTCTGATTTTTTTTCTTTTTTTTCACTTTTTTTGCACTTTTTCCTCTCTTTTTTTTGCTCTGCAACAATTTTTTTTCGAAAGTCTACAAATGGTCTAAAAACTGCCTAGCCAGAATTTTCCAAACTTAGTTTTTTTTGAGTTTGGAACTAGTTTTGTTCTGCGGGTAGCACGTAATCTCAGGAGTCCTACTCTCTCACGACTCGGAGTATGTCGTGATCTGGAACTCGAAAACAAAGCAACAAGTACTGGACTCTGACTGGTGGCGTAGATGAATCTGGTGGGACTCGGACTATGGTGGTATATCTGGACTGGGATTGGTGGTGGTATATGGCGATGGTATATCTGGACTCGGATTGGTGGTGGTATATGGCAGCGGCGATGTATATGGTGGGGTGGTGGTATATGGTAATGATGATGACGATGGTGCGGTGGCGGCGTGACAACCTGTGAACAGAACTCGAAACTCTAAGGGACTAGACGCTAAGACCAGCAACTCGACACGACGATGCAACCGCAAATTCAACAAAGCAAAACACTAAAAAGACTATGCAAAGGCTCAGATTGGTTCGGATATGATGACCTAACCCTAAATTTTTTTTTGGCTTTTTCGTGGACTATAGATATGAAGAATAGACTCGACCTAAACTACGAAAAACTGTAAAATCTCACCGAGCAACCTGGAAATCTGATACCACTTGATAGGGGCAAAGGTGTCACGTCTTTCGATGAGATAGTGGCTATCATTTTAGAGGAAGTCGACTTTGACGATCCGACTACGAACGTGCGTGGACGTCGCGCCTTAGCAATCGCTAAACCAACTCCGAGGGGTTATTGACCACGCCGGAGCACGATCAACCTGACCACGAGGTCCTGTTTCCTGCGAGCAAACAAAGAACAAGCAAGAAACTGAGATTGCAATCTGGATATGGCGAATATAAGATGAAAATCTTTATTGACCAAGGTGGGGTTCTGTGACGTCTTGGTCTGGTCGTTGGACACAAACGAAGTACGCGAAGTTGCAGCTATGGCGAACTTTTAATCTAAACAAAACCCAAAGTCTAAACGACGCCCTAAGGGCTATATATATGGAGGAAGAGGGGGGGAATTTCGTGGCCCTTGGAGGAGGGGTCCGAAACCAACCCTAACTCTTGTTTCCCCACACATACGGACTCTAAAACAGCCTATACTTAAGTATTTCGAAAATACATGGGCCTGGCCCAATAATATGGTGACGCAGCACCTAAAATAGCCTCTGGACGAAATATATGAAGTGGCATCTTGTATATTTCGTCCAAGTCTTCATGCACTCCTTATGGTGGCTTCAAAGTCCTGAAATCATCACTTGTAACTCCGTTCTGGATCCCCTTGCGCACGCCATCATCTCCATGCTTGAACTTGTTCCAAGGTTCATCTTTCTTGTCCAAGCTAGGCCCTTCATTCGTAAGCAAGACAAATGTATCCAATTTAGGCAGAATCATATTCTCATGAACATTAGAATAGTTACCAAGAAACGAAAGTACCTAATAATTCAATTGGCATGCGCGAGCTCTAGTAATTGGTCCAGTATGTATAGCAGCAGGGGCTATGGGTGTAACAATGGTATTAATGTCCTCATCAGTAATGCATCACAAGAAATATGTAGAGCATTGTTATTCATGGAATGCATACGGTGCAAGCAATCATGGCAAACATGAAAAGTTTGGAATGCATCATAGTCTCCTAATATGTGTGAGGAAACTATGGGGGTCTCCTCATGAGAATTAATTGGAAACAGCACATGGAGAATATTGACAATTCCAAAAAAAGCATATTTGGTTCTATGTGATCATGGCATGGCATAGTAGATGAATTGCGCAAATCATGTAAAGGAAGCATGGCAATATCATCACATGAAAAACAAAACCCAATGACCATCATCTCGTCATCTATGCCCTATGTGCAAATGGGATTTATTGTAATGGGGCATGCATACTCACTATGTTGATATTGAAAAGATGCAATATGGGAGATCTCACTCATAGCATATGACAAGGTTAATGGATTGTCAAACATGATTTGACCAAAAGAATTTTCACATGATATCCTATGGAGCATAGCATCACAACTAGGCAACTCGACATGCTCATCATCATATTCATCATAAATAGGTAAGTCATGTCATGAATAAGTCACACTAGCATGAAGCATGGATATAGGTGTGTCAACATCATGCAAGCAATCATTCATAAAATAGTCCACTAGTGGGACAAGAGAAGCACCATCACCTATGTTACCTTTAGAGCATCGCTCATGTGTTGTAGGTGAGGTGTCGAAGACCAAGTCATGGTCATATTCATCTTGATGGAACCATGTGGGGGTGCATCTTCGTCCACCATGGCCATCGTTGTGTCCATTGGAGGTATGGAGTCGTCGAGGATAGGCATGTCATCTTATAGGAGACCTAGTACCAAAGAAGAAAACACAATCGGAGTAGAGGTTAAGTCGTTAGAAATAATAGTGGCCTCACATGTCGTGTCAACTACCTCACTCACTAAGTGTTGTGGCTCACTCACTTCCTCTTGGATGCTCTCACTCATATCGTTGGTGGAGTCACTCAAATGGCTCTCAACCTCACATAGGATGTGTGGCATGCTCTCATGTGTGGGGCTAGTGGTGGTCACACTCATCCTGTCATAGGAAATGCACTCAATGTCACGTATGGTGGAGTCACTGATGTCACTCATGTGGTCGTGGATTTCCTCACATGGAAAATGGGGCATCTCGTCACATGTTGGTGTCGGAGAGATGTTGGTGCAAATGTCTCCATGCTCAATCACGTCGTAGTCGTAGCCGTGGATGAAGGACGAAGATGGCACATCATCACTCTCCTCCAAGACCAAAGATAAGGTCTCATGTGCGGTCTCATAGGTTGACTCGGAGTATGAGTCCAATATGGGCGCCGTCTTCATGTTGTTGAAGAGGTTCGTGCTCGTCGGCGTGGTCGAAGGGGATGGCCCTTGCTCGACCTTCTTGTCGCCGTCTTGTTGTAGGAGGCCCATATGATGTGGCACCTCGTAGCTCGTCTCCATGACCGAAGGGAATTTCCCATGCTTGGCCATCTTCCTTGAGGGGCTTCCGAAGATGGAAGTGTCGCCCTCGCGCATAGGTGGTCGCCATGGACTTGATGAAGTCGTTGTAGGCGTACTTGTGGGAAGTAGGTGAAGATGCCGTACGTCCAAAGGTGAAGATGCCTTGATAGCACTTGGCGAAGATGCCAAAGTGGTGGTGGTAGTAGCCGTAGCGCCGTCTTGGTTGTGGCCGTCTCGCGGTCCTCTCTTTTGCTCATGAAGCGTGGACTTGGCGTGAAGTAGGGCTTGTTGGGACTTGTACATTTTCGCTTGGTGAGCATCATCATGATGATGTTGGCGTTGTCGCACTTGAGCTCGTCGTAGATGTCGTTCATTGTCGTTGTGCACATGTTGCTTGGAGGTGACTTTCCCTTCATGACGAGGTTGATCACGAACGTGATGGTGGTCGTCATGGAGATGTGGACGTGGACGACTTGCGCTTGCATCATTTTTGTGCTCCGAAGACTTGTGATTGGAATGTCGCCGCCTTGAGGATGATGAAGGGGAAGAACGGTTGATCAACAAGGTCGGAATCTCCTCCATCCTTGCATCTTGCTCCTCCTTTTGTGAGGAAAGCTTGTTGTCGATGTATTCCCTTTTCCTTGCTTCGGAGTGGCGAATGTCAACGGAGAGGTTCTCGATGCGCTCTCGCAATCTTGATTGTGCGCCTTGCGTTTGTTGTTGAAGATCGAAGATTGACGCTTTGGTGATGTAGTTGTTCACGCCGTCGTTGTTGTGGAAGACCGGAGATGAAATGCCTTGCCTATCCATCACAAGACTCGAGCAAATATGTGTGGGAGAAAGAGAAGAACGAATACCAAATGTACCTTGACCGAAGTTGAAAGTGGATCAATGATCACTCCAATGTGGACAAGGAATGTAACACCCCGAGACCGTTGCGCTAGGTGTCTTCTAGTGATTCGCCGTCGTTGCCATGTATTTTGCTTGCGTGTCGCTTCTTGCCATTGCATCATCATATTTTAAAAACCTGCATCCGTCCGGGTTCCCGCAGTTCCTTCTGTTGTCCGTTCTGAGCCCAGCCACACTTGCATGCGCCCACGGCATGTCCGAAATAGTATTTTATAAGTGGTCGAAAAGTGTTCTCGGATTGGGCTGAAATTGGCGTGTGGTCTTATTATAGTGTAGATAGACCACCTGTCAAGTTTCATCGCATTCGGAGTTCGTTTGATAGCCCAACCGTTAAACTATAGCGGCATTATAGCCGGGCACACGTCAGACGTTTTCGGTCTCCGGAAACAGACGGTGAGCCTCTCTTCTCTTCTCTCAGCCTGAGACCTTCTGCACAGTCCACTACCTACCACCAGGCCTAACCTAGGCTCTCTCGTCAGTCCGCGGACCTCCTCACGCGCGCGTCCGAAAGTTGTCCCGGACCCGAACCGGGCAGTCGTCACCATTGGGTCCAGATCATCCCCAAACATCTAAAAAAAATCACCGTTTTCTTATTTGGACTCCCTAGTCTATTTTTCTCGACTCCTAGATTTTATTTGGAGGGACGGTTTAACTCCTAAACTCTCCCTCTTTCCATATATATATATATATATATATATATATATATACTCCCTAGTCTAAATCTAGACCAAACCCTGTTTCCTAGGGATCCTCCCCTGTCTAGCCGTCGCCGCCAGTCACCTGGTCTCCTCCTATTTTTCCGCGCGCCCCCAATTGCAAGCCAGCCTCCAGGTCCACCCGCAGCCCGACCCCGCCTCGATCTTCTCTGCCTCGCTAGGGCAGCCGTCGTCGGAAAAAAGGAGTTGTTTTCTCTCCTTCCCCATTGCTTTTCTCTCTCCCTGCCTCGTTCTATCTCTCAGCTCTCTCTCTCTCTCTCTGTCTCATTTTGGATAGGGAACCGAAGGAGCCCGCCATGGCCAGGAGTTTCGCCACCGCGCCATCGCCTGGATCCGTTGCTCCGTCCGGCCTCCCTCACCTCTCCCGCGTCACCGGTGGTCGCCTCCACCTAGATCCGCCCCATCCTCGTCGCCGGGAGACGTCAGCGCCAGGTCCACCGCCGCCTGTGTCCTCTGCTTCCGGGACTAGGCGCCCACTCACCCACTTCTCGCGTTGACCTCGCCCTGCCTCCGCTCAATCCGACTACGAGGCCCAGCTCCAGCGCAAGGGACGGCCCAGCTCTGCAGCGCCGCCCCAGCCCAGATCCAGCCAGGCCCAGTCGGGCCAGATCCGCGCTGCCCTCGCTGGCCTTCCTCTTCACCAGCGGGCCAAGCCCATGGGTGAGGACACACCCAGCACCTCCCCTGTTCCTGTTGGTCCAGGAAGACTCGGCCCAGTAGTGTTTTTTTCCTACCTGCATATTTATCTATATTTCAGAGAAGACATGTTTTGCAGAAAAGTCCCTCAACATCATGCATGTCATATCTCACCAACTGTGCATCGGATTAAAACAAACTTAATATGAAACTTGCTTAGAAGTTCATCTAGTTTAATAATATGCCACTTTCAATCATGTTTAAAATGATTAAAATGTTGTTTGGTTAAATTTGCTCCTATGCCATGTTAAAATGCTTTAATTCATAACTTAATAACCGTAGCTCGGTTTTAAATAATCTTTATATGTAAATGGGGTAGAAAAATGCCTAGTTTAACATGGTGGCATTGCTTTGCATGTTTAACAACTCTAAAATTATGTTTAGGGAAGAACAGTACCAAACCTTAAAATATGCACATGAGGAGTTTCCGGACTTGTTGTTTGTTGTTCCGTCCTTGTTGTTTGTTGTTCCGGCCTCATTTAAACTTGCCTAGATAGGTACTTTTCATTTGCTTCACCCTCTTGCCATGTTTAACAACATTTAATATTATTGGGTACATAAACAAGATCGGACTAAATAAGTCACGTGGTGTTTCGTCAATATGCAACTCGTTGCATATTGTGCTCCACTTAATTTGTAGGATTGTTTGTGCACTTTGCCATGCCATGCTTCATTAAACCGGACATGCATCATATTTGTTTGTGCATCGTGCCATGCTTATGTGATGGTCATTTACTATGTTGTTTGCTTTCTTTCCAGTGTACTTCTTCTCGGTAATCTGGTAACGTTGCGTTTGTGAGGATCTGTTGGCTACGTCCGTTTGTCTTCTTCATGGACTCGTTCTTCTTCCTTGCGGGATCTCAGGCAAGATGACCATACCCTCGAAATCACTTCTATCTTTGCTTGCTAGTTGCTCGCTCTTTTGCTATGCCTATGCCACGATACCTACCACATGCTTTATCATGCCTCCCATATTGCCATGTCAAGCCTGTAACCCACCTTGTCCTAGCAAACCATTGTTTGGCTATGTTACCGCTTTGCTCAGCCCCTCTTATAGCGTTGCTAGTTGCAGGTGAAGATGAAGTTTGTTCCTTGTTGGAACATGTTTATTGTTGGGATATGTTCATGTTGGGATATCACTATATCTCTTATTTAATTAATGCATCTATATGCTTGGTAAAGGGTGGAAGGCTCGGCCTTATGCCTGGTGTTTTGTTCCACTCTTTCCGCCCTAGTTTCCATCATACCGGTGTTATGTTCCTTGATTTTGCGTTCCTTACACGGTTGGGTTATAATGGGAACCCCTTGACAGTTCACTTTGAATAAATCTCCTCCAGCAAGGCCCAACATTGGTTTTACCATTCGCCACCTAGCCTTTTTCCCTTGGGAGTCGCGCATCTCGAGGGTCATCTTTATTTTAACCCCCCGGGCTAGTGCTTGTCTAAGTGTTGGTCCGAAATAGAGCCACTTGCGGCGCCACCTTGGGGAAACTTGAGGGCTGGTTTTAGCTGTACGTAGTGTTCATATGGTGTTGCCTTCAGAACGAGATATGTGTAGCTCCTATCAGGATGTCGGCGCATCGGGCGGTCTTGCTGGACTTGTTTTACCATTGTCGAGATGTCTTGTAACCAGGATGCCGAGTCTGATCGGATTGTCTTGGGAGAAGGAATATCCTTCGTTGACCGTGAGAGCTTGTGATGGGCTAAGTTGGGACACCCCTGCAGGGGTATGATCTTTCGAAAGTCCTGCCCGCGGTTATGGGCAGATGGGAATTTGGTAATGTCCGGTTGTAGAAAACCTGAAACTTAATTAAAATGCATCAACCACGTGTGTAGCCGTGATGGTCTCTTTCCGGCGGAGTCCGGGAAGTGAACACGGTGTTGGAGTTATGCTTGGACGTAAGTAGTCTAGGATCACTTCTTGATCATAGATTCTCGAACGTGCTTTGCCTTCTCTTCTCGCTCTCATTTGCATATGTTAGGCACCATATATGCTAGTGCCTGCTGCAGCTCCACCTCATGCCTTTACCCTTCCTATAAGCTTAAATAGTCTTGATCACGAGGGTGTGAGATTGCTGAGTCCCCGTGACTCACAGATACTTCCAAAACCAGCTTGCAGGTGCCGATGATACCATTCAGGTGACGCAACCGAGCTCAAGGAGGAGCTCGAAGAAGATCGTGTCCGTCGTGTTGTTTCCGTTTCCAGTTGATCAGTAGCGGAGCCCAGTTGGCGCGATCGGGGATCTGTAGCATTAGGGGTAGTCTTCTTTTATTTTGGTTCCAGAGTCGGACCTTGATTGTATCTGATAGTTGTAATGCTTTATTCATGTATTGTGTGAAGTGGCGATTGTAAGCCAACTATGTATCCCTTTCTTTTTTCATTACATGGGTTGTGTGAAGATTACCTCTCTTGCGACATTGCCTTCAATGCGGTTATGCCTCTAAGTCGTGCTCCAACACGTGGGAGATATAGCCGCATCGAGGGTGTTACAAGTTGGTAATCAGAGCCTTCCCCGACCTTAGGAGCCCCCTGCTTGATCGAATCGCTGGCGTTGTTGAGTCTAGAAAAATGTTTTGAGTCATTTATATATATATCGGAGAGTAGGATTCTTTTTACTCCTCAGTCCCTTCGTCGCTCTGGTGAGGCATCCTGATGTAAAGTTTTGAATCTTCTCTTCTCAAATTTCACTAAAAAAAATTTTAGGATCACGCGGGTATCTTGGAATCGTTCTGATGATTTTGTGACGAGAACATTGTTCTTGGTGCCTCCTGACATTTAGGGGTTGTGGCAGTGTCCCGGGGAGTTGAGCTCCGAGGTGTTGTCGTCACAATTTTATCGTTGCAATTATGGAATACCTGAGTTTCGCCGACATCGAAAATCTCTTTTATGTAGTTGTTGGTGAGATAACCTCGACGCCACCCAGTACTGGGGCAGGAGTTCGGGAGTATTTCCATAACTCGTATAATGGATGCTTTTCGAAGGTTGAGGTAAACGATTTCTGAAGGTTTCTTGGTTATGTGTTGAAGGATGGATACAGCTGCATGTAGGATTTGTTAGTTTTGGGTGAGATATTATGCTTCCCCTGTATCCCCATGTAACGCCACGAGACCGATGTGTCAGGTGTCTTCCTGTTATTCGCTATTGTTGCCATGTCATTTGCTTGCGTGTCGCATCTTGTCATGTCATCATGTGCATTGCATCATCATGTTTTCAAAACTTGCATCCGTCCGGGTTTCCCCGTTCTTTCCATTGTCCGAAATATTATTTTGTAAGTGGCCGGAAAATGTTCTCGGTTTGGGTTGAAAGTTGGCGTGTGGTCTGATTTTAGTGTAGGAAGACCGCCTGTCAAATTTCATCGCGTTCGGAGTCCGTTTGATAGCCCAACCGTTAACTATAGCGACAATATAGTCGGTCTAAACATCGGACATTTTTGGTCTCCGGAAACAGTCGCCGGGTCTCTCTCTTCTCTTCTCTCAGCCCAAGGCTTTCTGCACGGCCCACTACCTAACCGCCATACCCTACCTAACCTCTCTCGTCAGTCTGCGGACCTCCTCGCGCGCGCGTCCGAAAGTTGTCCCGGACCCGACCCGGGCAGTCGCCACCATTGGGTCCGGATCATCCCCAAACATCTACAAAACGTCTCCGTTTTTTCAATTGGAGGGACGAGCTAGCCCCTACCCAAAAATCCACATGCTATATATGTATCAGTCCAACCCTAAGATCAAGGAGAGCTGTCCCATCCTTCCCCCTCGCGCCGCCACTTTCCAAATCTCCCTCGGGATCCATTCCCATTCTTATTCCAATCAGCCCGCAAACCTCCTCCCTCGATCCATCCAACCAGCACCGCTCGCCCGATCCCCCTTTCACCACAAACCACCGGAGCACCAGGAGACCTCCAGCCCCTGCTCCTGCGCGCCTCCGTTCAGCGGCTGCCGACGAGCAGATGAGTCACCGCCCATCTCCTTTTCTTCCCCTGTTTTCCTATCTTTCCTCCTCTAATCTCCCCCCTCGATTGATTTCTTCTCTACCAGGATACGAAAGGGGCTCGCCCCTGATGCCGTGGCCGCCGACGACCGAAGCTGCCGTGTGCCGTCTCCTTCCGGGCCCTGGCTTCCCCGTCGGGGTTGACCTCCAGCGTTGCCAAGTCCCTCGCCTCACCTCCCTTCATTCCCAGCGACCCTGCGTCCCTGATGATGCCCGCGCCTAGTCCTTGCAGGCCGCCGCCCGGAGCAGGCCGCCTCCGCTCCTCCTCAACCCCGCCATCTTCAGCCTCCGCGTCAAGTCCGCCGCCTGCTGCTGTTGCCTCGGTGAACCACGTTGGCTCGCCGCGTCCTATGCCTGCTGGTGCCCCGCCTGCTCCTCCCCTGCGCCTGAAGCTTGCTTCGTCGGTCGTTGCTTCCTTTGTTACGAGTAGAGGAGAACGCCAGTGCTTCGCATCGGCCCTCCTCGACCTCCTTCGCATCGGATCCATCGGATCCCGGTGCTCCCCGTCGTTGCCGGACTTTCCATCTCGCCGGAGCCCCAAGTCCTCGCGCCCAAACCCTCGTCGGCCTTCCCTGCGTTCGCATGTAAGAACAACGAAGCCGCGCCCCGCGTTGACTTCTCGTCGCGTGGCCCAGATCCGCCAACCAGCCTCCTGGACCGCAAAGCCAGCGCTAGGCCTCCCTCTTCCCACCGAACCGGGCCGAGCCCATGGTGAGGCCACCTCGCTGACGCCCCTCTTTTTTTCCTGCTATTGGGCTGCCCAGATTCGGCCCGTTTCTATTTTTCCCTCTGCTGCGATTTTCTCTTTTATCCAGAAAACTGTTGTTTTACAGTTAGGTCCCTAAACTTCATGCATTTAATAACTTCACAACCGTGCATCGGTTCTAAATTAATTATATATGAAAGTTGCTTAGAATTTTGTCTACTTTAATAATATGCAACTTTCATCTATGTTTCAAATGTTTAAAATGCTGTTTGTTTAAATTTGTTTAAATAACTTGCTAAAATGCTTTATTTCATAACAAAATAACCGTAGCTCCGAATTAAATAATCTTTATATGTAAATGGGGTAGAAAAATGCCTAGATTTACTTGGTGCACTCATCTTGCATGTTTAACAACTCTAAAATAATGTTTAGGGAAGAACAGTACCAAATCTATAATATGCTCATGAGGAGTTTCCGGAATTGTTGTTCGTTGCTTGCGGCCTCATTTAAACTTGACTAGATAGGTAGTTTATTTTGCTTCACCCTTGCCATGTTAAGAACATTTAATATTGTTGGGGTACATAAACGAGAGGGAACTAAATAATTGATGTGGTGTTCCGTCAATATGCAACCCGTTGCATATTGAGCTCTACTTAACTTGTAGTGTTGTTTGTGCACTTTGCCATACCATGCATAATTAAACCGGACATGCATCATACTTGGTTGTGCATCATGGCATGATTATGTGATGGTTGTTTACTATGTTGTTTGCTTCTTTCCGGTGTTGCTTCTTCGGGTTGGTTCCGATAACGTCGCGTTTGTGAGGATTCGTTCGACTACGTCCGTTTGTCTTCCTCATGGACTCGTTCTTCTTCCTTGCAGGATCTCAGACAAGATGATCATACCCTCGAAATCACTTCTATCTTTGCTTGCTAGATGCTCGCTCTTTTGCTATGCCCATGCTGCGATACCTACCACTTGTATATCATGCCTCCCATATTGTTAAACCTTGTCCTAGCAAACCGTTGTTTGGCTATGCTAACACTTTGCTCAGCCCCTCTTCTAGCGTTGTTAGTTGCAGGTGAAGATTGAAGTTTGTTCCTTGTTGGAACATGGAGATGTTGTTCCTTGTTGGAACATGTTTACTTGTTGGGATATCACAATATATCTTATTTAATTAATGCATCTATATACTTGGTAAAGGGTGGAAGGCTCGGCCTTATGCCTGGTGTTTTGTTCCACTCTTGCCGCCCTAGTTTCCGTCATAGCAGTGTTATGTTCCCGGATTTTGCGTTCCTTACGCGGTTGGGTTATAATGGGAACCCCTTGATAGTTCGCCTTGAATAAAACTCCTCCAGCAAGGCCCATCCTTGGTTTTACCATTCGCCACCTAGCCTTTTTCCCTTGGGAGTCGCACATCCCGAGGGTCATCTTTATTTTAACCCCCCAGGCCAGTGCTTGTCTAAGTGTTGGTCCGAACTAGAGTCCTTTGCAGCGCCACCTCGGGGAAACTTGAGGGCTGGTTTTAGTTGTATGGAGCGCTCATCCGGTGTTGCCCTGAGAACAAGATATGTGCAACTCCTATCAGGATGTCGGCACATCGGGCGGTCTTGCTGGTATTGTTTTACCTGTTGAAATGTCTCCTAACCGGGATTCCGAGCCTGATCGGGTCTTCCCGCTAGAAGGAATATCCTTCGTTGACCATGAGAGCTTGTGATGGGCTAAGTTGGGACACCCCTGCAGGGATAGGATCTTTCGAAAGCCGTGCCCACGGTTATGGGAAGATGGGAATTTGTTAATGTCCGGTTGTAGAAAACCTGAAGTTGACCTTAATTAAAATGCATCAACCACGTGTGTTACCGTGATGGTCTCTTCTCGGCGGAGTCCGGGAAGTGAACACGGTGTTGGAGTTATGCCTGACGTAGGTTGTTCTAGGATCACTTCTTGATCATAGTTGTTCGACCGTGCCTTTTCTCTCTCTTCTCGCTCTCATTTGCTTATGTTAGCCACCATATATGCTAGTCGCTTGCTGCAGCTCCACCTCATACCTTTTACCTTAAACATAAGCTTAAATAGTCTTGATCGCGAGGGTGCGAGATTGCTGAGTCCCCGTGACTCACAAATACTTCCTAAACCAGCTTGCAGGTGCCGAGGATACCGTGCAGATGATGCAACCGAGCTCAAGGAGGAGCTCATTGAAGATCTTGTCCTTTGTGTTGTTTCGTTCTAGTCGATCAGTAGTGGAGCCTAGTTGGGGTCGATCGGGGATCTGTGTAGCATTGGGGGTAGTCTTCTTTTTTTTTGGTTCCGTAGTCGGACCTTGTGTGTATTTGGATGATGTAATGCTTTATTCATTTAATTGTGTGAAGTGGCGATTGTAAGCCAACTACGTATATTTTCCCTTATGTATTACATGGATTGTGTGAAGATTACCTCACTTGCGACATTGCTTTCAATGCGGTTATGCCTCTGAGTCGTGCTTCGACACGTGGGAGATATAGCCACATCGAGGGCGTTACAAGTTGGTATCAGAGCCTTCCCCGACTTTAGGGGCCCCCTGCTTGATCGAATCGCTGGCGCAATTGATTCTAGAAAAATGTTTTGAGTCATTCAAGATTATATATATCAGAGAGTTAGGAATTCTTTTTACTCCCCAGTCCCTTCATCGCTCTGGTGAGGCATCCTGACGTAAAGTTTTGACTCTTCTCTTCTCAAATTTCACTAACTTTTTTTTAGGATCATGTGGGTATCTTGGAATCGTTCCGATGGTTTTGTGACGAGAACATTGTTCTTGGTGCCTCCTGTCATTTAGTGGTTGTGGCAGTGTCCCGTGGAGTTGAGCTCCGAGGTGTTGTCGTCACAATTTTATCATTGCAGTTCTGGAATACCTGAGTTCGCCGACATTGAAAATCTCTTTTATGCATTTGTTGGTGAGATAACCTCGACGCCACCCAGTACTGGGCGAGAGTTCGGGAGTATTGCCATAACTCGTATAACAGATGATTTTCGAAGGTTGAGGGAAACGATTTCCGAAGGTTTCTTGGTTATGTGTTGAAGGATGGATACAGCTGGATGTAGGATTTGCTAGTTTTGGGTGAGATATTATGCTTCCCCTATATCCCCAACACCTGATTGCATAACCGGGAGAATTTCGGGAGTTTATAAGTGGGAATTCAAGTAGCTCTTAGGATATCTTTCCGACAGATGTATGATATGAAATTGGGGTTCGGCGTCTAGTGGTCCGCCTATTCACGATTGGTTTTACTGTGGTCTCGTTGTGTCTTAAAGAGTCCTTGACTATGCCGACTCGGGGACACTTCGTATGTCATGTGCACTGCCTTGCACATGATGGTGTTGTACGATCGAGCCCGCGTAGGCCCCACCACAAAAACTTCGGACGAAATCTCTATCATATGTTTGTTCCGGCTTATCCTGCAAGCCAATCCTTTGTTTTGTTTTGAGTTGTGGTATTCGAGTTGCTTCGAAGTCAAGTGTTGATTCCATACCTTTCCGAAGCAGTGTTCTCATGTGAACACTAACCCTTCTTGCTTATCGAGATTGTCATGCCAATTCTTTTCCATCCGATGTGCTTCTCTTCTAGTGGATCTAATCTTTTTCAACATCCGCAAGATCAACTCAAGTTCTCTCGACGGTGTTTGTTTCATCCGTCTCAAGTTGTCTTTGTTTTTCCCGCCCTCCCACCCTTTTTCCTCAAGGACTCGGATTTCTTAATCAAGTATCCTTGTATTCATGTGAAGTCTCTCCATTCTTTTCCTTCATGTTCTTACCCGGTGATTCTCATGAAGATTCTAACGGGAGCTTCAAGTTCATCACTCTTCACTCATTTTATTCTCCGGTGGATCCAATTCATGCTTTGTTGATCCTTTTTACTCGTTTCAAATACCTTCTCATGCCGGTGC
This sequence comes from Triticum dicoccoides, assembly GCF_002162155.2. Taxonomy (NCBI): domain Eukaryota; kingdom Viridiplantae; phylum Streptophyta; class Magnoliopsida; order Poales; family Poaceae; genus Triticum; species Triticum dicoccoides. Next base: position 183,197,435 of record NC_041380.1, on the reverse strand, counting down.
ACCTCATATTCATTCATTTCTCGCTATTCAATTGTTCCGGACTTCTGAAGATATCTCAGAAGGCTCGTCTTGTCATTCAAGATCCGTTCAACCTATTTCGAGGTTGTTATCTCATTCTATCCATTTATTTCAACCGGTGCATTCTCCTCTTCAAGTAATCTTTTCAACGGTGTTTTCTTTTGAGTTGGCCCTAACCCACAGGTCTTTTCCCAGGATCTTACCCGACTCTTCTTATTTTTCCCGGAGCTATCCTCAAATTTCTTTCCGAGGTTTGACGTAAGAATGATTTATCATCAATCAAATGCCTTTCTCCAAGATCGGTTAAATTATTTTCATCGTTGGCTCAACCTCTTCGCTTTTGATCCTTCTGGAGTGTCTAAATAATTCATGGTGGTGTTTCTCATCGTCATTCTCTGCATTTGTAGACTGAAGAAGATTTTCTCCTCAATCTGCCCCATTCTCTTCAAGACTCGTGATTCTAGCTTGTTGCCATCCTCTCATAATTGTTTTTCGATTGTGAGAATCCTTTTCACCCATCAGGAGCTATTCAAGGGTATTTTCAGTTTGATTCTCTGGAGCCCATCATTTCAGAAGACTTTTCATTCTTAGCTTTCAGCTCTCGTTCTCCAAATCTAACCGGTGCATCATTCAAGTATATTCTCTAATCAGTTCATGATCTCTTCGTTCTCTCGTATCTAAACTATCTCATGTATTTTCGTTCATTCTCAATTCTTACGGTGGTTCGTCCAAGATTTGTCTTCCTTCGTTCATCATATCAATTTATTCGTTGTTTCAACCCGACCGGTGCTTCGTTGAAGACCTTTCTCAAGTTGACGCTATATCTATCTTAATCCTTTTCAAAGAAAATAAGTAGTATGCCAAATCCGTTTGCTCGTCATCAATTAAATTGGTGAAGGGTACGCATAATGTAATTCTTATTCGTGTTTCATCCAAGTGATCAATTCTTTATTCCGGAGGTTCATCGAAAAATTCTTGGTTTCTTTTGCTCATCTTTCTTTTCCGGAGTTCCAAGCTCTCTTAATTATATCATCGTGAAGATCCATAAAATCATCGCAAGATTCAACTTGTGTTTTCAACTTCTCTTGCCTACCGTTTGATCATTCTTTTGTTTAACGGAGTTCTTCATGAAGGTTCTACATGGTGGTTCATCAAGGATTTAATTCCTTCTCGAAGTGTTCATCAAGATTTCCCTTCGTTATGTCATTTTTTTGAGGTGGTGTTATGTCATTTTTGATAATTTCCCTTCGTGTTTCATGGATCACAAGTTTTTCAAGAGTGACATATTTAAATCCATCATTTTCTCTTCGCTCTAGTCATCTTTTCAACCCATAAATTTCTTCGAGCATGAGCTCTTCTCAATGCATCAATCTCTTCATTGGACTTATCTTGGGTTATATTTCACCAAAAGCCTTCCCTAAGGATTGTTACTATTACGGTGCTTATATATGGCCCAAGTTCTTCTTTTATCCTTCCGGTGAATAAGTTTAAAGTCTCCTTGTTGATATCAATCCAATCTATTATTTTTCGTTAGTGGCAGAATTTCACCTCATAGTTTTGAGATGTTTTCCATAAGCCCACAACAAGCTTACTCTTTTCATTGTTGGTTTTCCAACAACTCCGTTCAACTTTTTCTTCGTAGGCATGCTCTTTCAATTCTATTTGCGAGAGTTGTCATTTCTTTCCCCGATCTCTTATGCTGACGATCTACCTTCTTTTCTTTTGTTCCGGAGGCATTGTGACGTTGCTCTCTTCGTCCTATCATCTCGATTGCCAAGATCATGTTTTTTTCTCCTTGCTTATCCATCCAACCGGAGTGTTGTGCCCTTTTCTCAAGTTCTTTTCATCTTATCAAGTCTTTCATCTCGTTTCTACCTGAGTCTTTGGATGTACTTCTTGTCCATTGCAACCCTTTTCTCAGGTCTTTCAACCGAAAAGGTTCCGGTAATGTTCCTTCTTCCTCTATTCCAACGGAGTGGTTTTCAACTTCGTCATCTCCGTTGTATTCTTTTCTCGAAATGGCTTAACCTTTTCAAGGTTCATGGTTTCACTCGTTTGTCAAATAAGCAACTTAGTTTTACCTCTCCTCTTCCTCTTCCGTTTTCCCTCCGGTGCCATCCTCTCGTAGTGGTGGAGTGTTGTAACGCCCCGAGACCGATGTGCCGGGTGTCTTCCTGTTATTCGCTGTTCTTTCCATGTCATTTTCTTACGTGGCGCATCTTGTCATGTCATCATGTGCATTGCATCATCATGTTTTCAAAACTTGCATCCGTCCGGGTTTCCCCATTCTTTCCGTTGTCCGTTCCGAGCTAGACACACTTGCACACGCCTGCGGCACGTCCGAAATATTATTTTATAAGTGGCCGAAAATGTTCTCGGTTTGGGTTGAAAGTTGGCGTTTGGTCTTATTTTAGTGTAGGAAGACCGCCTGTTGAATTTCATCGCGTTTGGAGTCCGTTTGATAGCCCAACCGTTAACTATAGCGACAATATAGTCGGTCTAAACGTCGGATGTTTTCGGTCTCCGGAAACAGTCGTCGGGTCTCTCTCTTCTCTTCTCTCAGCCCAAGGCTTTCTGCACGGCCCACTACCTAACCGCCAGGCCCTACCTAACCTCTCTCGTCAGTCCGCGGACCTCCTCGCGCGCACGTCCGAAAGTTGTCCCGGACCCGACCCGGGCAGTCGTCACCATTGGGTCCGGATCATCCCCAACATCTACAAAATGTCTCTATTTTGTTAATTGGACTTCCTATTATAATTTTTCTCGACCGCCCGATTTCGATCGGAGGGACGAGGTAGCCCCTACCCAAAAATCCACATGCTATATATGTATCAGTCCAACCCTAAGATCAAGGAGAGCTGTCCCATCCTTCCCCCTCGCGCCGCCACTTTCCAAATCTCCCTTGGGATCCATTCCCATTCTTATTCCAATCAGCCCGCAAACCTCCTCCCTCGATCCATCCAACCAGCACAGCTCGCCCGATCCCCCTGTCACCACAAACCACCGGAGCACCAGGAGACCTCCAGCCCCTGCTCCCGCGCGTCTCCGTTTAGCAGCTGCCGACGAGCAGATGAGTCGCCGCCCGTCTCCTTTTCTTCCCCTGTTTTCCTATCTTTCCTCCTCTAATCTCCCCCTTGTTTGATTTCTTCTCTGCCAGGATACGAAGGGGGCTCACCCCTGATGCCGTGGCCGCCGACGACCGAAGCTGTCGTGTGCCCTCTCCTTCCGGGCCCTGCCTTCCCCGTCGGGGTTGACCTCCAGCGCCGCCAAGCCCCTCGCCTCACCTCCCTTCATTCCCAGCGACCCTGCGTCCCTGACGATGCCCGCGCCTAGTCCTCGCAAGCCGCCGCCCGGAGCAGGCCGCCTCCGCTCCTCCTCAACCCCGCCATCTTCAGCCTCCGCATCAAGTCCGCCGCCGGCTGCCGTCGTCCCGGTGAACCACATCGGCCCGCCGCGTCCCGTGCCTGCCGGCGCCCCGCCTGCTCCTCCCCTGATCCCGAAGCTTGCTTCGCCGGTCGTTGCTTGCTCTATTTCGAGCAGAGGAGAAAGCCAGTGCTTCGTCTCGGCCCTCCTCGACCTCCTTCGCATCGGATCCGTCGGATGCCGACCCTCCCCGTTGTTGCCAGACTTTCCATCTCGCCGGAGCCCCAAGTCCTCGCGCCCAAGCCCCTCGCCGGCCTTCCTTGCTTCCGCATGCGAGAACAATGGAGTCGCGCCTGCGTTGACTTCTCGTCGCGTGGCCTAGATCCGCTAACCAGCCTCCTGGACCGCAAAGCCAGCACCAGGCCTCCCTCTTCCCACCGAACCGGGCCGAGCCCATGGTGAGGCCATCCCCGCTGACGCCCCTCTTTTTTTCCTGCTGTTGGGCTGCCCAGATTCGGCCCGTTTCTACTTTTTCCCTGCGCTGCGATTTTCTCTTTTATCCAGAAAACTGATGTTTTACAGTTAGGTCCCTAAACTTCATGCATTTAATAACTTCACAACCGTGCATCGGTTCTAAATAAATTATATATGAAAGTTGCTTAGAATTTTGTCTAGTTTAATAATATGCAACTTTCATCGATGTTTGAAATGTGTAAAATGCTGTTTGTTTAAATAACTTGCTAAAATGCTTTATTTATAACTAAATAACCGTAGCTCCGAGTTAAATAATCTTTATATGTAAATGGTGTAGGAAAATGCCTAGATTTAGTTGGTGCGCTCATCTTGCATGTTTAACTACTCTAAAATAATGTTTAGGGCAGAACAATACCAAATCTATAATATGCTCATGAGGAGTTTCCGGAATTGTTGTTCGTTGCTTCCGGCCTCATTTAAACTTGACTAGATAGGTAGTTTATTTTGCTTCACCCTTGCCATGTTAAGAACATTTAATATTGTTGGCTTACATAAACGAGAGAGAACTAAATAATTGATGTGGTGTTCCGTCAATATGCAACCCGTTGAGCTCCACTTAACTTGTAGTGTTGTTTGTGCACTTTGCCATGCCATGCATAATTAAACCGGACATGCATCATACTTGGTTGTGCATCATGGCATGATTATGTGATGGTTGTTTACTATGTTGTTTGCTTCTTTCCGGTGTTGCTTCTTCGGGTTGGTTCTGATAACGTCGCGTTTGTGAGGATTCGTTTGACTACGTCTGTTTGTCTTCTTCATGGACTCGTTCTTCTTCCTTGCGGGATCTCAGGCAAGATGATCATACCCTCGAAATCACTTCTATCTTTGCTTGCTAGATGCTCGCTCTTTTGCTATGCCTATGCTGCGATACCTACCACTTGCTTATCATGCCTCTCATATTGTTAAACCAAGCCTCTAACCCACCTTGTCCTAGCAAACCGTTGTTTGGCTATGTTACCGCTTTGCTCAGCCCCTCTTATAGCGTTGTTAGTTGCAGGTGAAGATTGAAGTTTGTTCCTTGTTGGAACATGGAGATGTTGTTCCTTGTTGGAACATGTTTACTTATTGGGATATCACAATATATCTTATATAATTAATGCATATATATATACTTGGTAAATGGTGGAAGGCTTGGCCTTATGCCTGGTGTTTTGTTCCACTCTTGCCGCCCTAGTTTCCGTCATATCAGTGTTATGTTCCAGGATTTTGCGTTAATTATGCAGTTGGGTTATAATGGGAACCCTTGACAGTTCGCCTTGAATAAAACTCCTCCAGCAAGGCCCAACCTTGGTTTTACCATTCGCCACCTAGCCTTTTTCCCTTGGGAGTCGCGCATCCCGAGGGCCATCTTTATTTTAACCCCCTCGGGCCAGTGCTTATCTAAGTGTTGGTCCAAACTAGAGTCCTTTGCAGCGCCACCTCGGGGAAACTTGAGGGCTGGTTTTAGTTGTACGGAGCGCTCATCCGGTGTTTCCCTAAGAACGAGATATGTGCTGCTCCTATCAGGATGTCGGCGCATCGGGCGGTCTTGCTGGTCTTGTTTTACCTGTCGAAATGTCTTGTAAGCGGGATTCCGAGCCTGATCGGGTCTTCCTGCTAGAAGGAATATCCTTCATTGACGGTGAGAGCTTGTGATGGGCTAAGTTGGGACACCCCTGCAGGGATAGGATCTTTCGAAAGCCATGCCCATGGTTATGGGCAGATGGGAATTTATTAATGTCCGGTTGTAGAAAACCTGAAGTTGACCTTAATTAAAATGCATCAACCGCGTGTGTTACCGTGATGGTCTCTTCTCGGCGGAGTCCGGGAAGTGAACACGGTGTTGGAGTTATGCTTGACGTAGGTTGTTCTAGGATCACTTCCTGATCATAGTTGTTCGACCGTGCCTTTGCTCTCTCTTCTGGCTCTCATTTGCGTATGTTAGCCACCATATATGCTAGTCGCTTGCTGCAGCTCCACCTTGTACCTCTTACCTTACCCATAATCTTAAATAGTCTTGATCGCGAGGGTGCGAGATTGCTGAGTCCCCGTGACTCACAGATACTTCCTAAACCAGCTTGCAGGTGCCGAGGATACCGTGTAGATGACGCAACCAAGCTCAAGGAGGAGCTCGTTGAAGATCTTGTCCTTTGTGTTGTTTCATTCTAGTCGATCAGTAGTGGAGCCTAGTTGGGGTCGATTGGGGATCTGTGTAGCATTTGGGGTAGTCTTCTTTTATTTTGGTTCCGTAGTCGGACCTTGTGTGTATTTGGATGACGTAATGCTTTATTCATGTAATTGTGTGAAGTGGCGATTGTAAGCCAACTATGTATATTTTCCCTTATGTATTACATGGGTTGTCTGAAGATTACCTCACTTGCGACATTGCTTTCAATGCGGTTATGCCTCTAAGTCATGGTTCGACACATGGGAGATAGAGCCGCATCGAGGGCGTTACACCCCAACACCTGATTGCATAACCGGAAAGTTTTGGGAGTTTATAAGTGGGAATTCAAGTAGCTCCTAGGATATATTTCCGACAGATGTATGATATGAAATTGGGGTTCGACGTCTAGTGGTCCGCCTATCCACGGTTGGTTTTACAGTGGTCTCGTTGTGTCTCAAAGTGTCCTTGGATGTGCTGACTTGGGGATGGTTCATATGTTATGTGCACTGCCTTGTACATGATGGTGTTGTACGATTGAGCCCGTGTAGGCCCCGCCATGAAAACTTCGGACAAAATCTCTATCATATGTTTGTTCCAGCTTATTTTGCAAGCCAATCCTTCGTTTTGTTTTCTTTGTGGTATTCGAGTTGCTTCGAAGTCAAGTGTTGATTCCATACCTTCCTAAGCGGTGTTCTCATATTTCTATGTGAATACCAATCCTTCTTGATAATCGAGTTTGTCTTGTCAATCCCTTTCAACCGGTGTGTTTTTCTCTTCAAGCGAATCTGTTCATTTTCAACATCCGCAAGAATCAATCTCAGCTTTCTCAACGGTGTACGTTTCATCCATCCCAAGTTGTCTTTGTTGTCCCTTCCTCCCACCCTTGTTTCTTCAAGGACTCAGATGTCTTAATCAAGTATACATTTTATTCTTCTGAAGTCTCTTCATTCTTTTCTTTCAATGTTCGTATCCGGTGATTCTCATGAAGATTCTAATGGAGCTTCAAGTTCGTCATTCTTCATAATTTTCTTCTCCGGTGGATCCAATTCAAGCTTTGTCGATCATATCATTTCCTTGGTTCAAATTCTTTCTCAAGCCAATGCACCTCTTAATCATTCACCTCTCACTATTCAATTGTTCCACAGTGCTCAAGATATCTCGAAGATTCATGTTTCCACTCTGTATTTGTTCAAGCTCTTTCGAGAATGTTATCTCATTCAAGCCATTTAGTTCAACCGGTGCAATATCTCTTTTCAAGCAATCGTTCAACGGTGTTTCTTTTGAGTGGGCCCTAACCCACAGGTATTTTCCCAGGATCTTACTTGACTCTTCTAATCTTCCTGGAGTTACTCTCAAATTATTTTTCCAAGTTTGATGTTAGAATGATTTGTCATCAGTCATATGTATTTCTCCATTGTCAGGACCCCGACTCGATGTCACATCGATCTAGCCGGTAACACCTCATATCCCTTTGCGGCCTCACGCACGGTATCCCCACGGGTGTCGCCTTACCTTTGCCCGGGACCGTTTGCGCCTTTTGGCTCACGTATATGATAGTGTCGCTAGCATCCATATGATAAGGAGCCCGGGCTGACATGACTAGTCGTAAACCCAAAGTGGCACAGACTTACAGGGACAGGCATCCATGACCCAGCTTCGAACGTGTCGGTCATCAGCAAGTGGGTCCGGGCTGTAGCACTGGGCTAGCAGGACTCCGGTAAACCGGGCTGTAGCGGGCTAACAGGACTCCGGTACTCAAAGCGTGACATTTCCCCGAAGGGACAGACACAGGAACGAAGAAGGACACATGCCGGCCAGCCTAAGTGTTCCAGAGCAGTAGCAAGCTACCAGGCTCAGCGGTAACACTAGGAGACATTTCCCGGTAAGAGAGGCTACTAAAGATAAACAACTAGATAGTCAGATCCCACACATACCAAGCATTTCAATCATACACACAATATGCTCGATATGTGCAAATACAACGAAGCATCACAACATGACTCTACGACACAAGTACTTTATTTAAGGCTCAGGGAGCCATACATAACATACACAAAGGTACGGGTCTCACGACCCAACATTCAAGTCATACAGTCATACAAACCAGCAGCGGAAGTAACTTGTCTGAGTACAGACAACTAGTAAAATAAAAGAGGCTTGGAAAGCCTAGCTATACTACGTGGTCCTTCACAAGCTCAGGGTCACCACCTGGGCCTTTAGCCTACTCGTTGATGTCAACGTCTACATAGAACCCATCAGAAGGGGTTGCAGCGTCTTCTGAAAAAAAAGTAAATTATAGCAACATGAGTACAAAGGTACTCAGCAAGACTTACATCAGATCCTACATACATGCATATTATCAAGAAGGGTTGGTGGAGTTATTGCAACAAGCCAGCTTTGACTCTTGGCTAGACTATCCTACGATACTTCAACTTGAAATGGTTTTGCGCACACGAGTCCACTACTCACCACTTCAATACACTACCGAGGATCCGCCTCCGTCTTCCTACGGAAGAGCCATCCTCGGCACTCACACTTATCTTGAGGCTTTTAGCAGTTTCCATTTACTTGTCTATGAACTGTATAGGCAACCAAGTAGTCCTTTACCGCGGACGCGGCTATTCGAATAGATCATGTTAACCCTGCAGGGGTGTACTACTTCATACACGCTCTCACCACTTACCGTCGTTTACACGACATGTACTCGGGAACCTTCAAGCGGAAGCCCAACGTGGGTGTCGGCCACGACCTACCTAATCACCTAAGCCTCCAGTCCAGGTTTATCGCCTATCCAGGTTCCATCCGCAGGGAGTCCGGCCGAGGTTTCCCATACGGCCCCGAACGATGTGAACAGGGTTCCCGAGATACCTAACGGGTATTTGGTACACCGTGCCACGTACCTACCGCATCACAGCCCACCCCTACGGTCAGCGCTGTCCACGGCCTCCAGTAGGCTACAAACACCAGAAACTACTTGCAATTCCTGGACGGAGAACTAGGGTGAATAAGAAGCCGAGAGGGTCCATTGGTTTCGGGCCCAATGCATGGTAGTAGCTGATTCTTAAATCACACATACAGATCTCAGTGCTTAAGGTCGGCTTCAATGAAACAACCCACCATGTACTCCTACATGGCCTCTCATCGATACCTTTACCAAATTGTGTTCACCACACCACTCTCATTACCGACATAAACATTTCACTCTAGCCCATCACCCAGATGAACCAGACCTGACACGACTCTAAGCATAGCAGGCATAGCAAGGTAGGAGCAACACATACATATGGCTCAATCAACTCCTACACATGCTAGTGGGTTTCATCTAGTTACTGTGGCAATGACAGGTCATGCAGAGGAAATGGGTTCAACTACCGTAGCACACAGCAGTTTGAAACGCGTTGTCTTACTGCAGTAAAAGAGAGCAGGAGCGAGAACATGGGATTGTATCGATGTGATCAAATGGTTGGTTGCTTGCCTGATGGTTCGATGCACTGATACGGTTCTTCGTTAGGGTAATCACGGTACTCCTCGGAGGCAGAACCTGTCGCAAAGGACACCGATACACGACCATCACCAAACAATGTGCAACAATATGATGCATGCATGAATAATGGCAATATGAGTGTGTTGGGCTAATGCAACTAAAACCAGAAGGGTTTGAACCAATTTGAATCAAAGATTCAAATTTCAAACTCAAGTATGGCCTTTTAAAGTGCTTTTCCTTGTTCTGCTTTAAACATCAATTTAACTTGTTTGATCATGCATGAAAATAGTACAGATGGATAGATTGGATTTTTCTGATCATTTTTCATATATAATTTGTCTGATTTGGAGTTACAGAATAAAAGTTATGAATTTTTGAAGTTTAAATAATATTCTGGAATTTCCCGATTTAAATTAAATCCAGAAATATATATATTGCGCCAGCATGACGTCAGCATGATGTTAGTGGTCAACTGCGGCTGGCTGGGGTCAAACCTGACGTGTGGGGTCCACACGTCAGTGACAGGGGGGTTTAACAGGGTTAATTTAATCCTAATTAGGAATTAGTGGCGCTGGGGCCCACTGGTCAGTGTCAGGGGGTTAGCTAACAGTGATTAGCACTAATCTGACCACCTGGCCGACGGGGCCCACGCGTCAGTGACCCTGGGGGGGTCAAACCCCAGGTCAAACAGGTCAAACCCACCGGTGACATGATGCCGGCGAGGCCCGAGACGGCGGCGCGACACGAAAACGCGCTACAGGGCACGGGCGAGGCCGTGCTTGGGCTCGTTGGAGAGCCCTTGCTCCCGCGCGTCGAACGGTGGTGGTGGCCGCGCCTGTGGTGGCCGGTACCGACGACGGCGAGCTCGTGAGCGGCGGCCGGAGTTCGGGTGCGGTCGGGATCGGCGTTGCTGCTCGCAGGCGAGGGAGCTGAGGCGCTGGAGGGGCTCTACGGGTCCTTACGGACTTGTTGGACTCGCCGGGGTGACCAAATGGTCACCGGAGCTGCGTCGACGGCGAGCTCGGCGACGGCGGAGGTTCGGCCGTGGTGGGAAACGGGGTTACGGTGCGGGAACGAGGGGGAAAAGAGGGGGAAACAGTGGCGGAGCTCACCGCGGTTGCAGTGGGCGTCGAAGCGGGCTCGGGGACGCGCTGGAGACGGCGAATCGACGGCGATGGTGGTCGGAGCCCGAGGAGGAAGACGATGGCGTGGAGGCGATGCAGAGCTTCCCGAGGGGCTTGGCTTGGTGGGGAGGAAGAGGGGGTCGCGGCGGAGCTCCTGAGCTCAGCGGAGGGGCGAGGGGTGGCCGGTGACAGCTGCTATGGCGAACGGCGGCGATGGTGGTGTTCGGCCGTGAGAGAGAGAGCGAGGGAGAGGAGGGGAAGAACCGAGGGAGAGTGAGAGAGAACGGGGGAGGGCGTGGCGTCGTTCCAGGCCATCCAGACGAGGAGGGGAGGGGCAGGCAGGCAGGCGAGCAGGTGGCGTGGCGCGGTGGCGCGCGCGTGCGCCGGCCACACTCCCCTCCCTCTGTCGAGGACGAAGACGACAGAGGAGGGAGGCGGGCTGGGCCGCCTGCTGGCTGGGCCGGCCAGCTGGCTGGGCCGGACAGGGAGGAGCCCAGGTAAGGTTCTCCCTTTTATTTATTTCTGTTTTCTAATTTCTGACATTTGTTTTGATTTAAATAAAATATTAAATCATTTTATTATCTTATGCCAATTTTTGCAGGAGCTAGATATATTATTCCAGAGCTCCCCAACAGGTGGCATAATTTTTGGACATATATTAATATATATAACTAATATATTTCCAATGCAAATATTTATGCATTAATTCCAAATGCCCAAAATAAATACCTATGAGCTCTTAAAAATATTGGTTTGATTTTTATCTCTGTCCAATATTTTCAGAGAGTAACATGAGCATTTTCTTGGACCCTTTTGGAGAAATTTTTATTTGGGTCATTTTCAAAATGATTCTGAGGGTTTCACAAATCCCCATTTCAAATTAAATGGAATTTTAAACATGATGCACACACTCTGATGCATGACTAGCTAGGGTGTGACAACTCACCCCCACTCAAAAGAATCTCGTCCCGAGATTTGGGTTCCTCCGGGAAGAAGGCGGTATACTCAAGTCGAAGACGATCCTCCCTTTCCCAAGTTGCTTCATCCTCAGAATGGTGCGACCATTGAACTTTGAGAAACTTGATATTATGACGTCGGGTGGTACGTTCGGTTTGATCGAGAATACGAATGGGGTACTCTCGATATGTAAGATTATCTTGGAGATCAAGTGTTTCGTGGTCCACTCCACGGATAGGATCCGAGAAGCAACGCCTGAGTTGAGAAACGTGGAAGACATCGTGGACTCTGGAGAGGTGCGGAGGTAGTTCCAACTGGTAGGCAACTTCTCCTCGTTTGGCGAGAATGCGAAAAGGTCCAATGTAACGAGGAGCCAATTTGCCTTTGATACCGAAACAATGGGTTCCCTTCAGAGGGGTGACCCGAAGATAAGCCTTCTCGTCAACCTCGAAAGTCATAGCCTTATGTTTTCGGTCATATTGACTCTTTTGACGAGATTGGGCTGTTTTCAACTTTTCACGAACGATGCGAACTTGTTCTTCTGCTTCTTGAATCATATCCGGGCCAAAGAATTGTCTTTCCCCGGTCTCTGACCAGTTAAGGGGTGTTCGACACCGTCGTCCATAGAGAACTTCAAAAGGGGCTTTACCCAAGCTAGATTGGTAGCTGTTGTTGTAAGCGAATTCGGCAAATGGAAGGCACTTCTCCCAGTCCATTCCGAATGAGATAACAGAGGCTCGAAGCATGTCTTCTAGAATCTGGTTGACGTGTTCCACTTGACCACTCGACTGAGGGTGGAAGGCGGTGCTAAAGGAGAGACGGGTTCCCATAGCATTTTGGAAGCTTTCCCAAAATCGAGAGGTGAAAAGACTTCCTCGATCCGAGTTAATTTCCAAAGGAACACCATGGAGGGACACTATTCGGGAGATGTATAAGTCTGCCAGCTGGCTAGCGGTTATACTCTCACGAACAGGTAAGAAATGGGCTACTTTGGAAAGACGATCGACCACGACGAAAATAGCATTATTCGGTCTCTTGGTCCTGGGAAAACCGGTAATGAAATCCATACTAATTTTATCCCATTTCCATTCAGGAATAGCTAAGGGTTGAAGGGTGCCAGCAGGCCGTTGATGCTCTGCTTTTACACGACGACAGACGTCGCAATTAGCAATATACTGAGCAATTTCTCTCTTCATCCTAGTCCACCAGAACCTCTGGCGTAGGTCCTGATACATCTTAGTACTACCGGGATGAATGGTGAGAGGAGATTCATGAGCTTCCTTAAGGATCAATCGCCTTAGGTTTCGCACTTTGGGAACCACTAGTCGATTCCCGAAGTATACGACCCCTTGATCATTAATGGAGAAACAATTCGCAACTCCTTTCTGGATGTTTCTCTTGATGCGGGAAATTCCCGGATCTACCTTCTGTGCTTTGATAATCTGATCCGTAAGGGTAGGTTTTGCCACCAAGGTGGAAAGAAAACCTTGAGGTACAATGTGAAGGTTAAGCTTCCGAAATTCCTCATGGAGAAGCGGTTGACTTTGTTGTAACATCAGGTTGTTACAATAAGATTTACGACTTAGTGCATCAGCCATGACGTTGGCTTTCCCTGGGGTGTAGGTTATTCCTAAGTCGAAGTCTGTGATCAACTCAACCCAACGTCTTTGCCTAAGATTCAAATCCGGTTGGGTGAAAATGTACTTCAGACTTTGGTGATCAGTGAATATTTCGCAACGATTACCGAGGAGGTAATGTCGCCAGGTCTTAAGTGCATAGACTACGGCTGCAAGCTCTAGATCATGAGTAGGATAATTCTCCTCATGTGGGTGCAATTGCCGTGAAGCGTAGGCAATTACGTGTCGATCTTGCATGAGAATGCAACCTAGTCCTTGTCGCGAGGCGTCGCAGTAGATAACAAAGTCCTTGGAGAAGTCTGGCGGTACCAGTACGGGAGCAGAGGTCAGGCGTCTTTTCAGTTCCTGAAAACTGTGCTCACATTGTGGAGTCCATTCGAACTTCTTATCTTTCTTGAGGAGTTCGGTTAGAGGTTTGGCAACTTTGGAGAAGTTCTCGACAAAGCGACGACAATAGCTCGCTAAGCCCAGAAAACTCCGAACTTGCTTGACCGATTCAGGTGGAGTCCAATTAAGGACGGCTTGAACTCGCTCAGGGTTAACAGCAATACCTTTACCAGATATTACATGACCCAGATAGGTCACTTCTGACAACCAGAATTCACATTTAGAAAATTTGGCATAAAGGCGATGCTCTCGAAGTTTCTTCAACACTAGCCTTAGATGTTCGGCATGTTCCTCCTCGTTCTTGGAGTAGATGAGTGTATCATCGAGGTAAACCACGACGAATTTATCCAAATACTCCATGAAGATTGAGTTCATTAACCGAGAAAAGGTGGCTGGAGCGTTGGTTAAACCGAAGGACATGACGGTGTACTCGTATTGGCCATAACGAGTAACAAAGGCCGTTTTAGGAATGTCCCCGTTTCTGATTTTGATTTGATGGTAGCCCAACCTCAAATCCATCTTGGAGAAGACTGAGGATCCAGCGAGCTGATCATACAGGTCGTTGATCCTGGGAAGCGGATATTTGTTCTTGATTGTGACCAAATTGACAGGTCGGTAATCTACAACTATCCGGTCCGTACCATCCTTCTTCTTGACGAATAGGACGGGGCAAGCCCACGGAGATGAACTAGGGCGGATGAAACCCTTTTTCAAGGACTCATCGAGTTGTTTCTTAAGCTCGGCTAGTTCTAGGGGTGCCATCTTATAGGGTCTTCTAGCAATCGGAACGGTTCCTGGAATGAGGTCTATTATGAACTCAACATCCCTGTCAGGTGGAACACCTGGCAATTCCTCTGGAAAGACATCCGGGAAGTCACGGACTACCGGAACGTCCTCAAGGTCTGGCAAAGGGCTGGCGTTAAGAGAAAATAACTGTCGCTTGGCTATTCGGGTCAAGACATTGACTATCTTCCCCGAAGGATGGGTGAGTTGAACAGTCCTAGAGAAGCAATCAATTTTGGCTTGATGAGCTGACATCCAGTCCATACCCAGAATGATATTAATATCTGAAGATTTAAGGGCTATCAAAGACGCGAGGAAAACAAGTCTGTCGACTTGGATTTCATTTCCATGGCTTACTCTAGAAGTTTGCCATTTGGATCCCGGAGTTTGAATTACCATAGAGGTTGGCATATCACCGAATGCGACGTTATGCACACGAGCATAATTTTCGGATATAAAAGAATGAGAGGCTCCTGTATCGAAAAGAACAGATGCCGGGTGGCAATTAACAAGAAGCATACCGAGAACGACGTTGGGATCCTCTTGAGCTTCTTCGGCAGAGATACAGTTGACATGGCCACGTGAAGCGGTGACCGGCTTGGCGTGGAACACTTTCCCTGTCGGCTTGCCACGGCCAACAGCTTTAGCAGACTGGTTGGGGTTGGTCTGGGGACACTCACGCATATAGTGGCCAGATTCCCCACACTTGAAACAAGTCACGGAACTGGTATGTGGAGGAGCATTGTTGGTTGGACCCCCATAGGGCTTGGCTGGTGCAGACTGTTGAACAGGGCGAGGCGCCTGGAAAGATGGCCTCGGTGTGAACCTGGGTGGCAGGGCGGTGTTGGGTACCCACACGCGGCGCTTCTGAGGACCAGCACCGGATGAGGAACCCATGTCACAGCCATGCTTGCGTGTTGCGTCATAGTCAGTCTGACCAGTTTCAGCACTGATGGCTTTGTTAACAAGTTTCTGAAAAGATGTGCACTCATGCAGACGGAGGTCACGACGAAGCTCAGGACTAAGGCCCTTACGGAACCTTGCTTGCTTCTTGGCGTCAGTAGAAACTTCCTCGGTTGCATATCGTGCGAGGTTACCAAACTCCCTGCTGTAAGCATCCACAGAAAGTCGGCCTTGGGTGAAACTGCAAAATTCCTCACGTTTACGGTCCATGAGACCCTCCGGAATGTGATGTTCACGGAAAGCCTCACTGAATTCAGCCCAAGTAGTAACATGGCCCGCTGGGCGCATAGCTCCATAATTCTCCCACCATAGACTGGCGGGGCCTTCAAGATGATATGCAGCAAAGGTGACCTTGTCAGCCTTCGCTACCAGCGCGGAACGCAGTTTGTGAGCGATACTGCGAAGCCAGTCATCAGCGTCGAGAGGCTCGACGGAGTGGTGGAACGTGGGTGGATGTAATTTGATAAAATCACTGAGTGACACCACGTTAGTCCTCTGATGGTGTGCTGTGTTCTGTTCAATACGCTCCAACAAACGGTTGGTCTCCCGCTTGTTTCTCTCAGCTTCCATCATAACCTCGGCTAGGGAAGGAGGATGAGGCAGATTTGCATCCCTGACTTCACTGCCTTCGGCCTGCTCTTGAGGAGCAGGGTTAGTGCGCGTGTTGACCATCCTAGGTAAACAAGACAATGATTTAGTCAGGATGATAAAATTCCAACATAGGATACAAGATGTAAGGAATAACTCGGAATGCAAGATGATCATCCGTATGACATGGTAGATACAGAAACTGCTTCTTTTATTCCATCGTCATACACACCATACAGGGTTTAGTACAAGACCAAACAAGGTACTATTACGGTGAAAAGAGGATTACATCTCATCGGAGGCATCCCAAGCTCCTATACATTATTTTTCTACACCTCCGGAAAGAGTACAAACTAGGTCATATCCCACGAGTTACGCGGGACGATAGATGACACAGCTAGTGCGAACTAGTGATACTACCACTAACTCAGACCGATCCGTAGTAGTCCTCGTAGAAGTCACCTCCATAGCCTGGAAGCTCAACATGATCATCCGGAAACAGACGATCTCGCGGAGCTTGTGGACCATAGGGGCTAGGATGAGGCCTTGGACCAACAGACGGTGGCCTGCGGGGACCGCGAGGTGGGGTGATGCCTCCTACATCACGCCAACCCATCACGTCTGGCAGAGCAGATCTCACAGGATAGAGATCGCGCATATCCGAATATCCAGCTTGCACCGCCGGTGCAAACCGAGTCAAAGTGGCCCAGTGGTCAGCACGGGTATTGAAGAGCTCTAACCTCAAGGCCCGATTTTCACGGTCCTTATCCTCGAGCATCTCAGCAGTGGTGCGAGTCCGTGAATCCTCCTGGGTGGGGTCAGCATGGATAGCCTGGAGATACCCTTGTGCTCCCGGAAGTGATCCTGGCATATACTGGAAATCAGAGTCCCGAAATAGACCAGATCTGACTCGCATGATGGTCATCATAGAGTAGGCGGCGTCCTGCACAGCCATCTCAATGGTAACCCCGAGTCCATAGGAGCAGTGAAGGGGCTCGGTGGATCCAGGATAAGATGGAAATATCCTGACAGTGCAGAGATACTGGCTTTGATTGAAGTCCCGAAATTGCTCTTCGACCGTGTACTCAGGATACCAGCGGTATCCAGCCTCAGTCATTACCCTGACCAACTTGGCAGTATGGCCGGGTACATCTAGGCATCGAGTCAGGCGAACCACTTGATTGAGGTCGCGAGTGGCCATCTGAAAGCACAATCATAATGCAAAGGCATTAGAATTTCTAGCAAAATTTCGGCAGCATAACAGCTGTAAATGCTCAAGAAGGATTTTGAGACATTTGACAAAGGATTACATACACACTCAACATCATCATATCAAAGTTCTGAGACCATCCTAGCAACATAATATGGTAGAAGAACTGAACTAGGCTTGTATCCATCATACCTATAAGGTACTACTGATTAGTAACACGTGATCCTGATAGAGAGAATAGATCCTAATTCCTTAACCCCCGGTGGAAGAATGGACTGACTCAGATCAGAATGTCATTAGATAAGGAGTAAAAAGAGCCTTACGTTCCAACCCACAAACAATTCCCCTACATATAACTAAAGAATTTCTAGACTCAACATCGACCAGTTTGGCTTGGAGAACCTACAGGCAGTCCGGCTCTGATGCCAACGCTGTTAGGACCCCGACTCGATGTCACATCGATCTAGCCGGTAACACCTCATATCCCTTTGCGGCCTCACGCACGGTATCCCCACGGGTGTCGCCTTACCTTTGCCCGGGACCGTTTGCGCCTTTTGGC
The DNA here is from genome assembly GCF_002162155.2 of Triticum dicoccoides. Classification (NCBI taxonomy): domain Eukaryota; kingdom Viridiplantae; phylum Streptophyta; class Magnoliopsida; order Poales; family Poaceae; genus Triticum; species Triticum dicoccoides. The sequence continues at coordinate 183,179,679 of NC_041380.1, read as the reverse complement.
TCACGTATATGATAGTGTCGCTAGCATCCATATGATAAGGAGCCCGGGCTGACATGACTAGTCGTAAACCCAAAGTGGCACAGACTTACAGGGACAGGCATCCATGACCCAGCTTCGAACGTGTCGGTCATCAGCAAGTGGGTCCGGGCTGTAGCACTGGGCTAGCAGGACTCCGGTAAACCGGGCTGTAGCGGGCTAACAGGACTCCGGTACTCAAAGCGTGACATTTCCCCGAAGGGACAGACACAGGAACGAAGAAGGACACATGCCGGCCAGCCTAAGTGTTCCAGAGCAGTAGCAAGCTACCAGGCTCAGCGGTAACACTAGGAGACATTTCCCGGTAAGAGAGGCTACTAAAGATAAACAACTAGATAGTCAGATCCCACACATACCAAGCATTTCAATCATACACACAATATGCTCGATATGTGCAAATACAACGAAGCATCACAACATGACTCTACGACACAAGTACTTTATTTAAGGCTCAGGGAGCCATACATAACATACACAAAGGTACGGGTCTCACGACCCAACATTCAAGTCATACAGTCATACAAACCAGCAGCGGAAGTAACTTGTCTGAGTACAGACAACTAGTAAAATAAAAGAGGCTTGGAAAGCCTAGCTATACTACGTGGTCCTTCACAAGCTCAGGGTCACCACCTGGGCCTTTAGCCTACTCGTTGATGTCAACGTCTACATAGAACGCATCAGAAGGGGTTGCAGCGTCTTCTGAAAAAAAAGTAAATTATAGCAACATGAGTACAAAGGTACTCAGCAAGACTTACATCAGATCCTACATACATGCATATTATCAAGAAGGGTTGGTGGAGTTATTGCAGCAAGCCAGCTTTGACTCTTGGCTAGACTATCCTACGATACTTCAACTTGAAATGGTTTTGCGCACACGAGTCCACTACTCACCACTTCAATACACTACCGAGGATCCGCCTCCGTCTTCCTACGGAAGAGCCATCCTCGGCACTCACACTTATCTTGAGGCTTTTAGCAGTTTCCATTTACTTGTCTATGAACTGTATAGGCAACCAAGTAGTCCTTTACCGCGGACGCGGCTATTCGAATAGATCATGTTAACCCTGCAGGGGTGTACTACTTCATACACGCTCTCACCACTTACCGCCGTTTACACGACATGTACTCGGCAACCTTCAAGCGGAAGCCCAACGTGGGTGTCGGCCACGACCTACCTAATCACCTAAGCCTCCAGTCCAGGTTTATCGCCTATCCAGGTTCCATCCGCAGGGAGTCCGGCCGAGGTTTCCCATACGGCCCCGAACGATGTGAACAGGGTTCCCGAGATACCTAACGGGTATTCGGTACACCGTGCCACGTACCTACCGCATCACAGCCCACCCCTACGGTCAGCGCTGTCCACGGCCTCCAGTAGGCTACAAACACCAGAAACTACTTGCAATTCCTGGACGGAGAACTAGGGTGAATAAGAAGCCGAGAGGGTCCATTGGTTTCGGGCCCAATGCATGGTAGTAGCTGATTCTTAAATCACACATACAGATCTCAGTGCTTAAGGTCGGCTTCAATGAAACAACCCACCATGTACTCCTACATGGCCTCTCATCGATACCTTTACCAAATCGTGTTCACCACACCACTCTCGTTACCGACATAAACATTTCACTCTAGCCCATCACCGAGATGAACCAGACCTGACACGACTCTAAGCATAGCAGGCATAGCAAGGTAGGAGCAACACATACATATGGCTCAATCAACTCCTACACATGCTAGTGGGTTTCATCTAGTTACTGTGGCAATGACAGGTCATGCAGAGGAAATGGGTTCAACTACCGTAGCACAAAGCAGTTTGAAACGCGTTGTCTTAATGCAGTAAAAGAGAGCAGGAGCGAGAACATGGGATTGTATCGATATGATCAAATGGTTGGTTGCTTGCTTGATGGTTCGATGCACTGATACGGTTCTTCGTTAGGGTAATCACGGTACTCCTCGGAGGCAGAACCTGTCGCAAAGGACACCGATACACGACCATCACCAAACAATGTGCAACAATATGATGCATGCATGAAACATGGCAATATGAGTGTGTTGGGCTAATGCAACTAAAACCAGAAGGGTTTGAACCAATTTGAATCAAAGATTCAAATTTCAAACTCAAGTATGGCGTCAGCATGACGTCAGCATGACGTCAGTGGTCAACTGCGGCTGGCTGGGGTCAAACCTGACGTGTGGGGTCCACACGTCAGTGACAGGGGGGTTTAACAGGGTTAATTAAATCCTAATTAGGAATTAGTGGCGCTGGGGCCCACTGGTCAGTGTCAGGGGGTTAGCTAACAGTGATTAGCACTAATCTGACCACCTGGCCGACGGGGCCCACGCGTCAGTGACCCTGGGGGGGGTCAAACCCCAGGTCAAACAGGTCAAACCCACCGGCGACATGACGCCGGCGAGGCCCGAGATGGCGGCGCGACACGGAAACGCGCTACAGGGCACGGGCGAGGCCATGCTTGGGCTCGTTGGAGAGCCCTTGCTCCCGCGCGTCGAACGGTGGTGGTGGCCGTGCCTGTGGTGGCCGGTACCGACGACGGCGAGCTCGTGAGCGGCGGCCGGAGTTCGGGTGCGGTCAGGATCGGCGTTGCTGCTCGCAAGCGAGGGAGCTGAGGCGTTGGAGGGGCTCTACGGGTCCTTACGGACTTGTTGGAATCGCCGGGGTGACCAAATGGTCACCGGAGCTGCGTCGACGGCGAGCTCGGCGACGGCGGAGGTTCGGCCGTGGTGGGAAACGGGGTTACGGTGCGGGAACGAGGGGGAAAAGAGGGGGAAACGGTGGCGGAGCTCACCGCGGTTGCAGTGGGCGTCGAAGCGGGCTCGGGGACGCGCTGGAGACGGCGAATCGACGGCGATGGTGGTCGGAGCCCTAGGAGGAAGACGATGGCGTGGAGGCGATGCAGAGCTTCCCGAGGGGCTTGGCTTGGTGGGGAGGAAGAGGGGGTCGCGGCGGAGCTCCTGAGCTCAGCGGAGGGGCGAGGGGTGGCCGGTGACAGCTGTTATGGCGAACGGCGGCGATGGTGGTGTTCGGCCGTGAGAGAGAGAGCGAGGGAGAGGAGGGGAAGAACCGAGGGAGAGTGAGAGAGAACGGGGGAGGGCGTGGCGTCGTTCCAGGCCATCCAGACGAGGAGGGGAGGGGCAGGCGAGCAGGTGGCGTGGCGCGGTGGCGCGCGCGCGCGCCGGCCACACTCCCCTCCCTCTGTCGAGGACGAAGACGACAGAGGAGGGAGGCGGGCTGGGCCGCCTGCTGGCTGGGCCGGCCAGCTGGCTGGGCCGGACAGGGAGGAGCCCAGGTAAGGTTCTCCCTTTTATTTATTTCTGTTTTCTAATTTCTGACATTTGTTTTGATTTAAATAAAATATTAAATCATTTTATTGTCTTATGCCAATTTTTGCAGGAGCTAGATATATTATTCCAGAGCTCCCCAACAGGTGGCATAATTTTTGGACATATATTAATATATATAACTAATATATTTCCAATGCAAATATTTATGCATTAATTCCAAATGCCCAAAATAAATACCTATGAGCTCTTAAAAATATTGGTTTGATTTTTATCTCTGTCCAATATTTTCAGAGAGCAACATGAGCATTTTCTTGGACCCTTTTGGAGAAATTTTTATTTGGGTCATTTTCAAAATGATTCTGAGGGTTTCACAAATCCCCATTTCAAATTAAATGGAATTTCAAAAATGATGCACACACTCTGATGCATGACTAGCTAGGGTGTGACATCCATGATCTTTCAAATTCTTTTCATCATTGGCTCAAACTTTCTAATTTCCATTCCGGAGTGCCTCCACAACTCAAGGTGGTGTTTCTCGTCGTCATTCTCAAATTTTGAAGACCAAAGAAGAGTTTTCCTCTAAATCTTATCTATTCTATCAAAGATTCGTGATTCTAGCTTGTTGCCATCCTCTCATAATTATTTTCGATTGTGAGGTATTCTTTTCACCCATCCAGAGTAATTCTGCGTATTTTCATTTTGATTCATCCGGAGCCCATCATTTCAGAAGAATTATTCATTCCAGCTTTCATCTCTCATTCTCCAAATCTTACCGGTGCATCATTCAAGTATTCTATAATCAGCTCGTGATCTCTTCGTTCTCATGGAACTAAATTCACTCAAGTATATTCATCTCATTTTCTAATTCTTTCTGGTGAATTGTGCTTTGCTACTTCAATTTCCAATTCTTACGGTGGTTCGCTCTACTTTCCTCTCCCGTTGTGCTCATATCAATTTATTCCTTGTTTCAATCCTACCAGTGGTTCGTCGAAGACCTTCTCAAGTTTGCGCTATATGTATGTTAATCCTTTCTACAAGCATAAGTAGTGTGCCAAATCCGTTGCTTCTCATCAATTTAAATTGGTGAAGGATAAACATAATGTAATTCTATTCTGGTTTCATCGAGTGAATTCAATTCCTTATTCCGGTGGCTCATCAAATTCTTGGTTTCAATTGTTTCATCTTTTCTTCTCGGAATTCCAAGCTCTCTCAGTTATAGCATCGCGAAGCTCCGTCTAAGTCATCGCAAGGCTTCAACCTTATTCTTTTCATCCTTCCTTTCGTGTGATCATTCTTTTGTTGCCGGAGTTCTTCATGCAGGTTCTACATGATGGTTCACCAAGGATTTATTTCCGTCTCGAAGCGTTCATCAAGATTCTTTTCAGAGGAGCTCAAGTATCCTTCTTCGTGCAATCCGGAGTGCAATTCCTTCTACCTTATCTTTTCAGGTGGTGTTATGTCATTGTTGATAATTTCCCTCCGTGTTTCATGATTCACAGGTTTTCAAGAGTGACATATTTAAATCCATCATTTTTCTCTTCGCTCAAGTCATCTTTTCAAACCATCAATATCTTCGAGCATGAGCTCTTCTCAATCCATCAATCTCTTCATTGGAGTTATCTTGGGTTATATTTCTCCTAAAGCTTTCCATAGGGCTTGTTGCTAGTTACGGTGCGTATAAATGACCCAAGTTCTTCATTTATCCTCCTGGTGAAATAAGTTCCTCGTATCCTTGTTCATATTAATCCAGTCTTTTTCTGTGAGTGGCAGAATTTCACCTTAGCTTTGAGATGTTCTCCATAAGTCCACTACAAGCTTACTCTTTTCGTTGTTGGTTTTTCCAACAACTCCGTTCGAAACTTCTCCTAAAGTTGGTTTTCAAGATCATTTAAGGTAGGAGATATTGTTTTCTACTCCATTCATTCCATTCCTTCCTCTCATTTCTTTCGTCCGGAGGCATTGTGATGTTGCTCTCTTCAACCCATCTTCTTGTTTTGTCAAGATCATGTTCTTTTCGTGCTTATCCATTTAACCGGAGTGTCATGCCCTCTTTTCAAGTTCTTCCCATTCTGTCAAGTTTTGGCTCCCTTCTCAACCGAAGTGCCGTCTGAAATCGTTCTTACCCATTGTGCCATTCTTTCAATAGTTCCGGAGGTAATGTGTTGTTGATTTCATTAAGTATCATCCAATCTTCCCAAGATCATGTTCGATTCCTTCCATTTATAGTCAGAGTGCTGTCCAAATTACATCAGTCTTATTCCTTCTCTATCTGGTTTTAACAGGAGTGTTGTGTCCTCTGCTCAAGTTCTTTTCATCTTCTAAAGTTTCTTATCATTTTACAACTGGAGTGCTGCCCGAATTTGGTCTTCCTTGATCCCCTTCCCTACTGGAGTGCTTTCAACTTCGTTCTTCTCCATTGCATTGTTTCTTCAATATGTTCATCATTTCAAGGTTCTTTGGTTTCACTCGTTTGTCAAAGAAGCAACTTAGTTTTACCTCTTCTCATTCTCTTCCGTTTTCCCTCCAGTGTCATTCTAGATCTCGGGACGAGATCCTCTCGTAGTGGTGGAGTGTTGTAATGCCCCAAGACCGTTGCGCCAGGTGTCTTCCAGTGATTCGCCGTCGTTGCCATGTCTTTTGCTTGCGTGTCGCTTCTTGCCATGTCATCATGTGCATTGCATCATCATGTTTTCAAAACCTACATCTGTCCGGGTTCCCCAAGTTCCTTCTGTTGTCCGTTCTGAGCCCAGCCACACTTGCATGCGCCCGCGGCATGTCCGAAATAGTATTTTATAAGTGGACAGGAAATGTTCTCGGATTGGGTTGAAAGTTGGCGTGTGGTCTTATTAGTGTACATAGACCGCCTGTCAAGTTTCATCGCATTCAGAGTTCGTTTGATAGCCCAACCGTTAAACTATAGCGGCATTATAGTCGGGCACACGTCGGACGTTTTTGGTCTTCGAAAACAGTCGCCGGGCCTCTCTTCTCTTCTCTCAGCCTGAGACCTTCTACACAGTCCACTACCTACCGCCAGGCCTAACCTAGGCTCTCTCGTCAGTCTGCAGACCTCCTCGCGCGCCCGTCCGAAAGTTGTCCCGGACCCGACCCAGGCAGCCGTCACCATTGGGTCCGGATCATCCCCAAACATCTACAAAACATCACCGTTTTCTTATTTGGACTCCCTAGTCTATTTTTCTCGACCACTCGATTTTATTTGGAGGGACGGTTTAGCCCCTAAACTCTCCCTCTTTGCTTATATATATATATATATATATATATACTCCCTAGTCTAAATGTAGACCAAACCCTATTTCCTAGGGATCCTTCCCTGTCCAGCCGTCGCCGCCAGTCATCTGGTCTCCTCCTCTTTTTTAGTGCGCCCCCAATCGCGAGCCAGCCTCTAGATCCACCCGCAGCCCGATCCCGCCTCGATCTTCTCTGCCTCGCCGGGGCAGCCGTCGCCGGCAAACAGGAGTTGTTTTCTCTCCTTCCCCGTTGTTTTTCTCTCTCCCTGCAATGTTCTATCTCTCAGCTCTCTCTCTCTGTCTCGTTTTGGATAGGGAACCGAAGGAGCCCGCCATGGCCAGGAGTTTCGCCACCGCGCCATCGCCTGGATCCGTTGCTCCGTCCGGCCTCCCTCGCCTCTCCCGCATCACCGGTGGTCGCCTCCACCTGGATCCGCCCCATCCTATATGACGTATGCTCGAGTGTACATGGGGATGACGTTCTGATGCGGAGCATCCTACGATCATGCCCATGTACACTGAAGCATACGCCTTTGGACCTAAGGTGAACTCGCTCATTTCCGAATCTTCCCTTTCCGCATGTAAGACATGGAAGCTACTTCAAGCGCGGACCTTGTGCGTACTCAGGTACACCCGAGGAGACCATGGAGAGCCCACGGACCAAGGCCAAGCGTGCACGGAAGTGAAGGAAGGAGAAGGAAGAAGGGACAGCTGCTACAGCAGCCGGACATCCGGCCCGAGCTCGGACATCCGGTCCCGCCCGGACATCCGTCCCTTGCCCCGGAAATCCGGCATCGGCTATCCAGAGAACACCGGAAAGGACCAGCGCAGCCAGGACATCCGCCACCATGCCCCGGACATCCGGCTCCTCCCAAAGCCCCGGACACCCGGCCCCTTCGCCCGGAAATCCGGCCCCTCATCACAGAATGCAACTGAAGCCGGCCAAGTTCAGCCCGGACATCCGGGCAGAGGCCCGGACATCTGGCTCTTCGTGAGCCGTCGGACATCCGGCCCCCAGCTCGGACATCCGGCACCTGCCTGTGCGCAGAGATCGGTCCAAGGGCCCATGTATCCCCCTTCTCTCTTACCCCTTCGTGGGCTAGCACTATATATACTCCCCCACCTCCTCCTAGTTAGGGTTAGCATTGGTTTAGCTCATATTAGAGATAGAGCATTGCTCATCCACATCGGATCTACTCCACGAGAGAGACCGCGGCCTCTACGGAGAAGATCCCTTTGGATTCAAGACCTCCTTTTGGAGAAGAACTTCAAGACCTCCTCACGGAGAAGAGCGGTTACCGTGTATTCTCCCTAGTTGATCGTGGATCGTGTATCTTACTTTATGTACTCGAGGATCTAGCACATGTGTGACTATTTCTTGTTGGTTGAGTGATTCCCTCATGTTTTCCCTCGTTTTCCCCTCGTGTTCCTCGTGTTCTTCGCAGGATCCGCTCCTTTCGTGAAAGATTGGGCGATTATAGTTCTACCCTACATCATCTTGGTATCATGAGCCACGTTGATCACGATTTCGGAGCCTCCCCCTTGTTTTCTAGCCTAATTTTGTTGTGTTCTTCCCCAATTTCGAAAATCCCCCCCCAAAAATAGCCCCAATTTTTTTTGAGATTTATTGGTTTGACGAAGTTTTGTTGATTTTGATCCATGGATTCGTTGTGTCTTGAGTAGATCTATCTTTTCCCCAACTTTCCCCACTTACCATCCACGAAATCCATCAAAATTTTCCTTTGGAATCATCCATTTCCGCCCCCAATTCAATAATTTCCGCCCCAAATGAGATCTGAATTCGTCGGGCCGGACATCCGGGCCTCAGGCCGGACATCCGGGTTCTCGGTCAGACATCCGTCTCCTGGAGCACCAAATCTGCTCGGTTCTGGACATCAGGTCCCGGATTTCCGGCCCCGAGCCCGGATGTCCGGCCCCTGTACATTTCAGCTTCCCCGTTTCACCGTTTTGTCCATAACTAATTCATCGGATTCCGATTTTCGTGTTCTTTAGCTCGTTGAAAAGCTCTTGACATCCCCATTCCCACAAAAATACTACCATAACCATTTGACTCCACCGAATTTTTGGAACTTTGGCATCTTTTCCTAGGGCTTCCACCACAACCTCCGCATAACCACAACCGACTTCCGCAACCTAACCAATTTTGTTCCCCATCGCATTAGTGGTTGCTTGAGGAGTGATATGAGTCTCCTAAGGTGTTTAGGCTACTTAGGGACAGTTGCTTCTTCATCAACCACCACCACCACCATAACTTCCGCATAGGCTTGACCACCATACACTTCCACCACCCCAACTTAACCCAATTTTGATTGTGTTGTGAGTTGTGTCTCCTAAGGTGTTTCGGCTACTTAGGGACCATGCTTTCAACTCCGACACTGTGTATAGTACACCACCTTACCCTCCACTTCCGCATTGCCTACTCGCAAAACCCATCATTGCATTTCCGCAATCCCATTTGATGAGGACATCAATACCATTGCTACACCCACAACCCCTGCCGCTATACGTACTGGACCAATTACTAGAGCTCGCGCACGCCAATTGAATTATCAGGTACTTTCGTTTCTTGGTAACTATTCTAATGTTCATGAGAATATGATGCTACCTAAATTGGATACATTTGTTTTGCTTACAAATGAACGCCTAGCTTGGACAAGAAATATGTAACTTGGAGCAAGTTCAAGCATGGAGATGATGGCATGTGCAAGGGGAACAAAAACGGAGTTACAAGTGATGATTCGAGGACTCTGAAGCCACCATAATGAGTGCATGAAGCATGGGACGAAATATACAAGATGCCACTTCATAAATTTCGTCCAGAGGCTATTCTAGGTGTTGCGTCACATTATTATTGGGCCAGGCCCATGTATTTTCGAAGTACTTAAGTATAGGCTATTTTTAGAGTCCGTATCTGTGGGGAAACAAGAGTTAGGGTTGGTTTCGGACCCCACCACCAAGGGCCACGAAATTCCCCCTCTCTCCTCCATATATACATCCCTTAGGGCATCATTTAGACTTTGGGTTTTGTTTCGATTAAAAGTTCGCCATAGCTGCAACTTCGCTTACTTCGTTTGTGTCTAACGACCAGACCAAGACGTCACAGAACCCCACCTTGATCAATAAAGCTTTCATCTTATATTCGCAATATCCAGATTGCAATCTCAGTTTCCTGCTTGTTCTTCGTTTGCTTGCAGGAAACAGACCGTCGTGGTCAGCTTGATCGTGCTCCAGCATGCTCAATAACCCCTCGGAAGTTGGTTTAGCGATTGCTAAGGCGCGACTCGCACGTTCGTAGTCGAATCTTCAAGGTCGACTCCCACAGAAATGATAGCCACCATCTCATAGAAACATCGGGACACCTTTGCCTCTATCAAGTGGTATCAGTTTTCAGGTTGCTCGGTGAGAATTTCCAGTTTTTCTTAGATTAGATTTATTTTCTTACCTATTGTCCAAGAAAAAGCCACAAAAAAGTTAGATCTATCCATCCTTTGTCCAAGCCAGTCTGAGCCTTTGCAATTTTCTTTTCATTGCTTGCTTAGTTGAATTTGCGGTTGCCTCATCGTGTCCAGTTGCTGGTCTTAGCGTCTAGTCCTTTAGAGTTTCGAGTTCTGTTCACAGGTTGTCACGTCACCGCTGCCATATATCACCACCGCATCATCATCATCGGTGCTGCTATATACCACCACCACACCAACTTCATCGTCGCTGCCATATTCACCACCAATCCGAGTCCATGTACACCACCACATATCCGTCGCCATCACACCAATCCGAGTCCACCTGCAACATATATCCCCCACCAGTCCGAATTCCACCAGATTCATCGCCGCCGCCAGTCCGAGATTCCACCAGATTCATCTCCGCCACCAGTCCTAGTCCGAGTCCAGTAATTGTTGCTTTGTTTTCGATTTCCGGATCACGCGATACTTCGAGTCATGACAGAATAGGACTCCTGAGATTCCGTGCTACCCGCAGAAGAAAAATAGTTCCAAACTAAAATTCTGACTAGGCAGTTTTGAGACCATTTGTAGACTTTTTCAAAAATTCATAGCGTGCTCCTCCCTTGTTTACGTGTAGCGCCGTGATTTTGATAGTGTTCTAGGCTCGCGTCTCTAGCACGGTCTAGCCTAGGACCAGCACAGTACCGTTGTTGAACGTTTATTCAAATTTGCATCTCTGAATTGATTATTGCCGACCCTTTTGGATACCATATTATAAGCCTTCCTAGCTCCACATACATCTACGTCGTGTGTTTGACTCTCCCTGGTAATCGCCCTATCCAAGCTTTGAGTGTTTTGACTACGACGGTTGCCGATCACCGCCTGCTACTGGGTAAGAACTAGTAAGAATTTGAGATTTGCTTGACAGATTTGTGACACTCCACCACCGCCATTTTCTAGTAGTATGTAGGATCATATTCTTGTGTGTTTCTATTGCTACAAACTATGGTAGGATCACAACCTGACGCAATTGACTGGGAGAACATGACGAACAAAGAGTTACATGATAAGTTTCAGCAAATGATGAGTGGATAGGTGGAAGATGTGCTAAACAGATTTGAAGAGGCCATGGAGAAGATATATGGCATTGAGAAGGCGTTCGAAACAAAGCTCGATAACAAGTTTAATGAATTGCTCGCACGTCTTCCACCGCCCGCTGCACCTGTCGTACCTCTGCAACAACAACAACAACATCATCTTCCAAATCAAGTGGGACGAGCAGAACGCGTTCCCATTGAGCCTGGTCAAACTTCTGGTGCTGCTATACCTACTGTTGGTGCTTCTGTCGCTCCTGCTGCTACTGCAGAGGTGGAGGACCATTACGAGGATGAGGTTGTCCAAAATCAGAACTATGTGCAACCACCAGCACCACCAGCACCAGGTCGTCCTCATGCATATCATCGCAACGGTAGGGCTGCACCACCACCTAAGGTACATGACCATCTTCTTAAACTAAAATTGAATATTTCACCATTTGAGGGTAGAGATGTTCCTGATATATATCTTACTTGGGAGTTAGAAACTAAACAACGATTTACATGTTTACAATATCCTGAGGAGAGACATGTTCCTGCTGCTGTTTGTGCTTTCACTAGCTTTGCATGTGTTCGGTGGTCTGAACATTGTAGATTATATCCTATTCCAGCTACTCGTTGGGTTCCACCATATTATCAACGTGAATTACTTCAAAAATTGCAGTGTTTAAGACAAGGAAAAAATTCTGTAGAAGAATATTATCAGGAATTACAAACTGGCATGATTAGATATGGTATTGTTGAGGAGAATGAAGCTATGCTTGCACGTTTTATGGGTGGAAGAGAGATTCAGACCATTATAGAGTATAAGGAGTATACTAATATCACTCATTTATTCCATCTTGCTTGTAAAGCTGAACGTGAAGTGCAGGATCGACAGGCATTGGCGCGAAATAACTTTTCTGCAGGTCGATCTTCATCATGGACACCACGTGTATCCTATACTTCCACTCCACCAGCACCTCCATCAGGTGCCACCTCCAGCCATGATACAAAGAAAGCAGGCACAACCACCTCTATCTGCCAAGAGCACACCTGCATAGAGCTCTTCTTCTTCATGGCATCAACAGGGCACACAAGTGATATTATTTGTCGTCGTTGTAAGGGAAGAGGACATTTTGCTAGAGAATGCCAATCTTAGCATGTGATGATTGTTACTGATGATGGCGGGTATGAGTCCGCTAGTGACTATGATGAGGAGACTTTGGCTCTTATTACACATGAAGAACACGGAGGAGAGGATTCTGATCATGAGATGCACTACATGGCTGCTGAAGATGCTGACAGGTATGAATGTTTAGTTGCTCAACGTGTTTCGAGTGTGCAGGTTACACAAGCTGAGCAAAATCAGAGGCATAATTTGTTCCATACAAAGGGAGTTGTGAAGGAACATTCTGTCCGCGTCATTATAGATGGAGGGAGCTGCAATAACTTGGCTAGCATGGATATGGTGGAGAAGCTATCTCTCACCACAAGACCACATCCGCATCCTTACTACATCCAATGGTTCAACAATAGTGGCATGGTTAAGGTAACACGTGCTGTTCGTGTGCATTTTAGTATCTCTACATATGCAGATTATGTTGATTGTGATGTGGTACCTATGCAAGCACGTTCTGATGCGGAGCATCCCACGACCATCCCCATGGATGCCACCTCAACTATCCAAGCTCCAACTGGACCAATGACAAGGGCTAGGGCACGTTCTATTCAATCCGAGGTGACATCACTCCTACTTGAGTTTTCCCCCTCTTCAAGTGAGACATGGCTACTGCCTAAGTCCGAGATACTATGTGTCATCAAGTACAATTCTCAAGACTCGGAGCCGAGGAATGTAGAAGAAGAGACAGGCGTCAACACTCTGGACAACCCAGAACTTCCGGCCAGAGCCTGGCACTTCCGGGCCCCGAACCATCCGGCCGACCCGAAGCTTCCGGCCGCCGATGACTTCGACCAGCCCAGGCGTGCCAACTCTCGGGTTAGCCCGGACCCCGTCCCGGACCTTCCGGCGCCCGGAACCTCCGGCCTGCCCGAACCTTCCGGCCTCCGGATGCCAGCACAACTCCACCACGCCAACTCTCTGGTTAGGCCGGACCCTCCCCGGAACCTCCGGTGCCCGGAACTTCCGGCCTAGCCCGGAACTTCCGGCCTTGCCTGCGCGCAGCCACTTGGGCCGAGGCCCGTGTACCCTTTCGTCACCCAGAGTATATATACTCTGTCCCGTACGACTTTCTAGGGTTAGCGTTGGTTTAGCTCATACTTAGAGATAGAGCTTCGCTCATCCACATCGGATCTACTCCTCGTGAGAGACCGCGGCCTCATCGGAGAAGATCCCTTTGGATTCAAGCCCCCTTTCTAAGGGAAGATCCCCCCGTGGAATCAAGACCTCCTCACAGAGAAGACCGGCTACCCTTGTATCGTCCTTAGTTGTCCGTGGATTCGTGTATCATTCTATGTACCCGAGGATCTACCACATGTGTGACTTGTTCTTGCTAGTTTGAGTGTTCCTCTTGTGTTTCCTCTTGTGTTTTCCCTCATTTCCCTCTTCGTGTTCTTCGCGTTCTTCGCGGGATCCGCTCCTTTCATGAAAGATCGGGCGATTAGGGTTCCTACCCTACATCATCTTGGTATCTAGAGCAAGGTTGATCACGATTTCGGAGCCTCCTTGTTGTGTTTCTAGCCTAATTTTGTTGTTTTTCGTCCTAATCCGAAAATCCCCACCAAAAATAGCCCAAATTGTTTTTTGTGATTTGTTCGTGTGTTGAGATTTTGTTGGTTTTGATCCGTGAATTTTGTGTGTGGCTCGTAGATCTAGCCTCCCCACCCTTCTTTTCCTCCAATTTCTTCTTCTTTTTTTCCTTCGGATTTGGGCTTTCCCCCAAGTTTTTCCGCCCAAATCCACGATCCCGAAGTCTCTGTTCTTGGCAGAATCATGACCAGCGGAACTTCCGGTCCAGCCCGGACATTCCGGCCCCCGGACCATCCGGCCTTCCCCGAAACCTCCGAACCCCGGACCCTCCGTCTTGCCCGAAACTTCCAGCTTCGACAGAAAGTTCGCACTACTTCCACAACTCCACCCAAAATTCCACCAAATTTTGTTCCGGTGCTCACCATATACCATATATACTTCCGCATACCTCCACCACTCCCGCGTAACCCAACCATTTTTGGACCATTTCGCTCTCCAACACAATTGCTACTTTGAGGTTTGAGAATTTGAGTTGCGGTACCGTATCCTTTTGTGTTTCGGCTATCTAGGTACGGTTCGACATCGACATCACCGCTGCTCATCTTCGCCACGGACGCGTCATCAACAACGACCACCTCGACTATGACTTGGTATTCGGGCCACCATTTTGACACCATACCGGAAGCAAGACCGGTAACCTCGTCTTGGTATTGGACATATCACTCTTGCCATTACATTGATAGCCATCATTGCCTTACTCCTTTGTGTTGCTTACCCATTGAGACTAGCCATTGAGTATTGCCAGCAACGGGACTTGTGCACATAGTGATCATACTTCCCATAGGATACATACATCATTGTTGCCTATATTGGTATCATCTCTTGTGTCACAAAGTTGTCATCGCATACTCACTTGCTATCTTGGTTCGTCAAACATTGCATGAGAAAAGAGCTCAAACATCAAAGAGCCAACCAAGCTTTTAAGCAAAGAGGAAAGATAAGCAAAGAGCTTTTAAGCAGGAACCATAGCATCATACAACATTAAGATTGTCATACTCGATCATCTTGGATCATATCACAGCCACACTGATAGAGGCGAGGGTGTCCCGATCTTTTGATGAGATAATAAATATCGATTTGGTGGAGACGACTTTGACGATCTGACTACAAACGTGCACGACGTTGCGCCTTAGCAATCGCTAAACCAATCTCCTGAGGTTACTGACGATGCCGGAAGCACGGTCAGCTTGACCACGAAGGTCTATTACTACAAGCAATCAAAGAACGAGCAAGAATATGATAAAGCAATCTGAATATTGCAAATATATATGAAGTATTGATAATGGTGGGGATCCGTAAGCGGTCTTGGTCTGGTCGTTGGACACAAACGAAGTGCACGAAGTTGCAATGGCTAACTTTTAACTAAACAAATCCCAAGGAAAAAGCTACTAGATGGATCTACTTATATAGGAGCAAGGGGTGGTGGCCAAGGAGGTGGGAGGACGTCCCAAGGCAGCCTAAAACTAACCCTAGGTCGTACAAGGCTCATGGGCCCAAGTGGAGGTGATGCAACACCTTTGGGCTTGTAGTTTGACTCGGATTCTGCTGCAATGTCAGATTGTTTCGTCCATAACTCAACGCTCCGGATGAATTTGAAGGTGAATCCAATTGGGTTGGAAAGATCACGAAATCTAGTTTCCAACAAAAAAAGTTGTTGCCGTTTTGAGTCAGGTATGTCTGTGCAGTCCGAATCTGAATCCGGAACGTGAGAGACTTGGACTCTATCTTCTCTTGGCCCAAAAGTGACATGAGAGGACTTTTTGAACAGAACCTAAACTTCTCCTTTTCCCTTATCTTCATATGTGGATTGTACAAATGTCCCATACACCTGCAATTAGACAAAACACAAAAGTGTGTGGAGTATTTTTGTTCTGGATAACATAAATAGATTATTGAATAGTTTGCATTAGAAATCACCTAACAAATATGCATGTATGCAATATTTTTGGTCGTATCCAAGGTAGTCATGTCCTCATCATCCTCCCCTTTTTCAAAACAAAGCCATCCTCGGCGTTCCATAATCTGAAATGTGGCAAAAAAAGAGACAAGGTGTACATGTTGTATATGTATATGTCATCCATCTTAACTTCCCTTGATTTTTGCACATATGACACATGTATACATGATTAACTTTCATAGTTCATAAAATCTAAAGCCAAAAAATTATCACGAGAAGTAGAAGGCATGAAAATATTGCAACTCAGTTTGCAGATATAAGTGAAGCTCTTATTCATTTCAAAAGATTGGCAATGTTCACCATTAAACCATCCCAACTTTGGTGAATAAACATTACTTGCATCAAATTTACATGCTACAACATGCTTAAATAAGCGAACATGCAATAAGTCATTGAACACAGAATCATCACCAAGATTGGAGGTCATATCAAAATGATTAAACATTGGTTCTTTTGCATCAACAGTTAATTCAATGGGTGCACTAAAAATTGTTGATATTTTAGTTGTTTGATCACATGACGCATTCATGACAGTAACAAGATTCTCTAAAATAGGTGGTGTGCTCAAATCAACAGGTAACTCAATACATGACGTATTCAAGTTAACTAGGCATGCATTATTCTCATGTGAAGTTATATCATCAATACCTTTACTGTTACCTTGTCGCAAAGATGTAGCTGATGTAGGTACGGATGTTGACAATGTACTATACTCTTGAGATGATGCCGTGCTCACAATCCGAGGTGCAACGATGGAGAAACCAACCGGCAGTGGTGAGCATGAACTGGAATAGTAGTTGTTGTAGTCACCTAATGCATCCTCCTGTATCTGTCTCTCAAAGGTACAAGCACGGACATACATACGAGTAATGCAACGAGGAATATACTGAAATCTTGCCTGAATATCATGGTTCAAATGACCAAAAAATCTATTCATTGTATCATTCTCAGATTCTTCTATGTCACAATGATGCATATAAGATTTGAACTCTTGGTAGTAAGCATGAACAGTGTTGTTGCCTTGTTTAAATTGTTCAAATTTGCGAAACAATTCACAATGATAGTAAGGAGGGAAAAATTGTTGTCTCATTACAGCTTTCAAAACTTTCCAAGTTGTGGGTTGATTATCAATGTTTTTCTTACAATGTACACTCCACCAAACAGAAGCAAAACCAGTAAATGCTCTAGTGGCTGCTTGCACTCGCACAAGTTTAGAAAATTCATGGTGACTAAAAACTTGTTCTACTTCAAGCTCCCAAGCTAGATAAGTAGTAGGATTAAATATACCCTCAAATGATGGTAAAAAGATAACCTGACCATGTGCTTGTGTGTGTTATCCCAACTCTCGTGATGGCGAAAATGTGTTAGTCGTCCAAGAACTTCTATCTTCGAAACCTTTCATGATTAGTAGAAACAAGAAACAAAATTCAAGAATAATGTTCCTATGAACTACTAGGGTGTGGTGGTAAAGCGCTCACAGTAAAGCAAATATCAATATCTTACAAGTTCTTACCAAGCAGCCGGTGGTGACAGGCAACCAGCGGTGTCAAATAACTCTGAAGATTGTGTAAAGTGATTGCCAGGGGAACATATGTATACACGGTGTAGAAATATGTGGAGCTGGGTTGGCTATTCATGGTAGCAAAAGATTAGCAATAATCAATTCAAAGATGCAATGTTGAATAAACGCTCAACGACGGTACTATGCTGGTACTAGGCTAGACCGAACTAGAGACGCAAGCCTAGAACACTAATGAGGTCACGCCGTAGCACAACTAGCATCAATAAAGGATATGCAGTAGCTCTGGACAGCAAGATATAAGTGAAGATCACAATAGTAGTAAAGGCGATAATATGAAACAACAGCCAAGCAGGATATATCAACAACTTTCTCTCCAACTTTTTCTTTGTAAAAAATTGTGCCAATTTTTCTCAAGAATAGCACTGATTCAAGCTTTCAAACGCAAAAAGCATCACTCAATTCCGAATTGATATGAGGAGTCAAAAAATTCTAAAGCTGGTCTAAAAAACTAGAATAAGACATGTTGGTGAACTTCGGAGGGCAAAAAGACCTATTTATAAGCTGAATTTGAGGTGCCAAATACTGAACTTGCTTCTGCAACTATTTAGATGTGGCTCGTCGCTAGCTTTCATTTGAGTACTCGCGGAGCCAAAACGGACTTCGTATGAGGAAGTTATGCATGTTTTACTGAACAGTGCACAAAACAGATTCCAATCCGAATTCAACTACGAGATTGAGTCTAGATAGATCCGAATTTTGTTTTTTTTCTCCTCTCTTTTTTTCCTCACACTTTTTTTCTTTTTCCTTCTTTTTTTTCTCTGACTTTTTTTTACTTTTTTCTCTCTCGTTTTTTTTCTCTGTCTTTTTTTTCTCTCTCCCTCTTTCCAAAACAAACTACATAAGATGTAGATTGGATCAAGCGAAGATGGGAACGATTTGAACTATGATTATAACAATGAACGGTGGGTAGCACATGGAGGAAATTGATGGATTGGTGGTGGACAGCGGAAGGGATAACGATGCAGCGGCGATGTGACTAATGTGAACAGAACTCGAAACTCTGAACGACCTAGACACTAAGACCAGCAACTCGACACGACGATGCAACCGATAATTCAACTATGCAAGCAATGAAAAGAAATTGCAAAGGCTCAGACTGGCTTGGACAAAGGATGAATAGATCTAACTTTTTCATGGCTTTTTCTTGGACAATAGGTAAGGATAAAAATCTAATCTAGGATAAACTGGAAATTCTCACCGAGCAACCTGAAAACTGATACCACTTGATAGAGGCGAGGGTGTCCCGATCTCTCAATGAGATAATAAAAATCGATTTGGTGGAGACGACTTTGACGATCCGACTACAAACGTGCACGACGTTGCGCCTTAGCAATCACTAAACCAATCTCCTGAGGTTACTGACGATGCCAGAAGAACGGTCAGCCTGACCACGAAGGTCTATTCCCGCAAGCAATCGAAGAACGAGCAAGAATATGATAAAGCAATCTGAATATTGCAAATATATATGAAGTATTGATAATGGTGGGGATCCATAAGCGTTCTTGGTCTGGTCATTGGACACAAATGAAGTACACGAAGTTGCAATGGCTAACTTTTAACTAAACAAATCCCAAGGAAAAAGCTACTAGATGGATCTACTTATATAGGAGCAAAGGGTGGTGGCCAAGGAGGTGGGAGGGCGTTCCAAGGCAGCCTAAAACTAACCCTAGGTCGTACAAGGGTCATGGGCCCAAGTGGAGGTGATGCAACACCTTTGGGCTTGTAGTTTGACTCAGATTCTGCTGCAATGTCAGATTGTGTCGTCCATAACTCAACGCTCCGGACGAATTTGAAGGTGAATCCAATTGGGTTGGAAAGAGCACGAAATCTAGTTTCCAACAAAAAAAGTTGTTGCCGTTTTGAGTCAGGTATGTCTGTGCAGTCCGAATCTGAATCTAGAACATGAGAGACTTGGACTCTATCTTCTCTTGGCCCAAAAGTGACATGAGAGGACTTTTTGAACAGAACCTAAACTTCTCCTTTTCCCTTATCTTCATATGTGGATTGTACAAATGTCCCATACACCTTCAATTAGACAAAACACAAAAGTGTGTGGAGTATTTTTGTTCTGGATAACATAAATAGATTATTGAATAGTTTGCATTAGAAATCACCTGACAAATATGCATGTATGCAATATTTTTGGTCGTATCCAAGGTAGTCATGTCCTCATCATCCTCCCCATTTTGAAAACAAAGCTGTCCTTGGTGTTGCTTAATCTGAAATGTGGCTAACAAAAGAGACAAGGTGTACATGTTATATATGTATATGTCATCCATTTTAACTTCCCTTGATTTTTGCACATATGACACATGTATACATGAGTAACTTTCATAGTTCATAAAATCTAAAGCCAAAAAATTATCACAAGAAGTAGAAGGCATGAAAATATTGCAACTCAGTTTGCACATATAAGTGAAGCTCTTATTCATTTCAAAAGATTGGCAATGTTCATCATTAAACCATCCCAACTTTGCTAAATAAACATTACTTGCATCAAATTTACATGCTACAACATGCTTAAATAAGCAAACATGCAATAAGTCATTGAACACAGAATCATCACCAGGATTGGAGGTCATATCAAAATGATTAAACATTGGTTCTTTTGCATGTACAGTTAATTCAATGGGTGCACTCAAAATTGTTGATATTTTAGTTGTTTGATCACATGACGCATTCATGACAGTAACAAGATTCTCTAAAATAGGTGGCGTGTTCAAATCAACAGGTAACTCAATACATGACGCATTCAAGTTAACTAGGCATGTATCATTCTCATGTCAAGTTATATCATCAATACCTTTACTGTTACCTTGTCACAAAGATGTAGCTGATGTAGGTACGGACATTGACAATGTACCATACTCTTGAGATGATGCCGGACTCACAATCCGAGGTGCAATGGTGGAGGAACCAACCGGCGGTGGTGAGCATGAACTGGAATAGTAGTTGTTGTAGTCACCTAATGCATCCTCCTATATCTGTCTCTCAAAGGTACAAGCACGGACATACATACCAGTAATGCAACGTGGAATATACTGAAATCTTGCCTGAATATCATGGTTCAAACCACCAAAAAATCTATTCATTGTATCATTCTCAGATTCTTCTATGTCACAATGATGCATATAAGATTTGAACTCTTGGTAGTAAGCATGAACAATGTTGTTGCCTTGTTTAAATTGTTCAAATTTGCGAAACAGTTCACGACGATAGTAAGGAGGGAAAATTGTTGTCTCATTAGAGCTTTCAAAACTTTCCAAGTTGTGGGTTGGTTATCAATGTTTTTCTTACAATGTACACTCCACCAAACAGAAGCAAAACCAGTAAATGCTCTAGTGGCTACTTGCACTCGCTCAAGTTCAAAAAAGTCATGGTGACTAAAAACTTGTTCTACTTCAATCTCCCAAGCTAGATAAGTAGTAGGATTAAATCTACCCTCAAATGACGGTAAAAAGATAACCTG
Source organism: Triticum dicoccoides (assembly GCF_002162155.2). Classification (NCBI taxonomy): domain Eukaryota; kingdom Viridiplantae; phylum Streptophyta; class Magnoliopsida; order Poales; family Poaceae; genus Triticum; species Triticum dicoccoides. The sequence goes on along the minus strand of NC_041380.1, from coordinate 183,158,789 downwards.
ACCATGTGCTTGTGTGTGTTGTCCCAACTCTCGTGATGGTGAAGATGTGTTCGTCGTCCAAGAAACTCTATCTTCGGAACCTGTCATGATTAGTAGAAACAAGAAAGAAAATGCAAGAATAATGTTCCTATGAACAACTAGGGTGTGGTGGTAAAGCACTCACAGTAAAGCAAATATCAATATCTTAGAAGTTCTTACCAAGCAGCAGGTGGTGACAGGCAACCAGCGGTGTCAAATAACTCTGAAGATTGTGTAAAGCGATTGCCAGGGGAACGTAGGTATACACGGTGTAGAAATATGTGGAGCTGGGTTGGCTATATATGCTAGCAAAAGATTAGCAATAATCAATTCAAAGATGCAATGTTGATTAAACGCTCAACGACGGTACTGTGCTGGTCCTAGGCTAGACAGAACTAGAGACGCGAGCCTAGAACACTAATGAGGTCACGCCGTAGCACAACTAGCATCAATAAAGGATATGAAGTAGCTCTGGACAGCAAGATATAAGTGAAGATCACAATAGCAGTAAAGATAATAATATGAAACAACAGCCAAGCAGGATATATCAACAACTTTCTCTCCAACTTTTTCTTTGGAAAAAATTGTGCCAATTTTTCTCAAGAATAGCACTGATTCAAGCTTTCAAACGCAAAAAGAATCACTGAATTCCGAGTTGATATGATGAGTCAAAAAATTCTAAAACTGGTCTGAAAAACTAGAATAAGCTATGTTCGTGAACTTCGGAGGGAAAAACGACCTATTTATAAGCTGATTTTGAGGTGCCAAATACTGAACTAGCTTCTGCAACTATTTAAATGTGGCTCGTCGCTAGCTTTCATTTGAGTACTCACGGAGCCAAAACGGACTTCGTATGAGGAAGTTATGCCTGTTTTACTGAACAGTGCACAAAACAGATTCCAATCCGAATTCAACTACGAGATTGAGTCTAGATAGATCCGAATTTTTTTTTTCTCCTCTCTTTTTTTCCTCACACTTTTTTTCTTTTTCTTCCTTTTTTTTTCTCTGACTTTTTTTTACTTTTTTTTCTCTCGTTTTTTTTTCTCTGTCTTTTTTTTCTCTCTCCCTCTTTCCAAAACAAACTAGATAAGATGTAGATTGGATCAAGCGAAGATGGGAACGATATCAACTATGATTATGACAATGAACAGTGGGTAGCACGTGGAGGAAATTGATGGATGGGTGGTGGACAGCGGAAGGGATAACGATGCAGCGGCGACGTGACTAATGTGAACAGAACTCGAAACTCTAAACGACCTAGTCACTAAGACCAGCAACTCGACGATGCAACCGATAATTCAACTATGCAAGCATTGAAAAGAAAATTGCAAAGGCTCAGACTGGCTTGGACAAAGGATGAATAGATCTAACTTTTTTTGTGGCTTTTTCTTGGACAATAGGTAAGGAAAAAAATCTAATCTAGGATAAACTGGAAATTCTCACCGAGCAAACTGAAAACTGATACCACTTGATAGAGGCGAGGGTGTCCCGATCTCTCGATGAGATAATAAATATCGATTTGGTGGAGACGACTTTGACGATCCGACTACAAACATGCACGACGTTGCGCCTTAGCAATCGCTAAACCAATCTCCTGAGGTTACTGACGATGCCGGAAGCATGGTCAGCCTGACCACGAAGGTCTATTCCTGCAAGCAATCGAAGAACGAGCAAGAATATGATAAAGCAATCTGAATATTGCAAATATATATGAAGTATTGATAATGGTGGGGATCCGTAAGCGGTCTTGGTCTGGTCGTTGAACACAAACGAAGTACACGAAGTTGCAATGGCTAACTTTTAACTAAACAAATCCCAAGGAAAAAGCTACTAGATGGATCTACTTATATAGGAGCAAAGGGTGGCGGCCAAGGAGGTGGGAGAACGTCCCAAGGCAGCCTAAAACTAACCCTAGGTCGTACAAGGCTCATGGGCCCAAGTGGAGGTGATGCAACACCTTTGGGCTTGTAGTTTGACTAGGATTCTGCTGCAATGTCAGATTGTTTCGTCCATAACTCAACGCTCTGGACGAATTTGAAGGTGAATCCAATTGGGTTGGAAAGAGCACGAAATCTAGTTTCCAAGAAAAAAAGTTGTTGCCGTTTTGAGTCAGGTATGTCTGTGCAGTCCGAATCTGAATCCAGAACATGAGAGACTTGGACTCTATCTTCTCTTGGCCCAAAAGTGACGTGAGAGGACTTTTTGAACAGAACCTAAACTTCTCATTTTCCCTTATGTTCATATGTGGATTGTACAAATGTCCCATACACCTGCAATTACATAAATAGATTATTGAATAGTTTGCATTAGAAATCACCTGACAAATATGCATGTATGCAATATTTTTGGTCGTATCCAAGGTAGTCATGTCCTCATCAAACACCTTGCGTACAAAGTATTTGGAATAGAAGTCGTTGCATTTTTGCTCAGTAGGTTTTGCACAAGTTCTTGTATCCGCCTATCATGCAATCGTGCTAGCGTCTCTCTAGTGTTGTGCAACAAGAGCATTTTCATGGATTCCACATTTTGGCACACCCTTGGTTGCACAACCCCACTTATCTTTTTGCGTGTGTGTTTCCGTGTACCTTATATGCTTGGTCTACTTGTTACATTGCATCTTGCGAATCTTTTCCAACATTATTGAAGCTCACTTACAATTACATCAAATTTTCTGCCACCATCCTAACCAATCTCCACCAAAAGCTTTTACTTGTGTAGGTGTGAGAAACCGACAAGAACTCGTACCAATTATGCTATTTCCTTGTCCTACATTGGAGTGATCCTCGATCCACTTTCAACTTTGGTCAAGGTACATTTGGTACTCGTTCTTCTCTTTCTACCACTCACATTTGTCTTGAAATGATGGATAGGCCAAGTACTTCTACCAACCCACTCTTCATGGAGCAAGACGACGACATGAACTCCTTCGTCACCAAGAGTCTCCTCTTTGGTGCAGAACGTGCTTTGCATCAAGAGCAACACGTGATGAGTGAACGCATCGACAACCTTGCCGCTGAGTTGCGACTTTCCGAGCAACGTACAAAGGACTACTTCGACCACAAGATCGACGATCACAAGCAAGAGAATGACGCAAGGATGGACGAAATTCGTGCTTTGTTGCTCAACCGCTCATCTTCCACTTCAAGAAGGAGCCATTCAAGCCGCCACTCCGACTTCACCCTCTCCGTCTCAAGTACTCCGACATCGAACACTCTCCGTCGAGCCGCGCACACCGACCATCAAGCAAACCTCAATCCCCTAAGAGAAACCGACTCTCAAGAGCGCCGACAATGTCAATTTCAAGAAGCCTTTGCGCTTGCACGAGAATGGCAACATCAATGCCAACATGAAGAGGAAGAGCGAGCACGTCTACACCAAAATGCCATAGATGCCGAGGCACAACGTCAAGCACAACAACTCCGTGACGCTCAAGAACTTGCGGCGCAACAAGCTCTACGCGAGTCGAGTTGAGCCGTTGCCGACTGAAGCCAACAAGCCCGTGAACAAGAGGAAGCACATCGTGAAGAAATTCAAGAACAAAGATTTCACGCTCGCGTGCATCATCAAGTTCCTCTTAGAGCTCGCGAAGATCTTCCACAAGCTCGCCAACACCATCAAGTTCATCGAGAGCATGAAGACAATGGAAATCCTCGAAGACAAGAGCAACATGAGGATAACAACCCTCCGCGCCAAGAGCACCACGAGTTGAACAATCATCTACAACATGGGCATCATCATCCCCGACCCCAACACAATGAAGAGCAACGCTACGGCAAGCTCAAGTTCACCATGCCCAAGTTCAACGAAAGCAATGATCCCGAATAGTACCTTTCATGGGCATTGAAAGTTGACAAGATTTTCCGTTTGCACAATTATGACGAAGATAAGAAGATCGCAATGGCATCCCTTGAGTTCCAAGACTATTTGCTCATTTGGTGGGAACAAGTCATTGAGCGCTGAGAGGCAAGAGGTGAACCACCCATCACTACTTCGGCGCAAATGAAGGATGTCATGAGAGCACGCTTCGTACCTACCTACTATAACCGCGATCTCTTCAAGAAACTCCAACAACTCAAGCAAGGAACCAAGAGCGTTGAAGAGTACTACAAGGAGATGGAGATTGCCATGATACGAGCCAATGTCACGGAAGATGATGAGCAAACAATGGCACATTTCTTGAATGGACTCAATCATCCTATCAAGATGATCGCCGACTTCCAACCATACTCAAATCTCATCGAGCTAGTGCACCAAGCTACAAAAGTGGAACGCCAAGTGCAAGATGATTTCATGTATGCCAAGTTCTCACCCAAGTCCTACGGCTTCTCCAATAACCAAACTTCAACGACTCCAACACCAACTACAAGACCTTCTACTTCCAACATCGACAAGTCGACTTCCAAGAAAGCTTCGCCAACTGCAAGCAACCCTACTATGGGAAACTTCAAGCCGAGAGCTTCATCATCATCAACCCCAACCGATGAGACCATCAAGACGAGTTCCTTCAAGTGTTTCACTTGCGGAGGCCGAGGCCACAAGTCCTACGAGTGCACCAACAAGCGAACCATGGTCTTCAACGACGATGGCGCATATGACTCCATGAGCGACGGCGAAATGGAAGCCCTCGAGCACGTCTCCATGCACCGCCAAGTGAACAATGAAGAAGAACAAGTCTTTTGTGATGAAGACTCGAGTCCCGCACTTGTTGTCTCCAAAGTCTTGAATCTCCAACATCACCAAGAAGAAGACCAACAATGCCATATATTCCACACCAAGGCCGGCATCAATGGACGATCCGTCAAGGTCATCATTGATGGAGGGAGTTGTCACAATCTCGCAAGTGAAGAACTTTGCTCCAAGCTCCAATTACCCAAGACGAAGCATCCACATCCATACAAAGTGCAATGGCCTAGTGATTCCCGCACTATCCAAGTCGAGCACTAAGTACAAGTATCCTTCAAGATCGGCGCCTACAAAGACACCTTGGAGTGCGACATCGTTCCAATGACCGTTTGTCATCTTCTCCTTGGACGACCATGGCAATTCGATGGAGGAGTCGTCTACAACGGCCGAACGAACCACTACATCTTCAATATGAAGGGCAAGGAGTACGTCCTCCATCCAATGTCGCCATGTCAAGTGATCGCCGACAATCAAAACACCCATCATGGAGAGAATAGTGAGAGAGTGAGCCACCAAAAAGAGAGTGAGCGCCACAAGCCCAAATTGAGTGCCTCCACGATGAGCGAAAACAAGAACCTAGTCCTATTTGCCACCAAACGTGAGATGAGAGAAGTGTGTGAGAACCCATCTAGTGTCCTACACTACGTCCTCGTGTGCAAGGACAATGCACCACAAACTAACACCTCCCACACTCTTCCTCTAGTGTTGTCTTCTCCTTTATAGGAATTTCAAGATGTTTTCCCCGATGAGCTACCTCCAGGACTACCTCCACTTCGAGGCATTGAGCACCGCATCGACCTCATCCCAGGAGTGCCACATCCAAACAAAGCTCCCTACCGCGTCAACCCCGACGAAACAAAAGAAATACAAAGGCAAGTAAAGCATCTCATAGACCATGGACATGTGCGTGAAAGTTAGAGCCCTTGTGCCGTTCCGGTCATTCTTGTGCCAAAACGTGATGGTAGTTTTTGCATTTGCTCCGATTGTAGACCTACCAATGCCATCACCGTTCGCTATAGGTACCCCATTCCACGCCTAGATGATATGCTTGATGAGCTTAGCGGTGCCACTATATTTTCCAAAATTGATCTTAAGAGTGGTTACTATCAAATCCGCATACAAGAGGGTGATGAATGGAAAACCGCCTTCAAAACCAAGTTTTGTTTGTATGAGTGGTTAGTCATGCCTATGGGTCTCTCGGAAGCACCGGGCACTTTTATGCGCCTTATGAATCATGTCTTTCGCCCTTACATTGGTATATTTGTTGTGGTTTACTTCGATGACATTCTTGTGTTTAGCAAATCTATTATAGAGCATGTCACCCATGTCCGCACCGTTTTTCAAACTCTTAGAAAAGAGCGACTCTATGCTAATATGGAGAAATGCCTTTTTGGTGTTGATAAGCTCGTTTTCTTGGGTTTTGTTGTTTCTTCTAAGGGTGTTCATGTTGATGAGTCCAAGATTAATGCTATTAAGACTTGGCCGCAACCAACCAACTTGCATCAAGTGCGTAGTTTTCTTGGCCTTGCAGGTTTCTATCGCCGCTTTGTAAAGGATTTTAGCACCATTGCTTCGCCTTTGCATGCTTTGAGCAAGAAGAATGTGCCTTTTGTTTGGGGACCATCCCAAGATACCGCATTCAATGAGCTTAAGAATTTGCTTACTCATGCTCCCGTGCTTGCTTTACCCAACTTCGACAAGCCTTTTGAAATTCATTGCGATGCTAGTGGTAATGGCATAGGAGGTGTGTTAACACAAGATAAGCGCCCCATAGCTTACTTTAGTGAGAAACTTTCCAGAGCGCAACTCAATTATCCCATCTATGACAAAGAGCTATAGACTTTAGTCCGTGTTTTGCATGAATGGGAACACTACCTTCATCCCCATGAGTTTATCATTCATACCGATCATGAGACTCTCAAGTATCTTAAGGAACAAACTAAGTTGAACAAGCGTCATGCTAAATGGAGTGAATTTATTGAGTCTTTTCCCTATGTCATCAAGTACAGCAATGGTAAATAAAACATAGTAGCGGATGCCCTTTCCCGCATTTGCATGCTTGTCACACAACTTGAGTTAGATGTCATTGGCTTCGAGCATATCAAACACTTATATGAGCATGATACAACTTTTGCCATTCCTTATGCCAAGTGTTTGTCGAATACATCTTGGGAGCGCTATTACATCAAAGATGGCTACCTTATGAGAGCTAACAAACTTTGTATTCCCGAGTCCTCGCTTCATTTGTTGCTTTTGGAGGAATCTCATGGAGGTGGCTTAATGGGACACTTCGGACGCGATAAGACGTTCGCCACGCTCTCAAAAAGCTACTTTTGGCCTAAGATGTTTCGGGATGTCAATCGTTTCACCAACCGGTGTTCTACATGTCGCAAAGGTAAGTCCAAAGCTCAATCTCATGGTCTCTATATGCCTTTACCAATTCCATACCAGCCTTGGTAAGACATTAGCATGGATTTTGTACTTGGTTTGCCTAGAACTCGCAATGGGAAAGATTCCATATTTGTTGTTGTGGACCTTTTCTTCAAAATGGCACATTTTATTCCTTGTCACAAGATAGACGATGCTTCACATGTTGCTAATCTCTTTTGTAGGGAAATATTGCATCTCCATGGTGTGCCAAAGACAATTGTCTCAGACCGCGATGTCAAGTTCCTTAGCTACTTTTGGAAGACCCTATGTGCCAAGCTCGGAATCAAGCTACTCTTTTCCACGGTGTACCATCCTCAAACCGACAGCCAAACAGAGGTGACAAACCGCACACTCTCTGCTCTACTTCAAGTACTCATGAAGAAGAACATCAAGGAGTGGGAGGAGTGTCTACCCATCGCCGAGTTCGCCTACAACCGAGCATGACACTCAACAACCGGCAAGTCCCCTTTCGAGGTCGTCTACGGATTCAACCCTTTGTCACCATTGGATATTCTACCTCTACCACTCCAAGAGCGAAACAATTTGGACGCAAGTGCAAGAGCGACCCATATCAAGAAGGTGCATGAAGATACAAGAAACACCATCAAGCACCAAGTCTAACGCCTTGCGACCAAGCTCAACGTCAACAAGCCACCTATGGTCTTCAACATTGGTGATCTCGTTTGGCTACACCTTCGCAAGGAGCGCTTTCCACAAGAAGGCAAGTCTAAGCTTCAACCTCGAGCAGCTGGACCCTTCAAGGTGCTCGCACGCTACAACGACAACGCTTACAAGATCGACCTCCCGCGCGACAAGTACAACATGAGCGACATCTTCAACATCAAGGATCTCTCTCCCTTCCATGGTGATGAAGAACTCGATCCGAGGACGGATCTTCCCCAAGGGAGGGGAGATGATGCGGAGCATCCCATGACCATCCCCATGGATGCCACCTCAACTATCCAAGCTCCAAGTGGACCAATGACAAGGGCTAGGGCATGTGTTATTCAATCCGAGGGGACATCACTCCTACTTGAGTTTTTCCCCTCTTCAAGTGAGGCATGGCTACTGCCTAAGTCCGAGATACTATGTGTCATCAGGTACAACACTCAAGACTCGGAGCCGAGGACTATAGAAGAAGAGACAGGCTCAACACTCTGGACAGCCCGGAACTTCCAGCCAGAGCCCGGAACTTCCGGCCCCCGGACCTTCCGGCCGACTCGGAGCTTCCGGCCGCCGATGACTTCAACCAGCCCAGGCATGCCAACTCTCGGGTTAGCCCGGACCCCGTCCTGGACCTTCCGGCGCCCTGAACCTCCGGCCTGCCAAGACCTTTCGGCCTCCGGATGCCAGCACAACTCCACCGCCCCAACTCTGTGGTTAGGCCGGACCCTCCCCGGAACCTCCGGCGCCCGGAACTTCCGGCCCTGCCTGCGCGCAGCCACTTGGGCCAAGGCCCGTGTACCCTTTCATCACCTAGACTATATATACTCTATCCCGTATGACTTTCTAGGGTTAGCGTTGGTTTAGCTCATACTTAGAGATAGAGCTTCGCTCATCCACATCGGATCCACTCCTCGTGAGAGACCGCGTCCTCTTCGGAGAAGATCCCTTTGGATTCAAGCCCCCTTTCTAAGGGAAGATCCCCCCGTGGATTCAAGACCTCCTCACGGAGAAGACCGGCTACCCTTGTATCGTCCTTAGTTGTCTATGGATTCGTGTATCGTTCTATGTACCCGAGGATCTAGCACATGTGTGACTTGTTCTTGTTAGTTTGAGTGTTCCTCTTGTGTTTTCCCTCGTTTCCCTCCTCGTGTTCTTCGCGTTCTTCGCAGGATCCGCTCCTTTCGTGAAAGATCGGGCCATTAGGGTTCCTACCCTACATCATGTTCCTTATTACTTGGTAGACCATGGCACTTTGATAAAAATCCTGTACACCATGGTAGAAACAATCAGTATACTCTTGTTCATAAGGATAAAAATATTACTTTGCTTCCTATGACTCCTGATTCTATTTTGAAAGATGATATTAATAGAGCTAATAAAGCAAAATAGGAGAACAATAAGAGTGAAAATCAGATTGTGGCAAAAGAATTTGAGCAACAAATGAAGCCTAATAATAAACCATCTAGTGTTGCTTCTGAAATTAAATTGAAAAGTGCATGTTTACTTGCCACCAAATCTGATATTGATGATCTAGATTTTAGCAAATCTGTTTGCTATGCTTTTGTGTGCAAAGAGGCATTATTTTCATTCGAGGACGTGCCTTCCTCTTTGCCTCCTGCTGTCACTAACATTTTTGCAGGAGTTCGCTGACGTCTTTCCACAAGACGTGCCACCGGGATTACCACCTATTCGAGGGATTGAGCATCAAATTGACTTAATTCCCGGTGCATCATTACCCAACCGTGCACCATACCGTACCAATCCAGAGGAGACGAAGGATATTATGCGTCAACTACGAGAACTGCTCGACAAAGGTTATATACGCGAATCCCTTAGTCCTTGTGTTGTTCCTATCATTTTAGTGCCGAAAAAGGATGGTACGTCACGTATGTGCGTTGATTGTAGAGGCATTAATAATATTACTATTCGTTATCGTCATCCTATCCCCAGGCTATATGATATGCTTGACGAATTGAGTGGCTCTACAATATTCTCCAAAGTTGATTTGCGTAGTGGATACCATCAAATTCGTATGAAATTGGGAGATGAATGGAAAACAGCATTTAAAACTAAGTTTGGATTATATGAGTGGTTAGTCATGCCTTTTGGGTTAACTAATGCACCTAGTACTTTCATGAGGTTAATGAACAAAGTTTTACGTGCTTTCATCGGACGATTTGTGGTAGTTTACTTTGATGACATATTGTTTTATAGCAAATCTTTAGAGGAACATTTGGAACATTTTCGTGCTATTTTTATTGCTCTACATGATGCATGTTTGTTTGGTAACCTTCGAAAGTGCACCTTTTGCACAGAGCGAGTTTCTTTTCTTGGCTTTGTTGTTACTCCACAGGGAATTGAAGTTGATAAAGCCAAGATTGAAGCTATTGAGAGTTGGCCGCAGCCCAAAACGGTCACACAAGTGAGGAGTTTCCTTGGCCTCGCTGGTTTCTATAGGCGTTTTATGAGAGATTGCAGCACCATTGCTGCACCTCTCAACGAGCTTACAAAGAAGGATGTGCCTTTTGTTTGGGGAACCGCACAGGAAGAAGCCATCACGGTATTGAAAGATAAGTTGACACATGCTCCTTTACTCCAACTTCCTGATTTTAATAAGACTTTTGAGCTTGAATGTGATGCTAGTGGAATTGGATTAGGAGGTGTGTTATTACAAGATGGCAAACTTGTTGCATACTTTTCTGAAAAATTGGGTGGGCCTAGTCTGAACTATTCTACTTATGACAAAGAATTATATGCTCTTGTTCGGACCTTAGAAACATGGCAACATTATTTATGGCCCAAGGAATTTGTTATACATTCTGATCATGAATCTTTGAAACACATTAAAAGCTGTAGACATGCTAAATGGGTTGAATTCATTGAGACTTTCCCTTATGTCATTAAACACAAGAAGGGTAAAGAAAATGTTATTGCTGATGCATTGTCTCGTCGTTATACAACTTGACTTTAAAATATTTGGTTTGGAGACCATCAAAGATCAATATGTGCATGGTGCTGAATTTAAAGATGTATTGCAGAATTGTAAGGAAGCGAGAACTTGGCACAAGTTCGTTCTTAACGATGGATTTGTGTTTCGTGCTAACAAGCTATGCATCCCAGCTAGCTCCGTTCGTCTTTTGTTGTTGTAGGAGGCGCATGGAGGAGGATTAATGGGACACTTTGGCGTCAAGAAGACGGAGGATATACTTGCTACACATTTCTTTTGGCCAAACATGAGACGCGATGTTGAGCGTTTTGTTGCTCGTTGCACTACATGTCAAGAAGCTAAGTCACGACTCAATTCTCATGGTTTATATATGCCTTTGCCTGTACCTAGTGTTCCTTGGGAGGATATATCTATGGACTTTGTTTTAGGTTTACCTCGAACAAAGAAGGGGAGGGATAGCATATTTGTTGTCGTGGATAGGTTCTCAAAAATGGCTCACTTTATACCACGTCATAAAAGCGATGATGCTGTTAATGTTGTTGATTTGTTCTTTCGTGAAATTATTCGCTTGCATGGTGTGCCAAATACTATTGTTTCAGATCGTGATACTAAATTTCTAAGCCACATTTGGAGATGTTTATGGGCTAAGTTGGGGACTAAGCTGCTTTTTAGGACTACTTGCACCCCCAAACTGATGGACAAATGAAGTAGTTAATAGAACATTGTCTACTATGCTTAGGGCCGTTTGGAAGAATAACAAGAAAATGTGGGAAGAATGCTTGCCTCATATTGAATTTTCTTATAACCGTTCATTGCATTCTACTACTAAGATGTGCCCTTTTGAAATTGTGTATGGTTTCCTACCTCGTGCACCTATTGATTTGTTGCCTCTTCCATCTTCGGAGAAGGTTAATTTTGATGCTAAAAAACGTTCTGAATTGATTTTAAAAATGCATGAGTTAACTAAGGAAAATAGTGAGCATATGAATGCTAAATATAAACTTGCTGGAGATAAGGGTAGAAAACATGTTGTGTTTGCACCTGGAGATCTTGTTTGGTTACATTTGCGTAAGGATAGATTTCCTAATTTGCGCAAATCAAAGCTAATGCCATGTGCTGATGGTCCTTTTAAGGTGTTAGAGAAAATAAATGATAATGCATATAAACTTGAGCTGCCTGCAGATTTTGCGGTTAGTCCCACTTTTAACATTGCAGATTTGAAGCCTTATTTCGGTGAGGACGATGAACTTTAGTCGAGGACGACTTCATTTCAAGAAGGGGAGGATATGAGGACATCAATACCATTGCTACACCCACAACCCCTGCTTCTATACATACTGGACCAATTACTAGAGCTCGCGCACGCCAATTGAATTATCAGGTACATTTGTTTCTTGGTAATGATTCTAATGTTCATGAGAATATGATGCTACCTAAATTGGATACATTTGTTTTTCTTACAAATGAAGGGCCTAGCTTGGACAAGAAAGATGAACATTGGAGCAAGTTCAAGCGTGGAGATGATGGCATGGGCAAGGGGAACAAGAACGGAGTTACAAGTGATGATTCGAGGACTCTGAAGCCACCATAATGAGTGCATGAAGCATCGGACGAAATATACAAGATGCCACTTAATAAATTTCGTCCAGAGGCTATTCTAGGTGCTGCGTCACCTTATTATTGGGCCAGGCCCATGTATTTTCGAAGTACTTAAGTATAGGTTGTTTTTAGAGTCCGTATGTGTGGGGAAACAAGAGTTAGGGTTGGTTTAGACTTTGGGTTTTGTTTAGATTAAAAGTTCGCCATAGATGCAACTTCGCGTACTTCGTCTGTGTCCAATGACCAGACCAAGACGGCACAGAACCCCGCCTTGATCAATAAAGCTTTCATCTTATATTCGCAATATCCAGATTGCAATCTCAGTTTCTTGCTTGTTCTTCGTTTGCTTGCAGGAAACAGACCCTCGTGGTCAGGTTGATCGTTCTTCGGCGTGGTCAATAACCCCTCGGAAGTTGGTTTAGCGATTGCTAAGGCACGACGTCTCGCACGTTCGTAGTCGGGTCGTCAAGGTCGACTCCCACAGAAGCGATAGCCACCATCTTATCGAAACATCGGGACACCTTTGCCTCTATCACCATTGAGCTTCTGCAACCACCATCGCATTTCGCTACCACCATCTAACATTTGACATTTGAGATTTTGAGTTCGCGATTTTTCCGTTTCCTAAGGTGTTTCGGCTACTTAGGGACAAGTCTCCATCATCTTGGTATTTCCATCAAGATCACCACCACTCATCATCGACACGGACGGTAACCTCCATATCATCTTGGTATCGTGGTATCCCTCCATTGTACATTCCCTTGCCATTGCATTGATAACCCCTAGCCCATTTTGCGTTACTTTCCTATCGATACTAGCCATTTAAGTATTGCCGGCAACGTTACTTGTGCACATTAGTGATCATCAAGCTACACCTCCCATTGCATACATACCATATCATATTGGTATCATATCATCCCTTATGCCACAAGATTGTTCCCGTATATACACAATTGCTATCTTGGTTTGTGCATTGTGCAAAAGTGGCCATACAAAAAAAGAATAAAGCTTTTAAGCAAAAGAGAAAGAGAAAAGAAACTTGTAAGCAAGTGCCATAGCATCATACCACATTGCATAAGATTGTCATATCCGATCATCTTGGATCATACCACCAGAACATACATACATAGCATACATGGGATAGAAAGTTCATACATTTTGCAACTTATATGTTGTGCACAAGTGTCGTATCCGCATATTGAGCAATCGTGCTAGCGTCTCTCTTGAGTTGTGCAACATGAGCGTTATCTATGGATTCCACATTTTGTGCTCATCCTTGGTTGCACGACCCCATTTATCTATCCGTGTGTGCGTTTCCGTGTGCCATTTAGTGCTATTGGTCTACTTGTTTCACTTGTAAATTTGTGAATCTCTTTCAACATTATTGACTCTTGCTAACATTTTGCATCTAATTTTTTGTGCCACTATCCTCACCGAGCTCCACCATAAGCCTTACTTATGTAGGTGTGAGAAACCGACAAGAATTGGTACCAATTGTGCTATTTCCTTGTCCACATTGGAGTGATCATTGATCCACTTTCAACTTCAGTCAAGATACATTTGGTATTCGTTCTTCTCTTTCTACCACTCACATTTTTCTCTTGGAGTGATGGATAGGCAAGGCATTTCATCTCCGGTCTTCCACAACAATGACGACATGAACAGCTACATCACCAAAGCGTCAATCTTCGATCTACAATGACAAATGCAAGGCGCACAATCAAGATTGCGAGAGCGCATCGAGAACCTCTCCATTGACATCCGCCACTTCGAAGCGAGGAAAAGGGACTACATCGACAACAAGCTTTCCGCATAAAAGGAGGAGCAAGATGCAAGGATGGAGGAGATTCGGACCATGTTGATCAATCGTTCTTACCCTTCATCATCCTCAAGGCGGCGATGTTCAAGTCACAAGTCTTCGGAGCGCAAAGAGGATGCAAGTGCAAGTCATCGACGTCCACATCTCCATGGCGACCACCATCACGTTCGTGATCCACCTCGTCATGAAGGGCAAGTCACCTCCAAGCAACATGTGCACGACGAAGATGCACGACATCTACTACGAGCTCAAGTGCGACAACGCCAACATTATCATGACGATGCTCACCAAGCGCAAATGCACATGTCCCAACAAGCCCTACTTCCCAAGTCCAAACTTCATGAGCACAAGAGAAGATCGCGAGACGACCACCACCAAGATGGAGCTACGGCTACAACAACCACTTCGGCTTCTTCGCCAAGTGCTATCAAGGCATCTTCGCCTTTGGACGAACGACATCTTCGCCTACTTCCCGTGAGTTCGCCTACATCGACGTCATCAAGTACAAGGTGACCACCTACGAGCGAGGGCGACATTCCATCTTCGGAAGCCCCTCAAGGAAAATGGCCGAGCATGGGAAATTCCCTTCGGTCGTAGAGACAAGCTACGAGGTGCCACATCATATGGGCCTCCAACAACAAGGCGGGGACAAGAAGGTCGATCTAGGGCCATCCCCTTCGACCACGGCGACGAGCATGAACCTCATCAACCACTTGAAGACGGTGCCCATATTGGACTCAAACTCCGAGCCAAGTTACGAGACCGCACATGAGACCTTATCTTTGGTCTTGGAGGAGAGTGATGATGTGCCATCTTCGGCCTTCATCCATGGCTACGACCAGGACACTTGCACCTACATCTCTCCGACACCCACATATGAAGAGATGCCCCAATTCCCATGTGAGGAGAGCCACCACGACATGAGTGACATGAGTGAATCCACCATATGTGAGGTTGAGAGCCATTTGAGTGACTCCACCAACCATATGAATGAGAGCATCCAAGAGGGAGTAAGTGAGCCACAACACTTAGTGTGCGAGGTAGTTGAGACGGCATGTGAGGCCACTTTGATTTCTAACGACATAACCTCTACTCCGAGTGTGTTTTCTTCTTTGGTGCTAGGTCTCCTACATGACGATGGCCATGGTGGAAGAAGATGCACCCCCAAATGGTTCCATCAAGATGAAGTTGACCACAACTTGGTCTTCGACACCTCACCTACAGCACATGAGCGATGCTCCAAAGGTAACATAGGTGATGGTGCTCCTCTTGTCCCACTAGTGGACTATTTCACGAATGATTGCTTGCATGATGTTGACACACATATTCCCATGCTTCATGCTAGTGCGACTTCCTCATGTCCTGACTTACCTATTTACGATGAATATGATGACGAGCATGTCGAGTTGCCTAGTTGTGATGTTATGCTCCATAGGATATCATGTGCGAATTCTTTTGGTCACATCATGTTTGACAATCCATTAACCTTGTCATATGCTATGAGTGAGATATCCCATATTGCATCATTTCAATCTCAACATAGTAGCTATGCATGCCCCATTAAAACCAATCCATTTGCACTAATAGCATAGATGACGAGATGATGGTCATTGGCTTTTGTTTTTTGTGTGATGATATTGCTATGCTTCCTTGCAAAATTTGCACAATTCATCTTATATGCCATGCCATGAAAATTATTGTGTATCGCATGATCACATCCCTTGTGTGCACCATATGCATACCTTTCCTCATAATGCTCTAGATATTGCGAGTGATGCATTACATCCTTTGAGTCTCCATTATGCCATACATAACAACAAACATATCATGATGGATGACATGTCTCTATACCACGCATCTCATTTATTTGAGCATTGGATATTTTGTGCTAACCAACACAAGAACGTGCGCATCATGATGGATGATGTGTACATCTACCACGCACACACAATTTTCCCTTTGTCTTTGTTTTGTGTAGGTACTCACGTATACTTGTCAACCTCTCAATCCCAAGAGTTGACGAAACGAGCTCTTGAGAGCAAAGATGACTTGGGATCCCGTGAACTATCCTTACCATCGCTCTCTTCGTGCAATGACTACGCGCATCTCTCTCATTTGGCTCTCGCACGACTATGGGCTATATACCGCTTGTCGCTTCATGCTCATTTTACTGTGTTCACTTTGCATGCTATGCTTGCTTCTATGCCTTTGCCATGCAATTGTGACCATTGGTTGCATCTACCCATGATTCACAATTATGCTACTCCTATGTGTATTTGCATTCTTGGTGGAGATCCTTGTTGCTATTGCCATGTTTATCATGTACCTCATGCTATTGATGCTATTTTGCTCATATCCTCCTTATATGCTTGTGCTATGTCATGTGAATTATTCATGCACACTCTTTGTAGCCATGACATGCTTGCTATGATTCCCTCTAGTATGTTGCATCTTCACACTACTAGCTCACACCACTTGATTGCTATGATTGCTTGCTTTATCGCATCACCCATGTTCCATTATGACTTGCTTTCTTGGGTTGATTACGTATATGTTCATGCCTCTCACATGATATATTTTGTTCATTGTCGCTTGCCTCCAGTTGTTGCATCTATTGATCGTGGAGACTTGGACACTTTACTTGTGATGCATGCTTGCTTGATTGAGCCTATTGTATTTGGTTGTTCTCGCATCATATGCCTCCATACTATGAAATGCTCCCTTGTCCTTTCTTATGATAAGCATGATGACAACACTTGTTCGGTATCTCACCATTCGAATGATACGTGTTGCATTTGCACTAAACTCATTTGTTTTTCCCAGTGTTTGTCATGTTCTTTCATTTTGAAGGATTCACATGGTGGCAACGTCATGAAACAACTTGGTAATGTGAAGGCGTACATGATCCACAACACCAACATTTTCGACATCCTCTTAAAGGTGAACTCATTCCCTTTGAGCCATCCTCAACTATGCATATTGGACGAGTCACTCTTTCATTGTTGTTTCCTTCTTGTTGTCTACATGGTACATCTCGTGAACGGAGGAGCGACATTGAAGATTGGCTCTATGGACCTTCACATTGAGGAGATGATGAGGACATCAATACCATTCTTACACCAATAGCCCCTATTGCTATACATACTGGACCAGTTACTAGAGCTCGCGCACACCAATTGAATTATCAGGTACTTTCGTTTCTTGGTAATTGTTCTAATGTTCATGAGAATATGATGCTGCCTAAATTGGATACATTTGTTTTGCTTACAAATGAAGGGCCTAGCTTGGACAAGAAACATGAACCTTGCAGCAAGTTCAAGCATGGAGATGATGGCAGGCGCAAGGGGATCAAGAATGGAGTTACAAGTGATGATTTCAGGACTTTGAAGCCACCCTAAGGAGTGCATGAAGGCTTGGGCGAAATATACAAGATGCCACTTCATAAATTTCGTCCAGAGGCTAATTTAGGTGTTGCGTCACCTTATTATTGGGCCAGGCCCTGTATTTTCGAAATACTTAAGTATAGGCTGTTTTTAGAGTCCGTATGTGTGGGGAAACAAGAGTTAGGGTTGGTTTCGGACCCCTCCTCCAGGGGCCACAAAATCCCCCCTCTTCCTCCATATATACAGCCCTGAGGGCGTCGTTTAGACTTTGGGTTTTGTTTAGATTAAAAGTTCGCCATAGCTGTAACTTTGCGTACTTTCTTTGTGTCCAATGACCAGACCAAGATGTCACAGAACCTCACCTTGATCAATAAAGCTTTCATCAATACCATTGTTAAACCCACAGCCCCTACTACTACCTATACTGGACCAATTACTAGAGCTCGCGCATGCCAATTAAATTATCAGGTACTTTCGTTTCTTGGTAATGATTCTAATGTTCATGAGAATATGATGCTGCCTAAATTGGATACATTTGTTTTGCTTACAAATGAAGGGCCTGACATGGATAAGAGTGATGAACATTGGAGCAAGAACAAGCATGGAGTTGATGGCATGCGCAAGGGGAACAAGAACGGAGTTACAAGTGATGATTTCAGGACATTGAAGCCACCATAATGAGTGCATGAAGCCTTGGACGAAATATACCAGATGCCACTTCATAAACTTCGTCCAGAGGCTATTCTATGTGCTTCGTCACCTTATTATTGGGCCAGGCCCATGTAATTTTGAAATACATAAGTATAGGCTGTTTTTAGAGTCCGTATGTGTGGGGAAACAAGAGATAGGGTTGGTTTCGCACCACTTCCCCAAGGGCCACGACATTCCCCTCCTCTTCCTCCATATATACAGCCCTTAGGGCACCGTTTAGACTTTGGGGATTTGTTTAGTTAAAAGTTAGCCATTGCAACTTCGTGTACTTCGTTTGTGTCCAACGACCAGACCAAGACCGCTTACGGATCCCCACCATTATCAATACTTCATATATATATATATATATATATATATATATATATATATATATTGGCAATATTCAGATTGCTTTATCATATTCTTGCTCGTTCTTCGATTGCTTGCAGGAATAGACCTTCGTGGTCAGGCTGACCGTCTTCCGGCATCGTCAGTAACCTCAGGAGATTGGTTTAGCGATTGCTAAGGTGCAACGTCTTGCACGTTTGTAGTCAGATCGTCAAAGTTGACTCCACCAAATCTATAGTTATCATCTCATAGAAAGATCGGGACCCTCGCCTCTATCAAGTGGTAACAGATTTCCAGGTTGCTCGGTGAGATTTTACAGTTTTTCGTAGTTTAGATCGAGTCTGTTCTTCATACTATAGTCCACGAAAAAGCCAAAAAAAAATAGGATTAGTTCATCCCATCCGAACCAATCTGAGCCTTTGCATAATCTTTTCTGTATTTGCTTTGTTGAATTTGCGGTTGCATCATCGTGTCAAGTTTCTAGTTTTAGCATCTAGCCCTTTAGAGTTTCGAGTTGTGTTCACAGGTTGTCACGTCGCCGCTGCCATATATCACCACTGCATCATCATCATCGCTGCTGCCATATACCACATATTCACCGCCAATCCGAGTCCATATACGCCACCACATATCCGCCGCCATCACACCAATCTGAGTCCACCTGCAACATATATCCGTCACCAGTCCGAGTTCCACCAGATTCATCTCCGCCACCAGTCCAAGTTCCACTAGATTCATCTCCGCCACCAGTCCTATTCCGAGTCCAGTATTTTGTTACTCTGTTTTGGATTTCCAGATAACGCCAGACTCCGAGTCGTGACAGAGAAGGACTCCCCAACTTCCGAGCCATCCGCAGAAGAAAAATAGTTCCAGTTTCCAAAAAAAACTAAGTCTGGAAAATTCTGGCTAGGCAGTTTTTAGGACATTTCTAGACTTTTTCGAAAAAATTTGTTGCGGAGGAAAAAAAAGAGGAAAAAAAGTAAAAAAAAAGAGGAAAAAAATGAAAAAAAGTAAAAAATTCAGAGTGTGCTCCTCCCTTGTTTACGTGCAGCGCCGTGATTTTGATAGTGTTCTAGGCTCGCGTCTCTAGTACGGTCTAGCCTAGGACCAGCACAGTACCGTCGTTGAGCGTTTATCAACTTTGCATCTCTAAATTGATTATTGCTGACCCTTTTTGCTACCATATTATAAGCCTTCCCAGCTCCACATACATCTACATTGTGCGTTTGACTCTCCCTGGTAATCGCTCTATCAAAGCTTTGAGAGTTTTGACTACATCGGTTGCCAATCACCGCCTGCTGCTGGGTAAGAACTGGTAATAATTTGAGATTTGCTTGACGGATTTGTGACACCCGCCACCACCACCACTTGTTAGTAGTATGTAGGATCATATTCTTGTGTGTTTCTATTGTTGCTAACCATGCCAGGATCACAAGCCGACGAGACTGACTGGGAGAACTTGACGAACGAGGAGCTTCATGATAAGTTTCAGCAAATGATGAGTGGACAGGTGCAAGATGTGCTAAACAGATTTGACGAGGCCATGGAGAAGATAGATGGCATGGAGAAGACGTTTGAAACAAAGCTTGATAACAAGTTTGCTGAATTGCTTTCGCGTTTTCCACCACCACCACCGGCTGCACCTGTCGCACCTCTGCAACAACAACAACAACAACGACTACCTCCACGTCGGGAAATAGCCCTCCGTTGAGTGAGCCGTGTCCCTCTTCAGCCTGGCCAAACTGCTGGTGCTACTGTTGATACTTCTGTGGCTCCTGCTGCTGATGTGAAGGAGGATGATTATGTGGGAGATTACGAGGATGAGGTTGATCAAAATCAGAACTACGTGCAACCACCAGCACCACAACAACCAGGTCGTCCACATGCAAATAATGGCAATTTTAGGGCTCCCCCTCAGGTACAAGATCATGACCATCTCCCTAAACTAAAATTGAATATTCCACCATTTGAGGGTAGAAATGTTCCTGATATATATCTTATTTGGGAGTTAGAAACTGAACAACGATTTATGTGTTTACAATATCCTGAGGAGAGACGTGTTCCTGCTGCTGTTTGTGCTTTCACTAGCTTTGCATGTGTTTCGTGGTCTGAACATTGTCGATTATATCCTGTTCCTTCTACTTGGGCTTCTTTGAAAACTGCTATGTGTACTCGTTGGGTTCCACCATATTATCAACGTGAATTACTTCAAAAATTGCAGCGCTTAAGACAAGGAAAAATTCGGTAGAAGAATATTATCAGGAATTACAAACTGGCTTGATTAGATGTGGTATTGTTGAGGAGAATGAAGCTATGCTTGCACGTTTTCTGGGTGGATTAAATAGAGAGATTCAGACCATTCTAGACTATAAGGATTATAATAATATCACTCGTTTATTCCATCTTGCTTGTAAAGCTGAACGTGAAGTGTAGGATCGACAGGCATTGGCGCGGACTAACTTTTCTGCAGGTCGACCTTCATCATGGACACCACGTGCATCATCTACTTCCACACGTTCTGCTACACCGGCACCTCCGTCGGCTGCCACCTCCAACCATGATACAATAAAGCAGGCACAATCACCACTATCTTCCAAGAGCACACCTTCTGGGCCTGCAAAGAGTTCTTCTTCATCCATGGCATCAACAGGGCAAACACATGATATTATTTGTCGACGTTGCAAGGGTGGAGGTCATTATGCGAGAGAATGCCCATCTAAGCGTGTGATGATTGTTACTGAGGATGGTGGGTATGAGTCTGCTAGTGACTATGATGAGGAGACTTTGGCTCTTATTACCCATCAAGAACACGGTGGAGATGATTCTGATCATGAGACGCAATACATGGCTGCGGAAGATGCTGATAGGTATGAATGTTTAGTTGCTCAACGTGTTTTGAGTGTGCAGGTTACACAAGCTGAGCAAAATCATAGGCATAATTTGTTCCATACAAAGGGAGTTGTGAAGGAACATTCTATTCGCGTCATCATAGATGGAGGGAGCTGCAACACCTTGGCTAGCATGGAGATGGTGGAGAAGCTATCTCTCACCACAAGACCACATCCACATCCTTACTACATCCAATGGTTCAACAACAGCGGCAAGGTTAAGGTAACGTGTACTGTTCGTGTGCATTTTAGTATCTCTACATATGCTGATTATGTTGATTGTGATGTGGTACCTATGCAAGCATGTTCCTTATTACTTGGTAGACCATGGCAATTTGATAAAAATTCTGTACAGCATGGTAGAAACAATCAGTATACTCTTGTTCATTAGGATAAAAATATTACTTTGCTTCCTATGACTCCTGATTCCATTTTGAAAGATGATATTAATAGAGCTACTAAAGCAAAACAGGAGAAAAATAAGAGTGAAAATCAGATTGTGGCAAAAGAAATTGAGCAACAAATGAAGCCTAATAATAAACCATCTATTGTTCCTTCAAAAATTAAATTGAAAAGTGCATGTTTACTTGCCACCAAATCTGATATTGATGAGCTAGATTCTAGCAAATCTGTTTGCTATGTTGTTGTGTGCAAAGTGGCATTATTTTCATTCAAGGACGTGCCTTCCTCTTTGCCCCCTGCTGTCACTAACATTTTGCAGGAGTTCGTTGACGTCTTCCCACAAGACGTGCCACTGGGATTACCACCTATTCGAGGGATTGAGCATCAAATTGACTTAATTCCTGATGCATCGCTACCCAACCGTGCACCATACCGTACCAATCCAGTGGAGACGAAGGAGATTATGCCTCAAGTACTGGAGCTGCTCGACAAAGGTTATATATGTGAATCTCTTAGTCCTTGTGCTGTTCCTATTATACTAGTGCCTAAAAAGGATGGTACGTCGCGTATGTGTGTTGATTGTAGAGGCATTAATAATATCACTATTCGTTATCATCATCCAATTCCTAGGCTAGATGATATGCTTGATGAATTGAGTGGCTCTACAATATTCTCCAAAGTTGATTTGCGTAGTGGATACCATCAAACTCGTATGAAATTGGGAGATGAATGGAAAACAACATTTAAAACTAAGTTTTGTTTATATGAGTGGTTAGTAATGCCTTTTGGGTTAACAAATGCACCTAGTACTTTCATGAGACTAATGAACGAAGTTTTACGTGCTTTCATTGGACGATTTGTGGTAGTCTATTTTGAT
Organism: Triticum dicoccoides; assembly: GCF_002162155.2. NCBI lineage: Eukaryota > Viridiplantae > Streptophyta > Magnoliopsida > Poales > Poaceae > Triticum > Triticum dicoccoides. The sequence goes on along the minus strand of NC_041380.1, from coordinate 183,136,039 downwards.
GATATACTTATTTATAGCAAATCTTTGGAAGAACATTTGGAACATTTATGTGTTGTTTTTAATGCTCTACGTGATGCACGTTTGTTTGGTAACCTTGGGAAGTGCACCTTTTGCACCGACCGAGTATCTTTTCTTGGCTATGTTGTTACTCCATAGGGAATTGAAGTTGATAAAGCCAAGATTGAAGCTATTGAGAGTTGGCCGCAGCCCAAAACGGTCTCACAAGTCAGGAGTTTTCTTGGACTCACTGGTTTTTATAGGCGTTTTGTGAGAGATTTTAGCACCATTGCTGCACCTCTCAATGAGCTTACAAAGAAGGATGTGCCTTTTGTTTGGGGTACCGCACAGGAAGAAGCCTTCACGGTATTGAAAGATAAGTTGACACATGCTCCTTTACTCCAACTTCCCAACTTTAATAAGACTTTTTAGCTTGAATGTGATGCTAGTGGAATTGGATTAGGAGGTGTGTTATTTCAAGATGGCAAACATGTTGCATACTTTTCTGAAAAATTGAGTAGGCCTAGTCTGAACTATTCTACTTATGATAAAGAATTATATGCTCTTGTTCGGACTTTAGAGACATGGCAACATTATTTATGGCCCAAAGAATTTGTTATACATTCTGATCATGAATCTTTGAAACGTATTAAAAGTCAAGCTAAACTGAATCGTAGACATGCTAAATGGGTTGAATTCATTGAGACTTTCCCTTATGTCATTAAACACAAGAAGGGTAAAGAAAATGTTAATGCTGATGCTTTGTCTCATCGCTATACTATGCTTTCACAACTTGACTTCAAAATTTTTGGTTTGGAGACCATCAAAGATCAATATGTGCATGATGCTGATTTTAAAGATGTAATGCAGAATTGTAAAGAAGGAAGAATATGGAACAAGTTCGTTATTAATGATGGCTTTGTGTTCCCTGCTAACAAGCTATGCATTCCTGCTAGCTCTGTTCGTCTTTTGTTGTTGCAGGAGGTGCATGGAGGAGGATTAATGGGACACTTTGGCGTGAAGAAGACGGAGGACGTACTTGCTACACATTTCTTTTGGCCAAAGATGAGATGGGATGTTGACCGTTTTGTTGCTCGCTGCACTACATGTCAAAAAGCTAAGTCACGACTCAATCATCATGGGTTATATATGCCTTTGCCTGTGCCTAGTGTTACTTGGGAGGATATATGATGCGGAGCATCCCAAGGTCATCCCCATGGACCAACCATCGTCTCATCAAGTGCCTACCGGACCCATGACTCGATCACGTGCAAGAGCCCTTGAAACCGAGGTGACATCTCTCCTCTCACAATTCCACTTCGATGCACATGAAGCATGGCTACTACCTCATATGGATACCTTGTGCATACTCAGGTACAATAGAGAAGCTAAGGAGAAAGGACAAGAAGAAGAGGAAGATGGACGAGAAGACGGAGAGGAAGAAGGGCTGCAGGAAAAGTCCCAGCCACCGGACGACCGGCCAAGACCGGACGTCCGGCGCCTGAAGCGTCAGCCGAGCCCCAGCCAGCGGATGTCCGGTCCAGACCGGACGACCGGTGCCCCTGCAACCGAGGCCAATGAGCGGACGTCCGGCCCCGACCGGACAACCAGCGCGACCGCACCCGAGCCGAAGTCAGCGGAAGTCCGGAGCCTCCGGACGTCCGGCACCCCCGTCACAGAGCGGAACCAGCGGACATTCGGAGGACAACGGACGTCCGACAGCTCCTGAGACACCGGACGACCGGTCCCCAGCGGACGTCCGGTACCTGTCTGTGCATAGTGTTCGGGCCCGAGGCCCATGTACCCCTTCACTTCACCCCATTTGTACTAAGACTATACATAGACCCCCCATTCACCCTAGCTAGGGTTAGCATTGGTTTAGCTCATTTGAGAGATAGAGCATTGCTCATCCATACCAGATCTACTCCACGAGAGAGACTGCGGCCCCTCAACGGAGAAGATCCACCTTGGATTCAAGACCCCTTTTCAAGGGAAGATCCCCTTGTGGATTCAAGACCTCCTCACGGAGAAGAACCGGTTACCATGTATCGTCCCTAGTTGTCCGTGGATCCGTGTATCGTCCTATGTACTCGAGGATCTAGCCCATGTGTGACTTATTCGTGTCGGTTTAGTGATTTCCTCTTGTGTTTTCCTTCCGTTCATCCTTGTGTTCTTCGTGTTTTCCACAGGATCCACTCCTTTCGTGAAAGATCGGGCGATTAGGGTCTCTACCCTACATCATCTTGGTATCATGAGCAAGGTTTATCACGATTTCGGAGCCCCCCTCTTGGTTTTTCTAGCTTGATTTTGTTGTTTTTCGTCCCAATCCGAAAATCCCCACAAAAATAGCCCAAAACTTTTTCTTGTGTTTTGTGAGTTTTGATGATGTTTTGTTGGTTTTGATCCGTGAATTTGTTGTGTTGCAAGTCGATCTTGCCTTCCCCCACCATTTCCACCTCGAAATCCCTCCCAGAATCCTCAAAATCACCTCTCAAATCTGAAATTTCGCGTTGACCCCGACCACCGGACGTCCTTCACTTCACCGGACGTCCGGCAACCCAGGAAGCACCGGACGTCCGACCATTACCGGACGACCGGCGACCGGACATCCGTCCAATTTCGGACGAACGCTACTTCCACCACATCATCCGCTACACCACCTCCACTTAACTGCTAACTACTCTGACGATTTTGGTTGCCTTTGGTTTTGAGAATTTGAGTTGCAGTACCGTATCCTTTTGTGTTTCGGCTATCTAGGTACGGTTCGACATCAACATCACCGCCGCTCATATTCGCTACGGACGCGTCATCAACAACAACCACCTCGACTACGACTTGGTATTCGTGCCACCATTTTGACACCATACCGGAAGAAAGACCGGTAACCTCATCTTGGTATTGGACATATCACTCTTGCCATTACATTGATAGCCATCATCGCCTTACTCCTTTGCGTTGCTTACCCATCGAGACTAGCCATTGAGTATTGATGGCAACGAGTCTTGTGCACTTTAGTGATCATACTTCCCATAGCATACATACATACATCATTGTTGCCTATATTGGTATCATCTCTTGTGTCACAAAGTTGTCATCGCATACTCACTTGCTATCTTGGTTCGTCAAGCATTGCATGAGAAAAGAGCTCAAACATCAAAGATCCAACCAAGCTTTTAAGCAAAGAGGAAAGATAAGCAAAGAGCTTTCAAGCAAGAACCATAGCATCATACAACATTAAGATTGTCATACTCGATCATCTTGGATCATATCATAGCAACACCTTGCATACAAACATATTTGGGATAGAAGTCGTTGCATTTTTGCTAAGTAGGTTGTGCACAAGTTCTTGTATCCACCTATCGTGCAATCGTGCTAGCGTCTCTCTAGTGTTGTGCAACAAGAGCATTTTTGTGGATACCACATTTTGGCTCATCCTTGGTTGCACAACGCCACTTATCTTTTTGCGCGTGTGTTTTCGTGTACCGTATATGCTTGGTCTACTTGTTACATTGCATCTTGCGAATCTTCTCCAACATTATTGAATCTTGTTCACATTCACACTAAAAATTGTGCCACCATCCTAACCAAGATCCACCATAAGATTTTACTTGTGTAGGTGTGAGAAACCGACGAGAATTCGTACCAATTGGGCTATTTCCTTGTCCTACATTGGAGTGATCATCGATTCACTTTCAACTCCGGTCAAGGTACATTTGGTATTCGTTCTTCTCTTTCTACCACTCACACTTGTCTTGGAATGATGGATATGCCAAGTACTACTACCAACCCACTCTTCATGGAGCAAGACGACGACATGAACTCCTTCGTCACCAAGTGTCACCTCTTTGGTGCACAACGTGCTTTGCATCAACAGCAACAAGCTATGAGTGAACGCATCGACAACCTTGCCGCCGACTTGCGACTTTCCGAGCAACGTACAAGGTACTACTTCGACCACAAGCTCGACGATCACAAGAAAGAGAATGACGCAAGGATGGACGAGATTCGCGCTTTGTTGCTCAACCGCTCTTCTTCCACTTCAAGGAGCCGTTCAAGTCGCCATTCCGACTCAAGTACACCGACATCGAACACTCTTCATCGCACCGCGCGCACCGACCGTCAAGCAAACCTCAATCCGCTTTGGGAAACCGACTCTCAAGAGCACCGACGACGTCAAGCCGAAGAAGCCTTTGCGCTAGCTCGAGAATGGCAACAACAACGCCAACATGAAGAGGAAGAACGCGTGCATCTACACCAAAATGCACAAGATGCCGAGGCTCAACGTCAAGAACAACAATTCCGTGACGCTCAAGCACTTGAGGCGCAACAAGCTCTATGTGATGCGAGTCGAGCCGTTGCCGACAGAGGCCGACAAGCCCATGAAGAAGAGGAAGCACTTCACGAAGAAATTCACGAACGATGATTTCAAGCTCGCATGCATCGTCTAGTTCCCCCTCGAGCTTGATGCGTTCCTCCACAAGCTTGCTAAGATAATCAAGTTCATCAAGAGCATGACGACAATGGGAATCCTCCGCGACAAGAGCAACACGAGGTTGACAACCCTCCACGTCAAGAACACCAAGAGTTGAACAATCATCTACAACATGGGCGTCATCATCCCCGACCCCAACACAATGAAGAGCAACGCTACAGCAAGCTCAAGTTCACCATGCCCAAGTTCAACGGAAGCAACGATCCCGAAGAATACCTTTCATGGGCATTGAAAGTTGACAAGATCTTCCGTTTGCACAATTATGAAGAAGATAAGAAGATTGCGATGGCATCCCTTGAGTTCCAAGACTATGTCCTCATTTGGTGGGAACAAGTCATTGAGCGCCGCGAGGCAAGTGGTGATCCACCCATTACTACTTGGGCACAAATGAAGGATGTCATGAGAGCATGCTTCGTGCCTACCTACTACAACCGCGACCTCTTCAAGAAACTCCAACAACTCAAGCAAGGAACCAAGAGCGTTGAAGAATACTACAAGGAGATGGAGATTGCAATGATAAGAGCCAATGTGAAAGAAGATGATGAGCAAACTATGGCACGTTTCTTGAATGGAGTCAATCATCCTATCAAGAAGATCGCCAACTTCCAACCATACTCAAATCTCATCGAGCTCGTGCACCAAGCTACCAAAGCGGAACGCCAAGTGCAAGATGACTACAAGTATGCCAAGTTCTCATCCAAGTCCTACGGTTTCTCCAATAACCAAGTTTCAACGACTCCAACACCGACTACAAGACCGTCTACTTCCAACATTGACAAGTCGACTTCGAAGAAAGCTTCGCCTACTACAAGCAACTTCAAGACGAGAGCTTCATCATCATCAACCCCTACCGATGAGACCGTCAAGACGAGTTCCCTCAAGTGTTCCACTTGCGGAGGCCGAGGCCACAAGTCCTATGAGTGCACCAACAAGCGCACCATGATCTTCAATGATGATGGCACTTATGATTCCATGAGCGAAGGAGAAATGGAAGCGCTGGAGCAAGTCGCCATGCATCGCTAAGTGAACAATGAAGAAGAACAAGTCTTTTGTGATGAAGACTCAAGTCCCGCACTTGTTGTCTCCAAAGTCTTGACTCTCCAACATCACCAAGAAGAAGACCAAAGATGCACCATATTCCACACCGAGGCCGACATCAATGGACGATCCGTCAAGGTCATCATCGATGGAGGGAGTTGTCACAATCTCGCAAGTGAAGAACTTTGATCCAAGCTCCAATTGCCCAAGACGAAGCATCCACATCCATACAAAGTGCAATGGCTTACTAACTCCGGCACTATCCAAGTCAAGCACCGAGTATAAGTCTTCTTCAAAATTGGCGCCTACGAAGAGACCTTGGAGTGTGACATCATCCCAATGACCGTTTGCCATCTTCTCCTTGGATGGCCATGGCAATTCGATAGAGGAGTCGTCCACGATGGGCGTACAAACCACTATAGCTTCAAAATGCAAGGAAAGGAGTTTGTGTTAGGACCTATGTCTCCAAGCCAAGTGACCGCCGATAAGCAAGCCACCCATCGTGGAGAGAATGGTGAGAGAGTGAGCCACCAAAAAGAGAGTGAGCGCCACAAGCCCAAATTGAGTGCCTCCATGATGAGCGAAAACAAGAACCTAGTTCTATTTGCCACCAAACATGAGATGAGAGAAGTGTGTGAGAACCCATCTAGTGTCCTACACTACGTCCTCGTGTGCAAGGACAATGCAACACAAACTAACACTTCTCACACTCTTCCTCTAGTGTTGTCTTCTCTTTTGCAGGAATTTCAAGATGTTTTCCCCGATGAGCTACCTCCGGGACTACCTCCACTACGAGGCATTGAGCACCGTATCGACCTCATCCCCGGAGCACCGCTTCCGAACAAAGCTCCCTACCACGTCAACCCCGAAGAAACCAAAGAAATTCAAAGGCAAGTAAATCATCTCATAGACCATGGTCATGTGCGTGAAAGTTTGAGCCCTTGTGCCGTACCGGTCATTCTTCTGCCAAAACGTGACGGTAGCTTTCGCATGTGCTCCGATTGTAGACCTATCAATGCTATCACCGTTTGTTATAGGTATCCCATTCCATGCCTAGATGATATGCTAGATGAGCTTAGTGGTGCCACTATATTTTCCAAAATTGATCTTAAGAGTGGTTACTAACAAATCCGCATACAAGAGGGTGATGAATCGAAAACCGCATTCAAAACCAAGTTTGGTTTGTTAGAGTGGTTAGTCATGCCTATGGGTCTCTCAGAAGCACCGGGCACTTTTATGCGCCTTATGAATCATGTCTTTCGCCCTTACATTGGTATATTTGTTGTGGTTTACTTCGATGACATTCTTGTGTTTTGTAAATCTATCAACGAGCATGTCACCCATGTCCGCACCGTTTTGCAAACTCTTCGAGAAGAGAGACTCTATGCTAATAAGGAGAAATGCCTTTTTGGTGTTGATAATGATGTAGGGTAGAACCCTAGTGGCCCGGTCTTTCACGAAAGGAGTGGATCCCGCGAAGAACACGATGAACAGGAAGAGGGGAACGAGGAAAAACGGGGGAAAACACAAGGGGAAACATAAGAGGAACACTCAAACTAACAAGAACAAGTCACACATGTGCTAGATCCTCGGGTACATAGAACGATACACGAATCCACGGACAACTAAGGACGATACAAAAGGGTAGCTGGGTCTTCTCCATGAGGAGGTCTCGAATCCACAAGGGGATCTTCCCGTAAAGGGGTCTTGAATCCAAGGTGGATCTTCTCCGTAGAGGGGCCGCGGTCTCTCTCGTGGAGTAGATCCGATATGGATGAGCAATGCTCTATCTCTCAATGAGATAAACCAATGCTAACCCTAGAAAGTTGTACGGGATATAGTATATATAGTCTAGGTGACGAAAGGGTACACGGGCCTCGACCCAAGTGGTTGCGCGTAGGCAGGGCCGAAAGTTCTGGGCTAGGCCGGAAGTTCCGGGCGCCGGAGGTTCGGGGGAGGGTCCGGCCTAACCAGAGAGTTGGCGCGGTGGAGATGTGCTGGCATCCGGGGGCAGGAAGGTCCGAGTAGGCCGGAGGTTCCGGGCGCCAGAAGGTCCGGGACGGGATCCGGGCTAACCCGAGAGTTGGCACGCCTGTGCTAGTCGAAGTCATCGGCGACCGAAAGCTCCAGGTCGGCCGGAAGGTCCGGGAGCCAGAAGTTCCGGGCTCTGGCCGGAAGTTCTGGGCTGTCCAAAGTGTTGACGCCTGTGTCTTCTTCTACAGTCCTCAGCTCCGAGTCTTGAGCGTTGTACCTGATGACACATAGTATCTCGGACTTAGGCAGTAGCCATGTCTCACTTGAAGAGGGGGAAAACTCAAGTAGGAGTGATGTCACCTCGAATTGAATAACACGTGCCCTAGCCCTTGTCATTGGTCCACTTGGAGCTTGGATAGTTGAGGTGGCGTCCATGTGGATGGTCGTGGGATGCTCCGCATCATCTCCCCTCCCTTGGGGAAGATCCATCCTCGGATCGAGTTCTTCATCACCATGGAAGCGAGAGAGATCTTTGATGTTGAAGATGTCGCTCACGTTGTATTTGTCCCGTGGGAGGTCGATCTTGTAAGCGTTGTTGTTGTAGCGTGCGAGCACCTTGAAGGGTCCATCGGCTCGAGGTCGAAGCTTAGACTTGTGTGCTTGTGGAAAGCGCTCCTTGCGAAGGTGTAGCCACACGAGATCACCAATGTTGAAGACCATAGGTTGCTTGTTAACGTTGAGCTTGGTCGCAAGGCATTGTACTTGGCGCTCGATGGTGTTTCTTGTATCTTCATGCACCTTCTTGATATGGGTCGCTCATGCACTTGCGTCCAAATTGATTCTCTCTTGGAGTGGTAGAGGTAGAATATCCAATGGTGACAAAGGGTTGAATCCATAGACGACCTCGAAAAGGGACTTGCCGGTTGTTGAGTGTCTTGCTCGGTTGAAGGCGAACTCGGCGATGGGTAGACACTCCTCCCACTCCTTGATGTTCTTCTTGATGAGTACTCTAAGTAGAGCGGAGAGTGTGCGGTTTGTCACCTCCGTTTGGCTGTCGGTTTGAGGATGGTACGCCGTGGAGAAGAGTAGCTTGATTCCAAGCTTGGCTCATAGGGTCTTCCAAAAGTATCTAAGGAACTTGACGTCGCGGTTCGAGACAATAGTCTTTGGCACACCATGTAGACGCAATATTTCCCTACAAAAGAGATTACCCACATGTGAAGCATCATCTATCTTGTTACAAGGAATAAAGTGTGCCATTTTTGAGAAACGGTCCACAATGACAAATATGGAATATTTCCCATTGCGAGTCCTAGGAAAACCAAGTACAAAGTCCATGCTAATGTCTTCCCAAGGTTGGTATGGAATCGGTAAAGGCATATAGAGACCATGAGATTGAGCTTTGGACTTAGCTTTGCGACATGTAGAACACCGGTTGGTGAAGCGATTGATGTCCTGAAACATCTTTGGCCAAAAGTAGCTCTTCGAGAGTGTGGCGAACGTCTTGTCGCGTCCGAAGTGTCCCATTAATCCTCCTCCATGAGATTCCTGCAAAAGCAACAAATGAAGTGAGGACTCGGGAATGCAAAGTTTGTTAGCTCTCATAAGGTAGCCATCTTTGATGTAATAGCGTTCCCAAGATTTATTCGACAAACACTTGGCATAAGCAATGGCAAAAGTTGTATCATGCTCATATAAGTCTTTGATATGCTCGAAGCCAATGACATCTAACTCAAGTTGTGTGACAAGCATGCAAATGCGGGAAAGAGCATCCGCTACTATGTTTTCTTTACCTTTGATGTACTTGATGACATATGGAAAAGACTCAATAAATTCACTCCATTTAGCATGACGCTTGTTCAATTTAGTTTGTCCCTTAAGATACTTGAGAGTCTCATGATCGGTATGAATGGTAAACTCACGGGGACGAAGGTAGTGTTCCCATTCATGCAAAACGCGGACTAAAGCATATAGCTCTTTGTCATAGATGGGGTAGTTGAGTTGCGCTCCGGAAAGTTTCTCACTAAAGTAAGCTATGGGGTGCTTCTCTTGCGTTAACACACCTCCTATGCCATTACCACTAGCATCGCAATGAATTTCAAAAGGTTTGTCGAAGTTGGGTAAAGCAAGCACGGGAGCATGAGTAAGCAAATTCTTAAGCTCATTGAATGCGGTATCTTGGGATGGTCCCCAAACAAAAGGTGCATTCTTCTTGCTCAAAGCATGCAAAGGCGAAGCAATGGTGCTAAAATCCTTTACAAAGAGACAATAGAAACCCGCAAGGCCAATGAAACTATGCACTTGATGCAAGTTGGTTGGTTGTGGCCAAGTCTTAATAGCATTGATCTTGGACTCATCTACATGAACACCCTTAGAAGAGACAACAAATCCTAAGAAAACGAGCTTATCAACACCAAAGAGGCCTTTCTCCGTATTAGCATAGAGACGCTCTTTCCTAAGAGTTTGCAAAACGGTGCAGACATGGGTGACATGCTCTTGGATAGATTTGCTAAACACAAGAATATCATCAAAGTAGACCACAACAAATATACCAATGTAAGGGCGAAAGACATGATTCATGTGGCGCATAAAAGTGCCCGGTGCTTCCGAAAGACCCATAGGCATGACTAACCACTCATACAAACCAAACTTGGTTTTGAAGGCGGTTTTCCATTCATCACCCTCTTGTATGCGGATTTGATAGTAACCACTCTTAAGATCAATTTTGGAAAATATAGTGGCACCGCTAAGCTCATCAAGCATATCATCTAGGCGTGGAATGGGATACCTATAACGAACGGTGATAGCATTGATAGGTCTACAATCGGAGCACATGCGAAAACTACCGTCACGTTTTGGCACAAGAATGTACGGAACGGCACAAGGGCTCAAACTTTCACGCACATGTCCATGCTCTATGAGATGTTTTACTTGCCTTTGAATTTCTTTGGTTTCTTCGGGTTTGACGCGGTAGGGAGCTTTGTTTGGAAGTGGTGCTCTGGGGATGAGGTCGATTCGGTGCTCAATGCCTCGTAGAGGAGGTAGTCCCGAAGGTAGCTCATCGGGAAAAACATCTTGAAATTCCTACAAAAGAGAAGACAACACTAGAGGAAGAGTGTGGGAGGTGTTAGTTTGTGGTGCATTGTCCTTGCACACGATGACGTAGTGTAGGACACTAGATGGGTTCTCACACACTTCTCTCATCTCACGTTTGGTGGCAAATAGAACTAGGTTCTTGTTTTCGCTCATCGTGGGGGCACTCAATTTGGCTTGTGGCGCTCACTCTCTTTTTGGTGGCTCACTCTCTCACCATTCTCTCCACGATGGGTGGTATGCTTATCGGTGATCACTTGACTTGGTGACATTGGACGGAGGACGTACTCCTTGCCCTTCATCTTGAAGATGTAGTGGTTCGTTCAACCGTTGTGGATGACTCCTCTATCGAATTGCCATGGCCGTCCAAGGAGAAGATGACAAACGGTCATTGGAACGACGTCGCACTCCAAGGTGTCTTCGAAGGCGCCGATCTTGAAGGAGACTTGTACTCGGTGCTCGACTTGGATGGTGCCGGAGTCACTAAGCCATTGCACTTTGTATGGATGTGGAAGCTTCGTCTTGGGCAATTGGAGCTTGGATCAAAGTTCTTAACTTTCGAGATTGTGACAACTCCCTCCATCGATGATGACCTTGACGGATCGTCCATTGATGCCGGCCTTGGTGTGGAATATGTGGCATCGTTGGTCTTCTTCTTGGTGATGTTGGAGAGTCAAGTCTTTCGAGACAACAAGTGCGGGACTTGAGTCTTCAACACAAAAGACTTGTTCTTCTTAATTGTTCACTTGGCGGTGCATGGCGACTTGCTCAAGTGCTTCCATTTCACCTTCACTCATGGAGTCATAAGTGCCATCATCGTTGAAGACCATGGTCCGCTTGTTGGTGCACTCGTAGGACTTGTGGCCTCGGCCTCCGCAAGTGAAACACTTGAAGGAACTCGTCTTGACGGTCTCATCGGTTGGGGTTGATGATGATGAAGCTCTCGGCTTGAAGTTGCCCGTAGTAGGGTTGCTTGTAGTTGGCAAAGCTTTCTTGGAAGTCGACTTGTCGATGTTGGAAGTAGAAGGTCTTGTAGTCGGTGTTGGAGTCGTTGAAGCTTGGTTATTGGAGAAGCCGTAGGACTTGGATGAGAACTTGGCGTAGTTGAAATCATCTTGCACTTGGCGTTCCGCTTTGGTATCTTGGTGCACTAGCTCGATGAGATTTGAGTATGGTTGGAAGTCGGCGATCTTCTTGATAGGATGATTGAGTCCATTCAAGAAACGTGCCATTGTTTTCTCATCATCTTCCGTTACATTGGCTCGTATCATGGCAATCTCCATCTCCTTGTAGTACTCTTCAACGCTCTTGGTTCCTTGCTTGAGTTGTTGGAGTTTCTTGAAGAGGTCGCGGTTGTAGTAGGTAGGCACGAAGCATGCTCTCATGTCATCCTTCATTTGTGCCCAAGTAGTGATGGGTGGTTCACCTCTTGCCTCATGGCACTCTATGATTTGTTCCCACCATATGAGGACATAGTCTTGTAACTCAAGGGATGCCATCATGATCTTCTTCTCTTCTTCATAATGTGCAAACGGAAGATCTTGTCAACTTTCAATGCCCATGAAAGGTATTCTTCGGGATCGTTGCTTCCGTTGAACCTGTTCATGGTGAACTTGAGATTGCCGTAGCGTTGCTCTTCATTGTGTTGGGGTCGGGGATGATGACTCCCATGTTGTAGATGATTGTTCAACTTGTGGTGCTCTTGTTGCGGAGGGTTGTCAACCTCATGTTGCTCTTGTCGCGGAGGATTCCCATTATTTTCATGCTCTTAATGAACTTGATGGTCTTGGCGAGCTTGTGGAGGAGCGCGTCGAGCTCGAGGAGGAATTAGAAGACGCATGCGAGCTTGAAGTCGTCGTTCGTCAATTTCTTCACAAAGTGCTTCCTCTTCTTCACGGGCTTGACGGCCTCGGTCGGCAACGGCTCGACTCGCATCGCATAGAGCTTGTTGCCCCTCAAGTGCTTGAGTGTCACGGAGTTGTTGTTCTTGACGTTGAGCCTCAGCATCTTGTGCATTTTGGTGTAGACGCGCGCGTCCTTCCTCTTCATGTTGGCGTTGTTGTTGTCATTCACGAGCCAGCGCAAAGGCTTCTTCGGCTTGATGTCATCGGCGCTCTTGAGAGTCAGTATCCCGAAGCGGATTGAGGTTTTCTTGACGGTCGGTGCGCGCGGCTCGACGAAGAGTGTTCGATGTCGGTGTACTTGAGTCGGAATGGTGACTTGAACGGCTCCTTCTTGAAGTGGAAGAAGAGCAGTTGAGCGACAAAGCGCGAATCTCGTCCATCCTTGCGTCATTCTCTTGCATGTGATCATCGAGCTTGTGGTTAAAGTAGTGATAGAGGCAAAGGTGTCCCGATGTTTCGATGAGATGGTGGTTATCGTTTTCTGTGGGAGTCGACCTTGACGATCCGACTACGAACGTGCGAGACGTCGTGCCTTAGCAATCGCTAAACCAACTTCCAAGGGTTATTGACCACGCTGGAGCACGATCAACCTGACCACGAGGGTCTGTTTCCTGCAAGCAAACAAAGAACACGCAAGAAACTGAGATTGCAATCTGGATATTGTGAATATAAGATGAAAGCTTTATTGATCAAGGTGGGGTTCTGTGACGCCTTGGTCTGGTCATTCAACACAAACGAAGTACCCGAAGTTGCAGCTCTGGCGAACTTTTAATCTAAACAAAACCCAAAGCCTAAACGATGCCCTAAGGGCTGTATATATGGAGGAGAGAGGGGGGAATTTCGTGGCCCTTGGTGGAGGGGTCCGAAACCAACCCTAACTCTTGTTTCCCCACACATACGGACTCTGAAAATAGCCTATACTTAAGTACTTCGAAAATACATGGGCCTGGCCCAATAATAAGGTGACACAGCACCTAAAATAACCTCGGGACTAAATTTATGAAGTGGCATCTTGTATATTTCGTCCCATGCTTCATGCACTCATTATTGTGGCTTCAGAGTGCTGGAATCATCACTTGTAGCTCCATTCTTGTTCCCCTTGCGCATGCCATCATCTCCATGCTTGAACTTGCTCCAAGGTTCATCTTTCTTGTCCAATCTAGGCCCTTCATTTGTAAGCAAAACAAATGTATCCAATTTAGGCAGCATCATATTCTCATGAACATTAGAATCATTACCAAGAAACGAAAGTACCTGATAATTCAATTGGCGTGCGCGAGCTCTAGTAATCGGTCCAGTATGTATAGCAGCAGGGGCTGTGGGTGTAACAATGGTATTGATGTCCTCATAATCCTCCCATTCTTGAAATGAAGTCGTCCTCGACGAAAGTTCATCGTCCTCACCCAAATAAGGCTTCAAATCTGCAATGTTAAAAGGGGACTAACCCCAAAATCTGCAGGCAGCTCAAGTTTATATGCATTATCATTTATTTTCTCTAACACCTTAAAAGGACCATCAGCACATGGCATTAGCTTTGATTGGCACAAATTAGGAAATCTATCCTTACGCAAATGTAACTAAACAAGATCTCCAGGTGCAAACACAACATGTTTTCTACCCTTATCTCCAACAAGTTTATATTTAGCATTCATACGCTCAATGTTTTCCTTAGTTAACTCATGCATTTTTAAAATCAATTCAACATGTTCTTTAGCATCAAAATTAACCTTCTCCGAAGATAGAAGAGGCAACAAATCAATAGGTGCACGAGGTAGGAAACCATACACAATTTCAAAAGGGCACATCTTAGTGGTAGAATGCAATGAACGATTATAAGAAAATTCAATATGAGGCAAGCATTCTTCCCACATTTTCTTGTTATTCTTCAAAACAGCCCTAAGCATAGTAGACAATGTTCTATTGACTACTTCAGTTTATCCATCAGTTTGGGGGTGACAAGTAGTACTAAAAAGCAGCTTAGTCCCCAACTTAGCCCATAAACATCTCCAAAAGTGGCTAAGAAATTTAGTATCACGATCTGAAACAATAGTATTTGGCACACCATGCAAGTGAATAATTTCACGAAAGAACAAATCAGCAACATTAACAGCATCATCGCTTTTATGACATGGTACAAAGTGTGCCATTTTCGAGAACCTATCCATGACAACAAATATGCTATCCCTCCCCTTCTTTGTTCGAGGTAAACCTAAAACAAATTCCATAGATATATCCTCCCAAGGAACACTAGGTACAGGCAAAGGCATATATAGACCATGAGGATTGAGTCATGACTCAGCTTTTTGACATGTAGTGCAGCGAGCAACAAAACGCTCAACATCCTGTCTCATCTTTGGCCAAAAGAAATGTGTAGCAAGTATATCCTCCGTCTTCTTGACGCCAAAGTGTCCCATTAATCCTCCTCCATGCGCCTCCTGCAACAACAAAAGACGAATGGAGCTAGCTGGAATGCATAGCTTGTTAGCATGGAACACAAATCCATCGTTAAGAAAGAACTGGTTCCAAGTTCTCCCTTCCTTACAATTCTGCAATACATCTTTAAATTCAGCATCATGAACATATTGATCTTTGATGGTCTCCAAACCAAATATTTTAAAGTCAAGTTGTCAAAGCATAGTATAACGACGAGACAATGCATCAGCAATAACATTTTCTTTACCCTTCTTGTGTTTAATGACATAAGGGAAAGTCTCAATGAATTCAACCCATTTAGCATGTCTACGGTTCAGTTTTGCTTGACTTTTAATGTGTTTCAAAGATTCATGATCAGAATGTATAACAAATTCCTTGGGCCATAAATAATGTTGCCATGTTTCTAAGGTCCGAACAAGAGCATATAATTCTTTATCATAAGTAGAATAGTTCAGACTAGGCCCACTCAATTTTTCAGAAAAGTATGCAACAGGTTTGCCATCTTGTAATAACACACCTCCTAATCCAATTCCACTAGCATCACATTCAAGCTCAAAAGTCTTATTGAAATCAGGAAGTTGGAGTAAAGGAGCATGTGTCAACTTATCTTTCAATACCGTGAAGGCTTCTTCCTGTGCGGTTCCCCAAACAAAAGGCACATCCTTCTTTGTAAGCTCGTTGAGAGGTGCAGCAATGGTGCTGCAATCTCTCATAAAACGCCTATAGAAACCAGCGAGGCCAAGGAAACTCCTCACTTGTGTGACCGTTTTGGGCTGCGGCCAACTCTCAATAGCTTCAATCTTGGCTTTATCAACTTCAATTCCCTGTGGAGTAACAACAAAGCCAAGAAAAGAAACTCGCTCGGTGCAAAAGGTGCACTTTCGAAGGTTACCAAACAAACATGCATCATGTAGAGCAATAAAAATAGCACGAAAATGTTCCAAATGTTCCTCTAAAGATTTGCTATAAAACAATATGTCATCAAAGTAAACTACCACAAATCGTCCGATGAAAGCACGTAAAACTTTGTTCATTGACCTCATGAAAGTACTAGGTGCATTAGTTAACCCAAAAGGCATGACTAACCACTCATATAATCCAAACTTAGTTTTAAATGCTGTTTTCCATTCATCTCCCAATTTCATACGAATTTGATGGTATCCACTACGCAAATCAACTTTGGAGAATATTGTAGAGCCACTCAATTCGTCAAGCATATCATCTAGCCTAGGGATAGGATGATGATAACGAATAGTAATATTATTAATGCCTCTACAATCAACGCACATACGTGACGTACCATCCTTTTTCGGCACTAAAATGATAGGAACAGCACAAGGACTAAGGGATTCGCGTATATAACCTTTGTCGAGCAGTTCTCGTAGTTGACGCATAATATCCTTCGTCTCCTCTGGATTGGTACGGTATGGTGCACGGTTGGGTAATGATGCACCGGGAATTAAGTCAATTTGATGCTCAATCCCTCGAATAGGTGGTAATCCTGGTGGCACGTCTTGTGGAAAGACGTCAGCGAACTCCTGCAAAATGTTAGTGACAGAAGGAGGCAAAGAGGATGGCACATCCAAGAATGAAAATAATGCCTCTTTGCACACAAAAGCATAGCAAACAGATTTGCTAAAATCTAGATCATCAATATCAGATTTGGTGGCAAGTAAACATGCACTTTTCAATTTAATTTCAAAAGCAACACTAGATTGTTAATTATTAGGCTGCATTTGTTGCTCAAATTCTTTTGCCACAATACGATTTTCACTCTTATTTTTCTCCTGTTTTGCTTTATTAGATCTATTAATATCATCTTTCAAAATGGAATCAGGAGGCATAGGAAACAAAGTAATATTTTTATCCTTATGAACAACAGTATATTGATTGTTTCTACCATGGTGTACAGATTTTTTATCAAATTGCCCTGGTCTACCAAGTAATAAGGAACATGCTTGCATAGGTACCACATCACAATCAACATAATCAGCATATGTAGACATACTAAAATGCACACGAACAGTACATGTTACCTTAACCTTGCCGCTGTTGTTGAACCATTGGATGCAGTAAGGATGTGGATGTGGTCTTGTGGTGAGAGATAGCTTCTCCACCATCTCCATGCTAGCCAAGTTATTGCAGCTCCGTCCATCTATGATGACGCGAACAAAACATTCCTTCACAACTCCCTTTGTATGGAACAAATTATGCCTCTAATTTTGCTCAGCTTGTGTAACCTGTACACTCAAAACACGTTGAGCAACTAAACATTCATACCTGCAGCATCTTGAGCAGCCATGTATTGTGTCTCATGATTAGAATCATCTCCACCGTGTTATTCACGTGTAATAAGAGCCAAAGTCTCCTCATCATAGTCACTAGCGGACTCATACCCACCATCCTCAGTAGCAATCATCACACGCTGAGATTGGCATTCTCTCGCAAAATGTCATCTTCCCTTACAACGATGACAAATAATATCACTTGTGTGCCCTGTTGATGCCATGGAAGAAGAAGAGCTCTGCGCAGGTCCAGCAGATGTGCTCTTGGCAGATAGTGGTGGTTGTGTCTGCTTTCTTGTATCATGGCTGGAGGTGGCACCTGATGGAGGTGCTGGTGGAGTGGAAGTAGAGGATGCACGTGGTGTCCATGATGAAGATCGACCTGCAGAAAAGTTAGTTCGCGCCAATGCCTGTCGATCCTGCACTTCACGTTCAGCTTTACAAGCAAGATGGAATAAACGAGTGATATTATTATACTCCTTATAATCTAGTATGGTCTGAATCTCTCTATTTAACCCACCCATAAAACGTGCAAGCATAGATTCATTCTCCTCAACAATACCACATCTAATCATGCCAGTTTGTAATTCCTAATAATATTCTTCTACAGAATTTTTTCCTTGTCTTAAACATTGCAATTTTTGAAGTAATTCACGTTGATAATATGGTGGAACCCAAGGAGTACGCATAACAGTCTTCAAAGCAGCCCAAGTAGCTGGAATAGGATATAATCTACAATGCTCCGACCACCAAACACATGCAAAACTAGTGAATGCACAAACAGCAGCAGGAACACGTCTCTCCTCGGGATATTGTAAACATGTAAATCGTTGTTTAGTTTCTAACTCCCAAGTAGGATATATATCAGGAACATATCTACCCTCAAATGGTCGAATATTCAATTTTAGTTTAGGGAGATGGTCATGATCTGGTACCTGAGGGTGAGCCCTACCATTGCCATTATTTGCATGTGGACGACCTGGTGGTTGTTGTGCTGGTGGTGGCACATAGTTCTGATTTTGATCAACCTCATCCTCGTAATATCCGGCAAAATCATCCTCCTCCGCATCAGCAGCAGGAGCCACAAAAGTATCAACAGCAACACCAACAGTTTGGCTAGCTGCAAGAGGGAGACGGCTTGCTCGGCGGAGGGCTATTTCACGATGTGTAGGTAGTCGTTGTTGTTGTTGTTGTTGTAGAGGTGCGTTAGGTGCAGCCGGTGGTGGTGGTGGAAGACGCGCGAGCAATTCATTAAACCTGTTATCGAGCTTTGTTTCGAACATCTTCTCCATGCCATCTATCTTCTGCATGGCCTCTTCAAATCTGTTTAGCACATCTTGCACCTGTCCACTCATCATTTGCTGAAATTAATCATGCAACTCCTTATTCGTCATGTTCTCCCAGTCAGTCTCGTCGGCTTGTGATCCTGCCATGGTTAGCAACAATAGAAACACACAAGAATATGATCCTACAGACTACTAACAAGAGGTGGTGGTGGTGTCACAAATCCGTCAAGCAAATCTCAAATTCTTACCAGTTCTTACCCAGCAGCAAGCGGTGATCGGCAACCGTCGTAGTCAAAACTCTCAAAGCTTGGATAGAGCGATTACCAGGGAGAGTCAAACGCACGACGTAGATGTATGTGGAGCTGGGAAGGCTTATAATATGGTAGAAAAAAGGGTCAGCAATAATCAATTCAAAGATGCAAAGTTGAATAAACGCTCAACAACGGTACTGTGTTGGTCCTAGGCTAGACCGTGCTAGAGACGCGAGCCTAGAACAGTAACAAAATCACGGCGCTGCCCGTAAACAATGGAGGAGCACACTCTGAAGTTTTTTCCTTTTTTTCACTTTTTTGCACTTTTTTTCCTCTTTTTTTTGCTCCGCAACAATTTTTTTCCGAAAAAGTCTACAAATAGTCTAAAAACTGCCTAGCCAGAATTTTCCAGACTTAGTTTTTTTTGAGTTTGGAACTATTTTTCTTCTGCGGGTAGCACGGAATCTTGGGAGTCCTACTCTGTCACGACTCGGAGTATGGCGTGATCTGGAACTCGAAAACAATGCAACAATTACTGGACTCGGACTAGGACTGGTGGCGGAGATGAATCTGGTGGAATCTCGGACTGGTCGCGGCGATGAATCTGGTGGAAATCAGACTGGTGGCAGATATATGTTGCAGGTGGACTCGGATTGGTGTGATGGCGGCGGATATGTGGTGGCGTATATGGACTCGGATTGATGGTGAATATGTGGTGGTGAATATGGCAGCGACGAAGAAGTTGGTGTGGTGGTGGTATATGGCAGCAGCGATGATGATGATGATGCAGTGGTGATATATGGCAGCGGCGACGTGACAACCTGTGAACAGAACTCGAAACTCTAAAGGACTAGACGCTAAGACCAGCAACTTGACACGATGATGCAACCGCAAATTCAACAAAGCAAATACAGAAAAGATTATGCAAAGGCTCAGATTGGTTCGGATAGGATGAACTAACCCTAATTTTTTTGGCTTTTTCGTGGACTATAGGTATGAAGAATAGACTCGATCTAAACTACGAAAAACTGTAAAATCTCACCGAGCAACCTGAAAATCTGATACCACTTGATAGAGGAAAAGGTGTCCCAATGTTTTGATGAGATGGTGGCTATCGTTTTCTGTGGGAGTCGACCTTGACGATCCGACTACAAACGTGCGAGACGTCGCGCCTTAGCAACCGCTAAACCAACTTCCGAGGGTTATTGACCATGTCGGAGCACGATCAACCTGACCACGAGGGTCTGTTTCCTACAATCAAACGAAGAACAAGCAAGAAACTGAGATTACAATCTGGATATTGCGAATATAAGATGAAACCTTTATTAATCAAGGTGGGGTTCTGTGACACCTTGGTCTGGTCGTTGAACACAAAACCCAAAGCCTAAACAAAACCCAAAGCCTAAACGATGCCCTATGGGCTATATATATGGAGGAGAGAGGGGGAATTTCGTGGCCCTTGGTGGAGGGGTCCGAAACCAACCCTAACTCTTGTTTCCCCACACATACGGACTCTAAAAACAGCCTATACTTAAGTACTTCGAAAATACATGGGCCTGGCCCAATAATAAGGTGACGCGGCACCTAAAATAGCCTCTGGATGAAATTTATGAAGTGGCATCTTGTATATTTCGTCCCATGCTTCATGCACTCATTATGGTGGCTTCAGAGTCCGTGAATCATCACTTGTAACTCCGTTCTTGTTCCCCTTGCGCATGCCATCATCTCCATGCTTGAACTTGCTCCAAGGTTCATCTTTCTTGTCCAAGCTAGGCCCTTCATTTGTAAGCAAAACAAATGTATCCAATTTAGGCGGCATCATATTGTCATGAACATTAGAATCGTTACCAAGAAACGAAAGTACCTAATAATTCAATTGGCGTGCGCGAGCTCTAGTAATCGGTCTAGTATGTATAGCAGCAGGGGCTGTGTGTGTAACAATGGTATTGATGTCCTCATCAAGTAGTCCCTTGTACATTGCTTGGAAAGTCGCAAGTCGGTGGCAAGGTTGTCGATGCGTTCACTCATAGCTTGTTTCTCTTGATGCAAATCATGTTGTGCACCAAAGAGGTGACTCTTGGTGACGAAGGAGTTCATGTCGTCGTCTTACTCCATGAAGAGTGGGTTGGTAGAAGTAATTGGCCTATCCATCATTCCAAGACAAATGTGAGTGGTAGAAAGAGAAGAACGAGTACCAAATGTACCTTGACCAAAGTTGAAAGTGGATCGAGGATCACTCCAATGTAGGACAAGGAAATAGCACAATTGGTACGAGTTCTTGTCGGTTTCTCACACCTACACAAGTAAAATCTTTTGGTGGATCTTGGTTAGGATGGTTGCACAAAATTTGATGTAATTGTAAGTGAGCTTCAATAATGTTGGAAAAGATTCGCAAGATGCAATGTAACAAGAAGACCAAGCATATAAGGTACACGGAAACACACACGCAAAAAGATAAGTGGGGTTGTGCAACCAAGGTGAGCCAAAATGTGGAATCCACGAAAATGCTCTTGTTGCACAACACTAGAGAGAAGCTAGCACGATTGCATGATAGGAGGATACAAGAACTTGTGCACAACCTACTTAGCAAAAATGTAACGACTGTTATGATATGATCCACGATGATCGAGTATGACAATCTTAATGTTGTATGATGCTATGGTTCTTGCTTAAAAGCTCTTTGCTTATCTTTCCTCTTTGCTTAAAAGCTTGTTTGGCTCTTTGATATTTGAGCTCTTTTCTCATGCAATGCTTGACGAACCAAGATAGCAAGTGAGTATGCGATGACAACTTTGTGACACAAGAGATGATACCAATATAGGAAACAATGATGTATGTATGCTATGGAAGTATGATCACTAATGTGCACAAGTCTTGTTGCCGGCAATACTCAATGGCTAGTCTCGATGGGTAAGCAACGCAAAGGAGTAAGGCTATGATGGCTATCAGTGTAATGGCAAGAGTGATATGTCCAATACCAAGATGAGGTTAACGGTGTTGCTTCCGGTATGGTGTCAAAATGGTGGCATGAATACCAAGACATAGTCGAGGTGGTCGTTGTTGATAACGCGTCCGTGGCGAAAATGAGCAGCGGTGATGTCGATGTCGAACCGTACCTAGATAGCCAAAACACAAAAGGATATGGTACCGCAACTCAAATTCTCAAACCTCAAAGTAGCAATTGTGTCGGAGAGCATCCAAAAATAGTTGGGTCATGCGAAAATGGTGGAGGTATGCGGAAGTATATATGGTATATGGTGAGCACCGGAACAAAATTTGGTGGAATTTAGGCGGAGATGTGGAAGTAGTGCAAACTTTCTGTCGTAGCCGGAAGTTCCGTGTAAGACGGATGGTCCAGGGTCCGGAGGTTCCGAGGAAGGCCGGAAGTTTCGGGGGCCGGAATGTCCGGGCTGGACCGGAAGTTCCGGTGGTCGGGATTCTGCCAAGAACAGAGACTTGGGGATCGTGGATTTGGGCGGAAAAACTTGGGGAAAAGCCCAAATCCGAAGGGGAAAAAGAAGAAATTGGAGGAAAAGAAGGTGGGGAGGCTAGATCTACGAGCCACACACAAACTTCACGGATCAAAACCAACAAAATCTCAACACACGAACAAATCACAAAAAAGTTTGGGGCTATTTTTGCTGGGGATTTTTGGATTCGGACAAAAAACAACAAAATTAGGCTAGAAACACAATGGGGAGGCTCCAAAATTGTGATCAACCTGGCTCTAGATACCAAGATGATGTAGGGTAGAACCCTAGTGGCCCGATCTTTCACGAAAGGAGCGGATCCCATGAAGAACACGATGAACACGAAGAGGGGAACGAGGAAAAACGGGGGAAAACACAACGCGAAACACAAGAGGAACACTCAAACTAACCAGTACAAGTCACACATGTGCTAGATCCTCGGGTACATAGAACGATACACGAATCCACGGACAACTAAGGATGATACAAAAGGGTAGCCGGGTCTTCTCCGTGAGGAGGTCTTGAATCCACAAGGGGATCTTCCTGTAAAGGGGTCTTGAATCCAAGGTGGATCTTCTCCGTAGAGGGGCTGCGGTCTCTCTCGTGGAGTAGATCCGATATGGATGAGCAATGCTCTATCTCTCAATGAGCTAAACCAATACTAACCCTAGAAAGTTGTACGAGATAGAGTATATATAGTCTAGGTGACGAAAGGGTACACGGGACTCGGCCCAAGTGGCTGCGCGTAGGCAGGGCCAGAAGTTCTGGGCGCCGGAGGCTCCGGGGAAGGTCCGGCCTAACCAGAGAGTTGGCGCGGTGGAGATGTGCTGGCATCCGGGGGCCGGAAGGTCCGGGCAGGCCGGAGGTTCCGGACGCCGGAAAGTGCGGGACGGGATCCGGGCTAACCCGAGAGTTGGCACGCCTGGGCTGGTCGAAGTAGGAGTGATGTCACCTCAGATTGAATAGCACGTGCCCTAGCCCTTGTCATCGGCCCACTTGGAGCTTGG
The DNA here is from genome assembly GCF_002162155.2 of Triticum dicoccoides. Taxonomy (NCBI): domain Eukaryota; kingdom Viridiplantae; phylum Streptophyta; class Magnoliopsida; order Poales; family Poaceae; genus Triticum; species Triticum dicoccoides. The sequence continues at coordinate 183,112,809 of NC_041380.1, read as the reverse complement.
ATAGTTGAGGTGGCGTCCATGTGGATGGTCGTGGGATGCTCCGCATCAGATAAGCTCATTTTCTTGGGTTTTGTGGTCTCTTCTAAGGGTGTTCATGTAGATGAGTCCAAGTTCAATGCTATTAAGACTTGGCTGCAACCATCCAACTTGCATCAAGTGCGTAGTTTTCTTGCTCTTGCGGGTTTCTATCATCGCTTTGTGAAGGATTTTAGCACCATTGCTTCGCCTTTGCATGCTTTGAGCAAGAAGAATGCGCCGTTTATTTGGGGACCATCCCAAGATACCACATTCAATGAGCTTAAGAATTTGCTTACTCATGCTCCCATGCTTGCTTTACCCAACTTCGACAAGCCTTTTGAGATTCATTGTGATGCTAGCGGTAATGGCATAGGAGGTGTGTTAACGCAAGGGAAGCGCCCCATAGCTTACTTTAGATAAAAACTTTCCCGAGCGCAACTCAACTATCCCATCTAATACAAAGAGCTATATGCTTTAGTCCGCATTTTACATGAATGGGAACATTACCTTCGTCCCCATGAGTTTATCATTCATACCGATCATGGGACCCTCAAGTATCTCAAGGGTCAAACTAAGTTGAACAAGCGCCATGCTAAATGGAGTGAATTCATTGAGTCTTTTCCCTATGTCATCAAGTACATCAAGGGTAAAGAAAACATCGTCGCGGATGCTCTTTCCCGCATATGCATGTTAGTCACGCAACTTGAGTTAGATGTCATTGGCTTCGAGCATATCAAAGAATTGTATGAGCATTATGACACTTTTGCCACTCCTTATGCCAAGTGTTTGTCGAATACATCATGGGAACGCTATTACATCAAAGACGGCTACCTTATGAGAGCTAACAAACTTTGCAGTCCCAAGTCGTCCCTTCGTTTATTGCTTTTGTAGGAATCGCATGGAGGAGGATTAATGGGACACTTTGGACACGATAAGACATTCGCCACGCTCTCGAAGAGCTACTTTTGGCCAAAGATGTTTTGGGACGTCAATCGTTTCACCAACCGGTGTTCTACATGCCGCAAAGCTAAGTGCAAAGCTCAAACTCATGGTCTCTATATGCCTTTACCAATTCCATACTAACCTTGGGAGGACATAAGCATGGACTTTGTACTTGGTTTGCCTAAAACTCGCGATGGGAAAGATTCTATATTTGTCGTTGTGGGCCGTTTCTCCAAAATGGCACATTTTATTCCTTGTCACAAGATAGACGATGCTTCACATGTTGCTAATCTCTTTTGTAGGGAAATATTGCGTCTCCATGGTGTGCCAAAGACAATTGTCTCGGACCGCGACGTCAAGTTCCTTAGCTACTTTGGAAGTCCCTATGCGCCAAGCTCAGAATCAAGCTACTCTTCTCCACGGCGTACCATCCTCAAACCAACGGCCAAACGGAGGTGACAAACTGCACACTCTCCGCTCTACTTCGAGTACTCATCAAGAAGAACATCAAGGAGTGGGAGGAGCGCCTACCTATCGCCGAGTTCGCCTACAACCGAGCAAGACACTCAACAACCGGCAAGTCGCCTTTCGAGGTCGTTTACAGATTCAACCCATTGTCACCATTGGACATTCTTCCTCTACCACTCCAAGAGCGCATCAATTTGGACGCAAGTGTGCGTCTGACACATCTCAAGAAGATGCATGAAGATACAAGAAACACCATCGAGCGCCAAGTTCAACGCCTTGCGACCAAGCTCAACTTCAACAAGCAACCTAGGGTCTTCAAATTTGGTGATCGAGTGTGGCTACACCTTCGCAAGGACCGCTTCCCACAAGAACGCAGATCCAAGATTCGACCACGAGCGGATGGACCCTTCAAGGTGCTTGCACGCTACAACGACAACGCTTAAAAGATCGACCTCCCGCGAGACAAGTACAACATGAGCGACATCTTCAACGTCAAAGATCTCTCTCCCTTCCATGGTGATGAAGATTTTGATCCGAGGACGGATCTTCCCCAAGGGAGCAGAGATGATGCGGAGCATCCCAAGGTCATCCCCATGGATCTTCCATCGTCTCATCAAGTGCCTACCGGACCCATGACTCGATCACGTGCAAGAGCCCTTGAAACCGAGGTGACATCTCTCCTCTCACAATTCCACTTCAATGCACATGAAGCATGGCTACTACCTCATATGGATACCTTGTGCATACTCAGGTACAATGGAGAAGCTAAGGACCAAGGACAAGAAGAAGAGGAAGATGGACGAGAAGACGGAGAAGAAGAAGGGCTGCAGGACAAGTCCCAGCCACCGGACGACCGGCCGGGACTGGACGTCTGGCGCCTGAAGCATCAGCCGAGCCCCAGCCAGCGGACGTCCGGTCCAGACCGGACGACCGCCGCCCCTGCACCCGAGGCCAATGAGCGGACGTCCGGCCCCGACCGGACAACCGACGCGACCGCACCCGAGCCGAAGTCAGCGGAAGTCCGGAGCCTCCGGACGTCCGGCACCCCCATCACAAAGTGGAACCAACGGATGATCAGAGGACACCGGACGTCCGACAGCTCCTGAGGCCCATTGATGTAGGGTGGAACCCTAGATGGCCGATCTTTCACGAAAGGAGCGGATCCCAAAGAGAAACACGAGGAACACGAGGGGGATACACGAGGGGAAACACGAGAGAAACACTCAAACCAACAAGATTCGATTACACATGTGCTAGATCCAATAACACAAAGAGATACACGATGATCCAAGGTCAACAAAGGACGATACAAATTAACCGGTTCTTCTCCTAGAAGGAGGTCTTGATGGGGGCCACCCAAGAGGGGGTCTTGAATCCAAGGGGGATCTTCTCCGAAGAGGGGCCGCGGTCTCTCTCAAGGAGTAGATCCGATATGGATGAGCGAAGCTCTATCTCAACGCTAACCCTAGAAAGAGGAAGGGTATGAAGTATATATAGTCTAGGGGGCGAGAGGGTACATGGGCTTCGGCCCTTCACTGTTCACAGACAGGCGAGGCCGGATGTCCGGGTGTCGGGCCGGATGTCCAGGGCTTCAGGAGTGGCCGGATGCCCGGGCTGGGGGCCGGATGTCCGGGCTGGCGGTGAAAACTCCTGTGGTCTCTGGATAGACGAGGCCGGATTTCCGGGCAGAGGGCCAGATTTCCGGGGCTTCGGGGGAGGCCGGATATCCGGGGCGCAGGGCCAGATGTCCGGGCCCTGTAACTTTTCTGGCTGGGCTGCGGCTGCTGTGGTGGCATCTCGAGTGGCTGGATGTCCGGGGTCTTGGCCGGATGTCCGGGGCCTGGAAGGTGAACTTGCCCGTTTTCGTGGTTCTCTTCATCCGTGGACTTGGCGGCTCGTCCGTCTTCACGTGCATCTTCGGGAGGCTCGTCTTGACACCTGATCATGCATAGCATATCGGACTTAGGTAGTAACCATGTCTCGAGTGGATCATATGTGATATCACTAAGGAAAGAAGTCACCTCGTTCTCGAGAGCTCTGGCTCGTGCTCGTGTCATGGGTCCTCTTGGCTCTTGATGCGACGATGGTAGGTCCATGGGGATGATCATGGGATGCTCCGCATCATCTCCCCTCCCTTGGGAAAGATCCGACCTGGGATCGAAATCCTCATCACCATGGTACGGGGATAGATCTTTGATGTTGAAGATTTCGCTCACGGAGTACTTATCGCGTGGGATGTCGATCTTGTATGCATTGTTGTTGTAGCATGCAAGCATCTTGAAGGGTCCATCCGCTCGTGGTAGGAGCTTGGACTTGCGTTCATTGGGGAAGCGATCCTTGCGAAGGTGTAGCCGCACAAGATCTCCAACATGGAACATCATGGGTTGCTTGTTGGCATTAAGCTTGGCCGCGAGTCGTTGTACTTGGCGCTCGATGGTGTTCCTTGTATCTTCATGCATCTTCTTGAGGAAGTTGGCTCGTGCACTCGCGTCCATGTTTGTGCACTCTTGTAGCGGTAGAGGTAGAATGTCCAATGGGGACAATGGGTAAGCCATAGACGACCTTGAAGGGGGACTTGCCGGTAGTCGAATGTCTTGCTCGGTTGTAGGCGTACTCGGCGATGGGTAGGCACTCTTCCCACTCCTTGATGTTCTTCTTCATCAACACACGTAGTAGGGTGGAGAGCGAACGGTTGGTGACCTCCGTTTGGCCGTCGGTTTGTGGATGGTATGCCGAAGAGAACAAGAGCTTGATTCCGAGCTTGGCGCATAAGGTCTTCCAAAAGTAACTCAAGAACTTGATGTCACGGTATCGTCTTTGGCACTCCATGAAGGCGCAAGATTTCCCTACAAAACAAATTTGCAATATGTGAAACATCGTCTATCTTGTTGCAAGGACTGAAATGAGCCATTTTGGAGAAACGGTCCACAACAACAAAAACGGAATCCTTGCCATTTCGAGTTCTAGGCAAACCAAGCACAAAGTCCATGCTAATATCTTCCCATGGTTGATATGGAATTGGAAGTGGCATATAGAGGCCATGATATTGGGCTTTAGACTTAGCTTTGCGACATGTAGAACAACGGTTGGTGAAGCGATTGACGTTGCGATGCATCTTGGGCCAAAAGTAGTTCTTGGAGAGCGTAGCAAATGTCTTGTCGCGTCCAAAGTGTCCCATGAGTCTGCCTCCATGAGATTCCTGCAAAAGCAACAAACGAAAAGAGGACTCGGGGATGCAAAGTTTTTTAGTCCCGTAAGATATCCATCTTTGATGTAGTATCGATCCCACGAAGTATGCATCCAACACTTGGCATAAGGTATGGAGAATGTCGGATCTTGTTCATACAAGTCTTTGATAAGCTCAAAACCAATGACATCCAACTCAAGGTTAGTAACAAGCATGCATATACGGGAAAGCGCATCCGCCACAACATTTTCTTTACCCTTAATGTACTTGATGACATAGGGAAATGACTCAATAAATTCACTCCATTTAGCATGACGCTTGTTCAACTTAGTTTGTCCCTTAAGATACTTGAGAGTTCATGAGCGGTATGAATGATAAAATCATGGGGACGAAGGTAGTGTTCCCATTCATGCAAAACGCAGACTAAAGCATATAGCTCTTTGTCGTAGATGGGGTAGTTGAGTTGCGCGCCGTAAAGTTTCTCACTAAAGTAAGCTATGGGGCGCTTCTCTTGCGTTAACACGCCTCCTATGCCATTACCACTAGCATCGCAATGAATTTCAAAAGGTTTGTCAAAGTTGGGTAATGCAAGCATGGGAGCATGAGTAAGCAAATTCTTAAGCTCATTGAAAGCAATATCTTGAGATGTTCCCCAAACAAACGGTGCATTTTTCTTACTCAAAGCATGCAAAGGTGAAGCAATGGTGCTAAAATCCTTCACAAATCTACGGTAGAAACCGGCTAAACCAAGAAAACTATGCACTTGTTGCAAATTGGTTGGTTGGGGCCAAGTTTTAATAGCATTGATCTTAGATTCATCAACATGAACATCCTTAGAAGATACTACGAAACCCAAGAAAACAAGCTTATCAACACCAAATAGGCATTTTTCCATATTAGCATAAAGTTGCTCTTTTCGAAGAGTTTGTAGCACGGTGCGAAGGTGGGTGACAAGATCTTTGAGAGATTTGCTAAACACAAGGATATCATCAAAGTAGACAACAACAAATTCATCAATGTAAGGGCGAAACACGTAATGCATAAGACGCATGAAAGTACCGGGTGCTTCCGATAAACCCATAGGCATGACTAACCACTCATAGAGACCAAACTTTGTTTTGAAAGCGGTTTACCATTCATCACCCTCTTGTATGCGGATTTGATAGTAACCACTTCTAAGATCAATTTTGGAAAAGATAGTGGCATCGCTAAGTTCATCAAGCATATCATCAAGGCGTGGAATGGGGTACCTATATCTAACGCTGATAGCATTGATAGGTCTACAATCGGAGCACATGCGAAAGCTACCGTCACGTTTTGGTACAAGAATGACCGGTACGGCACAAGGACTCAAACTTTCACGCACATGTCCATGGTCTATGAGATGCTTTACTTGCCTTTGTATTTCTTTGGTTTCTTTAGGGTTGACAAGTATGGAGCTTTGTTGGGAAGCGGCGCTCCGGGGATGAGATCAATTCGGTGCTCAATGCCTCATAGTGGAGGTAGACCCGGAGGTAGCTCATCGGGGAAAACATCTTGGAATTCCTGCAATAGAGAAGATAACCCCAAAGGTAGATCGTGAGAGTTGTTAGTTTTTGTGACCTCGTCCATGCACAATAGGACATAGTGTAGGACACTTGATGGGTTCCCACACACTTCTCTCATCTCATGTTTGGTGGCGAAGAGAACTAAGTTTTTCTTGTCGCTCATCGTGGAGGCACTCAATTTGGGCTTGTGGTGCTCACTCTCTTTTTGGTGGGTCGCTCTCTCACTATTTCTCCATGATGGGTGGCTTGCTTGTCGGTGAGCACTTGGCTTGGAGACATAGGACGTAGCACAAATTCCTTCCGTTTCATCTTGAAGCTATAGTGATTTGTACGCCCATTGTGAATGACACCTCGGTCAAATTGCCATGGCCGTCCAAGGAGGAGGTGGCAAACGGTCATCGGAAGGACATCACATTCCAATGTGTCTTCATAGGCGCCGATCTTGAAAGAGACTTGTACTCTATGCTCGACTTGTATGGTGCCACTGTCGCTTAGCCATTGAACCTTGTAGGGGTGGTGCTTCATCTTGACCAATTGGAGCTTGGAGCATAGTTCTTCACTTGCTAAGTTGTGGCAACTACCTACATCGATGATGACCTTGACGGAACGTCCATTGATGCCGGCCTTTGTGTGGAAGATATGGCATCTTTGATCTTCGTCTTGTTGATGTTGAAGAGTCAAGACCTTGGAGACAACAAGAGTGGGACTGGAATCTTCATCGCAAAAGACTTGGTCATCTTCATCTTCATTGTTCACTTGTCCGTGCATGGCCACTTGCTCAAGAGCTTCCATCTCTCCTTCACTCATGGAGTCATAGGTTCCGTCGTTGTTGAGGATCATGGTGCGCTTGTTTGTGCACTCGAAGGACTTGTGGCCTCGGCCTCCGCATGTGAAGCATTTGATAGAACTTGTCTTGATGGTCTCATCGGGTGGAGTAGATGATGATGGAGCTTTCTTGAAGTTGCTTGTAGTAGGAGGACGACTTGAGCTTGTCGAAGCTTTCTTGTAACTTGACTTGTCGTCGTTGCTTGTAGAAGGCTTGGTTGAGGTAGAAGGTTTTGGAATCGTCGAAGCTTGATTGTTGGAGAGGCCATAGGACTTGTATGAGAACTTGGCGTACTTGAAGTCGTCTTGTACTTTCCGTTCCGCTTTGGTAGCTTGATGCACTAGCTCGACGAGGTTCGAGTATGGTTGGAAGTCGGCGATCTTCTTTATAGGATGATTGAGTCCATTCAAGAACCTTGCCATAGTTTGCTCATCATCTTCTTTGACATTGGCTCGTATCATGGCAATCTCCATTTCCTTGTAGTACTCTTCAACACTCTTGGTTCCTTCCTTGAGTTGTTGGAGTTTCTTGAAGAGGTCGCGGTTGTAGTAGGTAGGCACGAAGCGTGGTCTCATAACATCCTTCATTTGTGACCAAGTAGTGATGGGTGGTTCACCTCTTGCCTCGCGGCGCTCAATGACTTGTTCCCACCAAATGAGGACGTAGTCTTGGAATTCAAGGGATGGCATTGCGATCTTCTTATCTTCTTCGTAGTTGTGCAAGCGGAAGATTTTGTCAACCTTCAATGCCCATGAGACGTACTCTTCGGGGTCATTGCTTCCATTGAACTTGGGCATGGTGAACTTTAGCTTGTTGTAGCGTTGCTCTTCATTGTGTTGGGGTCGGGGACGATGACGCCCATGTTGTAGATGATTGTTCAACTCGTGATGCTCTTGACGTGGAGGGTTTTCAACCTCGTGTTGCTCTTGTCGTGGAGGATTCCCATTGTTGTCAAGCTCTTGATGAACTTGATGTTCTTGTCTCGCTTGAGGGGGAGTTTGTCTATCTTGACGAGGCGCTTGTCTATCTTGACGAGGAGCTTTTTGATGCACACGTCTTTGGTAAATTCTTTCTTGAGCTTCATCGCAAAGTGCTTCTTGATGTAGTCGAGCTTGTCGGCCTCTATTGGCTACGGCACAACTTGATTCATGAAGGGCACGTTGCGCTTCAAGTGCTAGAGCTTCACGTATTTGTTGTTCTTGGCGTTCCGCCTCGGCGTCTTGTGCATCTTGATGTTGTCGTGCTTGCTCCTCTTGTTCTTGTTGACGTTGCCGTTGCCGTTCTCGAGCTAGCGCAAAGGCTTCTTCGGCTTGACGTCGTCGATGTTCTTGCGAGTCAGTGTCTTGAAGTGGATTCAGGTTTGCTTGACGCTCACTGCACGCGGCTCGACGAAGAGTGTTCGATGTCGGTGTACTTGAGCTGGAGAGGGTGAAGTCGGAATGTTGAATTGAACGGCTCCTTCTTGAAGTGGAAGAAGAGCGTTGAGCAACAAAGCACGAATCTCGTCCATCCTTGCGTCATTCTCTTGCTTGTGATCGTCGAGCTTGTGGTCGAAGTAGTCCCTTGTACGTTGCTCGGAAAGTCACAAGTTGGCGGCAAGGTTGTCGATGCGTTCACTCATAGCTTGTTGCTCTTGATGCAAAGCACGTTGTGCACCAAAGAGGTGAGTCTTGGTGACGAAGGAGTTCATGTCATCGTCTTGCTCCATGAAGAGAGGGTTGGTAGAAGTACTTGGCCTATCCATCATTCCAAGACAAGTGTGAGTGGAAGAAAGGGAAGAACCAATATCAAATGTACCTTGACCGATGTTGACAATGGATCAAAGATGACTCCAATGTGTCAGAAGGAAATAGCACAATTGGTACCAATTCTTGTCGGTTCTCGCACCTACACAACTAAAAGCTTATGGTGGAGCTCGGTTAGGATGGTGGCACAAAATTTGCTGGAATTTTAAGTGAGACTCTATAATGTTGGAAAAGATTCACGAATTTGCAAATGCAACAAGTAGACCAATAGCAAGATATGGTACACGGAAACACACACGCAAATAGATAAGATGGGGTTATGCAACCAAGTATGAGACAAAATGTGGAATCCATGAAAATGCTCTTGTTGCACAACACTAGAGAGACGCTAGCACGATTGCACAATAGGCGGATACGAACTTGTGCACAACCTACTAAGCAAAAATGCAACGACTTCTATCCCAAGTATGCTATATGTATGATGTTCCTATGCATTGATCCAAGATGATCGAGTATGACAATCTTAATGTTGTATGATGCTATGGTTCTTGCTCTTTGCTTGTCTTTCCACTTTTGCTTAAAAGCTTGTTTGGCTCTTTGATGTTTGAGCTCTTTTGTCATGCAATGTTTCACGAAGCAAGATAGCAATTGTCTATGTGACAACAACTTTGTGACACAAGTGACGATACCAAGAGATGCAACACGATGATGGGATGTATGCTATGGGAAGTATGAACACAAATGTGCACAAGTCACGTTGTCGGCAATACTCAATCGCAAATGGGTAAGCAATGCAAAGGAGTAAGGCTATGATGGCTATCAATGTAATGGCAAGAGTGATATGTCCAATACCAATATGAGGTTACCGGTCTTGCTTCCGGTATGGTGTCAAAATGGTGGCACGAATACCAAGTCGTAGTCGAGGTGGTCGTTGTTGATGACGCGTCCGTGGCGAAAATGAGCAGCGGTGATGTCGATGTCGAACCGTACCTAGATAGCCGAAACACAAAAGGATACTGTATCGCAACTCAAATTCTCAAAGCAAAATTTGGCAAAATTGTCGGAGTTGGTAGCGGGAAAGGCTAGGGTGGTGCTATGCGGAAGTGGTGGAGGTATGCGGAAATGTATGTGGGCACCGGAATGAAATTTGGCGAGAGTTAGGCGGGAAACGTATGGTGGATGGGTTGTTTTGCTACCAGGGGCCGGATGTCCGGGGGTGATGGCCGGATGTCCGGGCTGGTCTGGTCGGATGTCTGGGCGCTGGATCCGTGGACGAATTCGAAAAACACCGCGTGGAGAGGTCAAATCCGGGGCAAAATTCGGAAGATTTTGTGGATGGAAATTGGGGAAAAGGTGGGGGAATGCTAGATCTACCTGCAACACACGAAATCCGTGGATCAAATCCAACAGAACTTCATCACACCAACAAACCACAAAAAGAAATTGGGGCAATTTTTGTGGGGCAATTTTCGGATTAGCACGAAAAACAACAAAACAAGGCTAGAAACACAATGGGGAGGCTTCGAAATCATGATCAAAGTGGCTCATGATACCAAGATGATGTAGGGTGGAACCCTAGATGGCCGATCTTTCACGAAAGGAGCGGATCCCAAATAGAAACACGAGCAACACGAGGGGGATACACGAGGGGAAACACGAGAGAAACACTCAAACCAACAAGATTCGATTACATATGTGCTAGATCCAATAACACAAAGAGATACACGATGATCCAAGGTCAACAAAGGACGATACAAAGTAACCAGTTCTTCTCCTAGAAGGAGGTCTTGATGGGGGCCACCCAAGAGGGGGTCTTGAATCCAAGGGGGATCTTCTCCGAAGAGGGGCCGCGGTCTCTCTCAAGGAGTAGATCCGATATGGATGAGCGAATCTCTATCTCACAAATGAGCTATCATAACGCTAACCCTAGAAAGAGGAAGGGGATGAAGTATATATAGTCTAGGGGGGCGAGAGGGTACATGGGCTTCGGCCCTTCACTGTTCACAGACAGGCGAGGCCGGATGTCTGGGCGTCGGGCCGGATGTCCGGGGCTTCAGGAGTGGTCGGATGTCCGGGCTAGGGGGCCGGATGTCAGGGCTCGCGGTGAAAACTCCTGCGGTCTCTGGATAGACGAGGCCGGATTTCCGGGGCTTCAGGGGAGCCTGGATGTCCGGGGCGTGGGGCCGGATGTTCGGGCCCTGTAGCTTTTCTGGCTGGGCTGCGGCTGCTGTGGTGGCATCTCTAGTGGCCGGATGTCCGGGGCCTGGAAGGTGAACTTGCCCGTTTCCGTGGTTCTCTTCATCCGTGGACTTGGCGGCTCGTCCGTCTTCACGTGCATCTTCGGGAGGCTCCTCTTGACACCTGATCATGCATATCATATCGGACTTAGGTAGTAACCATGTCTCGAGTGGATCATATGTCATATCACTAAGGAAAGAAGTCACCTCGTTCTCGAGAGCTCTGGCTCGTGCTCGTGTCATGGGTCCTCTTGGCTCTTGATGCGACGATGCTAGGTCCATGGGGATGATCATGGGATGCTCCGCATCACCCATGTACCCCTTCACTTCGCCACATTTGCACTAAGACTATAAATAGACCCCCCCATTCATCCTAGCTAGGGTTAGCATTGGTTTAGCTCATTTGAGAGATAGAGCATTGCTAATCCATACCAGATCTACTCCACGAGAGAGACCGCGGCCCCTCTTCGGAGAAGATCCACCTTGGATTCAAGACCCCTTTTCAAGGAAAGATCCCCTTGTGGATTCAAGACCTCCTCACGGAGAAGAACCGGTTACCGTGTATCGTCCTATGTACTCGAGATCTAGCCCATGTGTGACTTATTCGTGTCGGTTTAGTGATTTCCTCTTGTGTTTTCCTTCTGTTCATCCTCGTCTTCTTTGTGTTTTCCCCTGGATCCGCTCCTTTCGTGAAAGATCGGGCGATTAGGGTCTCTACCCTACATCAATATATCTATGGACTTTGTTTTAGGTTTACCTCGAACAAAGAAGGGGAGGGATAGCATATTTGTTGTCGTGGATAGATTCTCGAAAAAGGCACACTTTATACCATGTCATAAAAGCGATTATGCTGTTAATGTTGCTGATTTGTTCTTTCGTGAAATTATTCGCTTGCATGGTGTGCCAAATACTATTGTTTTAGATCGTGATACTAAATTTCATAGCCACTTTTGGAGATGTTTATGGGCTAAGTTGGGGACTAAACTGCTTTTTAGTACTACTTGTCACCCCCAAACGGATGGTCAAACTGAAGTAGTCAATAGAACATTGTCTACTATGCTTAGGGCTGTTTTGAAGAATAATAAGAAAATGTGGGAAGAATGCTTCCCTCATATTGAATTTTCTTATAATCGTTCGTTGCACTCTACTACTAAGATGTGCCCTTTTGAAATTGTGTATGGTTTCCTACCTCGTGCACCCATTGATTTGTTGCCTCTTCCATCTTCGGAGAAGGTTAATTTTGATGCTAAACAACGGGGTCAATTGATCTTAAAAATGCATGAGTTAACTAAGGACAACATTGAGCGTATGAATGCTAAATATTAACTTGCTGGAGATAAGGGTAGAAAACATGTTGTCTTTGCACCTCGAGATCTTGTTTGGTTACATTTGCGTAAGGATATGATGTAGGGTGAAACCCTAGATGGCCGATGGTTCACGAAAGGAGCGGATCCCAAAGAGAAACACGAAGAACACGAGGGTATTCACGAGGGAAAACATGAGAGAAATACTCAAACCAACAAGATTCGATTACACATGTGCTAGATCCTCGAAACACAAAGAGATACATGAGGATCCAAGGTCAACAAAGGACGATACAAAGTAACTGGTTCTTCTCCTTGAAGCAGGTCTTGATGGGGCCGCCCAAGAGGGGGGGGTCTTGAATCCAAGTTGATCTTCTCCGAAGAGGGGCCGCAGTCTATCTCGAGGTGGAGAACGGTATGGATGAGCGAAGCTCTATCTCACATATGAGCTAAACCAACGCTAACCCTAGAAAGAGAAAGGGGATGAAGTATATATAGTCTAGGGGGCGAGAGGGTACATGGGCTTCGGCCCTTCACTGTTCATAGACAGGCGAGGCCGGATGTCCGGGCGTCGGGCCAGATGTCCGGGGCTTCAGGAGTGGCCGGATGTCGGGGCTGGGGGGGCAGATGTCCGAGTTGGCGGCGAAGACTTCTGCGGTCTCTGGATAGACGAGGCAGGATTTCCGGGCAGAGGGCCGGATTTCTGGGGCTTCGGGGAAGGCCGGATGTCTGGGGCGCGGGGCCGGATGTCCGGGCCCTGTAGCTTTTCTGGCTGGGCTGCGGCTGCTGTGGTGGTATCTCCAGGGGCCGGATGTCCGGGGTCTTGGTCGGATGTCCGGGGCCTGGAAGGTGAACTTACCCGTTTCCGTTGGTCCTCTTCATCCGTGGACTTGGCGGCTTGTCCGTCTTCACATGCATCTTCGAGAGGCTCCTCTTGACACCTGATCATGCATAGCATATCGGACTTAGGTGATATCACTAAGGAAAGAAGTCACCTCGTTCTCGAGAGCTCTGGCCCGTGCTGATGTCATGGGTCCTCTTGGCTCTTGATGCGATGATGGTAGGTCCATGGGGATGATCATGGGATGCTCCGCATCATCTCCCCTCCCTTGGGAAAGATCCGACCTCGGATCGAAATCCTCATCACCATGGTACGAGGAGAGATCTTTGATGTTGAAGACGTCGCTCACGGAGTACTTGTCGCGTGGGATGTCGATCTTGTATGCATTGTTGTTGTAGCATGCAAGCACCTTGAAGGGTCCATCCGCTCGTGGTAGTAGCTTGGACTTGCGTTCATTGGGGAAGCGATCCTTGCGAAGGTGTAGCCACAAAAGATCTCCAACATGGAACATCATGGGTTGCTTGTTTTCGTTAAGCTTGGTCGTGAGTCGTTGTACTTGGCGCTCGATGGTTTTCCTTGTATGTTCATGCATCTTCTTGAGGAAGTTGGCTCGGGCACTCGTGTCCATGTTTGTGCGCTCTTGAAGCGGGAGAGGTAGAATGTACAATGGGGACAATGGGTTGAAGCCATAGACGACCTCGAAGGGGACTTGCCGGTAGTCAAATGTCTTGTTCGGTTGTAGGCGTACTCGGTGATTGGTAGGCACTCTTCCCACTCCTGTATGTTCTTCTTTATCAACACACGTAGTAGGGTGGAGAGCGTACGGTTGGTGACCTCCGTTTGGCCGTCGGTTTGTGGATGGTATGCCGAAGAGAACAAGAGCTTGATTCCGAGCTTGGTGCAAAAGGTCTTCCAAAAGTAACTCAAGAACTTGACGTCGCGGTCCGAGACAATCGTCTTTGGCACTCCATGAAGGCGCAAGATTTCCCTACAAAACAAATTTGCAATATGTGAAGCATTGTCTATCTTGTTGCAAGGAATGAAATGAGCCATTTTGGAGAAACGGTCCACAACAACAAAAACGGAATCCTTGCCATTTCGAGTTCTAGGCAAACCAAGCACAAAGTCCATGCTAATATCTTCCCATGGTTGATATGGAATTGGAAGTGGCCTATAGAGGCCATGAGATTGGGCTTTAGACTTTGCTTTGCAACATGTAGAACGACAGTTGGTGAAGCGATTGACGTCGCGATGCATCTTAGGCCAAAAGTAGTTCTTGGAGAGCGTAGCAAATGTCTTTTCGTGTCCAAAGTGTCCCATGAGTCCGCCTCCATGCGATTCCTGCAAAAGCAACAAACGAAAAGAGGACTCGGGGATGCAAAGTTTGTTAGCTCTCATAAGATATCCATCTTTGATGTAGTATCGATCCCAAGAAATACGAATCAAACACTTGGCATAAGGTATGGCGAATGTAGGATCATGTTCATACAAGTCTTTGATATGCTCAAAACCAATGACATTCAACTCAAGGTTAGTGACAAGCATGCATATACGGGAAAGCGCATCCGCCACAACATTTTCTTTACCCTTAATGTACTTGATGACATAGGGAAATGACTCAATAAATTCACTCCATTTAGCATGACGCTTGTTCAACTTAGTTTGACCCTTAAGGAATTTAAGTGTTTCATGGTCGGTATGGATGATGAACTCACGTGGGCGAAGGTAATGTTCCCATTGATGCAAAACTCGCACTAAAGCATATAGCTCTTTGTCATAGATGTGGTAATTGAGTTGCGCTCCGGATAGTTTCTCACTAAAGTATGCAATGGGGCACTTCTCTTTGCTTTAACACGCTTCCGATGCCATTACCACTAGCATCGCAATGAATTTCGAAAGGTTTGTCAAAGTTGGGTAATGCAAGCACGGGAGCATGAGTAAGCAAATTCTTAAGATCATTGAAAGCAATATCTTGAGATGTTCCCCAAACAAATGTTGCATTTTTCTTACTCAAAGCATGCAAAGGTGAAGCAATGGTGCTAAAATCCTTCACAAATCTACGGTAGAAAGCGGCTAAAACAAGAAAACTACGCACTTGTTGCAAATTGGTTGGTTGGGGCCAAGTTTTAATAGCATTGATCTTAGATTCATGAACATGAACACCCTTAGAAGAAACTACGAAACCAAAGAAAACAAGCTTGTCAACGCCAAATAGGCATTTTTCCATGTTAGCATAAAGTTGCTCTTTTCGAAGAGTTTGTAGCACAGTGCGAAGGTGGGTGACATGATCTTGGAGAGATTTGCTAAACACAATAATATCATCAAAGTAGACAACAACAAATTCACCAATGTAAGGGCAAAACACGTAATGCATAAGACGCATGAAAGTACCGGGTGCTTCCGATAAACCCATAGGCATGACTAACCACTCATAGAGACCAAACTTTGTTTTGAAAGCGGTTTTCCATTCATCACCCTCTTGTATGTGGATTTGATAGTAACCATTTTTAAGATCAATTTTGGAAAAGATAGTGGCACCGCTAAGTTCATCAAGCATATCATCAAGGCGTGGAATGGGGTGCCTATATCTAACAGTGATAGCATTGATAGGTCTACAATCGGAGCACATGCGAAATCTACTGTCACGTTTTGGCACAAGAATGACCGGTACGACACAAGGACTCAAACTTTCTTGCACATGTCCATGGTCTATGAGATGCTTTACTTGCCTTTGTATTTCTTTGGTTTCTTTAGGGTTGACGCGGTATGGAGCTTTGTTGGGAAGCGGCTCTCCGGGCATGAGATCAATTCGGTGCTCAATGCCTCGTAGAGAAGGTAGACCCAGAGGTAGCTCATTGGGGAAAACATCTTGGAATTCCTGCAATAGAGAAGATAACACCAAAGGTAGATCATGAGAGTTGTTAGTTTTTGTTACCTCGTCCTTGCACAAGAGGACATAGTGTAGGACACTTGATGGGTTGTCACACACTTCTCTCATCTCATGTTTTGTGGCAAAGAGAACTAAGTTTTTCTTGTCGCTCATCGTGGAGGCACTCAATTTGGGCTTGTGGCACTCACTCTCTTTTTGGTGGGTTGCTCTCTCACCATTTTCTCCATGATGGGTGGCTTGCTTGTCGGCGAGCACTTGGCTTGGAGACATAGGACGTAGCACGAACTCTTTCCCTTTCATCTTGAAGCTATAGTGATTTGTTGTAGCGACCTGACCCGAGTGGATCAAGTCTCTGTGCTTAAGTGTCATCCCTGGATCGGTATGCTGACACACACAGTACTTGAGGATTTATAACAGAGGTAAATCACATGTATAAAGTAACATAAATACTATTACCTCAATCCAAAATAGCGGAAGTAACAAGGTTGTGGATTACCATCAACACCAACGGCAAAGTTGAGTGTAGAAATCGTAACCCTAACGTATCACTTACTCGTCGTAAGATAAACCTGCAACATGAGACGTTGCAGCCACAAAGGGTCAGTACATTGAGTGTACTGGCAAATTCACACCATAGAGAATGATGAACAATGGCTATCACTATATGCATATTTGGCTGGTGGAAAAGCTCTACGGTTTAAGGTTTTTGCGAAAAGCCAATTTTTCCCTACTGCAAAGGAATAAATTTTATTTAACTATCATGGTGGTTGTTAATCATTGAGAATGGTTGACAGCATTCTCAATCCCAATTAAGTAACATCATTAAACCCAACCAAATTAATTTAAAGTAACATGATGAGATTCACATGATAATTCAGGTACTAGATACTCAAGACGTCCATAACCGGGGACACGGCTAATCATGATTAGTTTATACACTCTGCAGAGGTTTGCGCACTTTTCTCCCACAAGACTCGATCTCCTTCGTTGGATTTCTCGCACTACATGGTGTTTGAGAAACGGATGACCGAGACATAGTCTTTCAGAAGCATTTGCACCTTACAATGGGTAGACCGTACCACCTACAACCCCTACATCTACTAGTCTACCACTGTAAGAGTTCGCACGACTTAATCAACTATGCTAGAGCCCATAATAGCTTGTGGCTACACACGGAAGTTTCTAGCATGAATAATCTTATGATCCCTTTGAGCCTGGGTGGCCGACCATAGGATGATCACACGGTATATCCCCGGGATCTCCTAGGACAACACTGGTATATCCCAGGTGTCCGGACAAGTCCACTGGTATATCCCCAGGGTGCCCCTAGCAATCCACCCAGATGTGTATTTAAGTTGCCACCTTAAGTTGAACCATTAAATAACAATCTCACATCTGTCATGGATTTCACTCACACCCAAACCACGTCTACGAGCATAGCATAGCAATATAAGCAACGCGTAGAGGTAACTCCCAAGGGTTTGATATTAACAGGGCAATAGGTTCCTATCTCAGTAACTACTTCCCAATACCCACATGTTATCAATCCTATTCATGCAATGTTTGAGGGTTGAACTAATGCATAAAAACTGGGTATGAAAGGGGATATGATCAAAGTGTGAACTTGCCTGCAATGTTGATGAAGATGATTCGCACTCAAAAATCTTGATAGCTCTACTCGTCACACTCCGGTCAATCTATCGTAAGCAAGCAATAGTAACCACACATAAGCAATCACTCAAAAGATCAGAAAGATCGAAGAAGACGATTCGAAAAACATCAAAACCAAGCAAATAGCTCTTGCAACATAAAACAGTTTCTAACAGTACCAAAATTATGTGAATTTGGCCATATCAGAATGTTTAGGTCAAGAGCTTCGATTTGCAAAAAGAATCAACTCAAACGGAGCTACGAAACTCAAGTTATGATCAAAAGAAGTTTGAATTCAAATCTGATCTAATTCAAAATTTAAACTTTTCAAAAACATGTTTGAGTTGGATTACTGGATAGAGGAGATCATAACGAAGACGTGGGCGTTGGTTTCGTTGGATTTGGACTAACGAGTAAAAAGTTATGAGGGTTTGAAGTACAGGGACTAATCTACGAAGAAATTTATCACGAATAGGTCCCTGGCCGAAATTTAAAACAGAAAAAGAAAAAAAACAAATCTTATCGAACGAACGTTCGCTGCAGAGGCTTACAAGGTGAAAACCGTTTGCTAAGGAGATCTAAACAGAGAACGTCCGCTAAATAATGATAATAAAAACGGTTTTTTTTAAACCGATCTAGATCGGACCGGTCGGCGGCAGTTTTTACCATGGTTTTCGACGGTTAAGCAGCGGGCGAAGTCCGGCGAGGTTCCGCGCGGCGGCGGCAAAATCCTGCGGGACGGGGCGGCGGCTCTGGCAAAAGGCGACGGCGGGGCGCGGGCTCCGGCGAGCGGTGCGGCGTCGGGGGCGACGCGGTGGCGGTGGTGCAGCGTCGCGAGCGCAAGCGGCGGCAGCATTCGGCGGCAGCAGCGGATCTGGCCGCGGCGGTGGCGATGCGGACGGGGTGCGGCGTCTGCGAAGCGGGGGCGGGGAGGAGAGAGAGGGGGTGAGGGGCGACGGGGCCGGCCTTAAAAGGGCGAGGGGTGGCGTGGAGGAGGGGCGACGGCGCTGTGGAGGCGGCGGACTCCGGCGAAGTCCCGGTCGTGCACGGGAGGGAAGAGGCGGCGGCGACTTGGGCCGGCTAGCTGGGCTTCGGCCCAGTCGGCCCGGGGATTTTTTTAAAGAAAACATTTTCCAGACAATTTAAAAATAAAAAGAAATTAAATGAAAATATTATGTAGGCATATAATGTATCAAAATTTTCAGAAAAAGATTTCCTACGCGCTGAACATTTTTATTACTTCAAATAAAATCCACAAAAATCCAGATAATTCAAAGAGTGCTACTGGTCTAATAAAATACAATAAAAATCATTTTAAAAATACCAAAATGATTTCAAATTAATTTTTTCTCCAATTTCTATTGTAGGGAATCAGGTTACCCTATTTTCCATATATTTTTATTTTGGAGAAAAATAATTCAAATAAAACTCAAATAACTCCAAATTGAAAATAAATTCAAAAGAACTTTGAATTTAATTTCTTTGAAACTCCCAACTCATATTTCATATAATTTGACGAAGTCATTTTATCTTCTCTCATGAAAATCATTGAGCTGCATGAAGTTTATGAATTGAAATATTTCCAAATGAAATTCAATTATTTTCAAATACCCTTTCATTTAATTTGAATGGAAGAAGTCATATCATCTTCGCTCAAGGGTTTTGTATTTGAAAATAATTTGAATTCATGGAGTCAGAAAGCAAATATGAAAGTTTGGGAAAGTCCTTTTATTCCCTCTCATTTAACTTTCAAAAAGTTTTAGATTCACTCACTTTCAGACAATCAATCAAAAAGTCAATCAAATCTATCTATTTATTATAACATTCCAAAATTTAGAATTTTGGGATGTTACATTTGTACGCCCATTGTGAATGACACCTCGGTCAAATTGCCATGGCCGTCCAAGGAGGAGGTGGCAAACGGTCATCGGAATGACATCACATTCCAATGTGTCTTCATAGGCGCCAATCTTGAAAGAGACTTGTACTCTATGCTTGACTTGTATGGTGCCGGTGTCGCTTAGCCATTGAACCTTGTAGGGGTGAGGGTGCTTCATCTTGACCAATTGGAGCTTGGAGCATAGTTCTTCACTTGCTAAGTTGGGGCAACTACCTCCATCGATGATGACCATGACGGAACATCCATTGATGCCGGCCTTTGTGTGGAAGATATGGCATCTTTGATCTTCGTCTTGTTGATGTTGAAGAGTCAAGACCTTGGAGACAACAAGAGCGGGACTTGAATCTTCATCGCAAAAGACTTGGTCAACTTCATCTTCATTGTTCACTTGTCGGTGCATGGCCACTTGCTCAAGAGCTTCCATTTCTCCTTCACTCATGGAGTCATAGGTTCCGTCGTCGTTGAGGATCATGGTGCGCTTGTTTGTGCACTCGAAGGACTTTTGGCCTCGGCCGTCGCATGTGAAGCATTTGATAGAACTTGTCTTGATGGCCTCATCGGGTGGAGTAGATGATGATGGAGCTTTCTTGAAGTTGTTTGTAGTAGGAGGACGACTTGAGCTTGTCGAAGCTTTCTTGTAACTTGACTTGTCGCCGTTTCTTGTAGAAGGCTTGGTTGAGGTAGAAGGTGTTGGAGTCGTCGAAGCTTGATTGTTGGAGAGGCCATAGGACTTGGATGAGAACTTGGCATACTTGAAGTCGTCTTGTACTTGCCGTTACGCTTTGGTAGCTTGATGCACTAGCTCGATGAGGTTCGAGTATGGTTGGAAGTCGGCGATCTTCTTGATAGGATGATTGAGTCCATTCAAGAACCTTGCCATAGTTTGCTCATCATCTTCTTTGACATTAGCTCGTATCATGGCAATCTCCATTTCCTTGTAGTACTCTTCAACGCTCTTGGTTCCTTGCTTGAGTTGTTGAAGTTTCTTGAAGAGGTTGCGGTTGTAGTAGGTAGGCACGAAGCGTGCTCTCATGACATCCTTCATTTGTGCCCAAGTTGTGATGGGTGGTTCACATCTTGCCTCGCGGCGCTCAATGACTTGTTCCCACCAAATGAGGACATAGTCTTGGAACTCAAGGGATGCCATCGCAATCTTCTTCTCTTCTTCATAATTGTGCAACCGGAAGATCTTGTCAACTTTCAATGCCCATGAAAGGTATTCTTCGGGATCGTTGCTTCCGTTGAACTTGGGCATGGTGAACTTGAGCTTGTCGTAGCGTTGCTCTTCATTGTGTTGGGGTCGGGGATGATGACGCCCATGTTGTAGATGATTGTTCAACTTGTGGTGCTCTTGGCGAAGTTGGATGTCTTCCTCATGTTGCTCTTGGCGAGGATTGGGTCCATTGTCTTCTTGCTCTCGATGGACTTGATGTTCTTCTCTCGCTTGAGGGGGAGCTTGTCTATCTTGACGAGGAGCTTGTCTACCTTGAGGAGGAGCTTGTCAATGCAGACGTCTTTGGTAAATTCTTTCTTGAGCTTCATCACGAAGTGCTTCTTGATGTAGTCGAGCTTGTCGGCCTCGATCGGCTACGGCACAACTTGATTCATGAAGTGCACGTTGCGCTTCAAGTGCTTGAGCTTCGCGTAGTTGTTGTTCTTGGCGTTCCGCCTCGGTGTCTTGTGCATCTTGATGTTGTCGCGCTCGCTCCTCTTGTTGTTGTTGACGTTGGCATTGCCGTTCTCGAGCTAGCGCAAAGGCTTCTTCGGCTTGACGTCGTCGATGTTCTTGCGAGTCGGTGTCTTGAAGTGGATTGAGGTTTGCTTGACGCTCGTTGCGTGCGGCTCGATGAAGAGTGTTCGATGTCGGCGTACTTGAGCCGGAGAGGGTGAAGTCAGAATGGTGACTTGAACGGCTCCTCTTCTTGAAGTGGAAGAAGAGCGGTTGAGCAACAAAGCGCGAATCTCGTCCATCCTTGTGTCATTCTCAAATAAATGATAGGTTTCCTAATTTGCGCAAATCAAAGCTAATGCCACGTGCTGACGGTCCTTTTAAGGTGTTAGAGAAAATAAATGATAATGCATACAAACTAGAGCTGCTTGCAGATTTTGGGGTTAGTGCCACTTTTAAAATTGTAGATTTGAAGCCTTATTTGGGTGAGGAAGATGAGCTTTCGTCGAGGACGACTTCATATCAAGAAGGGAAGGATGATGAGGACATCAATACCATTGTTACAACCACAGCCCCTACTACTACCTATACTGGACCAATTACTAGAGCTCACGCACGCCAATTAAATTATCAGGTACTTTCGTGTCTTGGTAATGATTCTAATGTTCATGAGAATATGATGCTTCCTAAATTGGATACATTTGTTTTGCTTACAAATGAAGGGCCTAACATGGATAAGATTGATGAACATTGGAGCAAGAACAAGCATGGAGTTCATGGCATGCGCAAGGGGAACAAGAACGGAGTTACAAGTGATGATTTCAGGACATTGAAGCCACTATAATGAGTGCATGAAGCCCTGGACGAAATATACCAGATGCCACTTCATAAACTTCGTCCACAGGCTATTCTAGGTGCTGCGTCACCTTATTATTGGGCCAGGCCCATGTAATTTCAAAATACATAAGTATAGTGATGAGGACATCAATACCATTGTTACACCCATAGCCCCTGCTGCTATACATACTGGACCAATTACTAGAGCTCGCGCACGCCAATTGAATTATCAGGTACTTTCGTTTCTTAGTAATGATTCTAATGTTCATGAGAATATGATGCTGCCTAAATTGGATACATTTGTTTTGTTTAAAAATGAAGGGCCTAGCTTGGACAAGAAAGATGAACCTTGGAGTAAGATCAAGCATGGAGATGATGGCATGCGCAAGGGAATCAAGAACGGAGTTACAAGTGATGATTTCAGGACTTTGAAGCCACCATAAGGAGTGCATGAAGCCTTGGACGAAATATACAAGATGCCACTTCATAAGTTTCATCCAGAGGCTATTTTAGGTGCTGCGTCACCTTATTCTTGGGCCAGGCCCATGTATTTTCGAAATACTTAAGTATAGGCTGTTTTTAGAGTCCGTATGTGTGGGGAAACAAGAGTTAGGGTTGGTTTCGGACCCCTCCTCCAAGGGCCACGAAATTCCCCCCTCTTCCTCCATATATACATCCCTTAGGGCGTCGTTTAGACTTTGGGTTTTGTTTAGATTAAAAGCTTGTCATAGCTGCAACTTCGCGTATTTCGTTTGTGTCCAACGACCAGACCAAGACGTCACAGAACCCAGCTTGATCAATAAATCTTTCATGTTATATTCGCAATATCCAGATTGCAATCTCAGTTTCTTGCTTGTTCTTCGTTTGCTCGCAGGAAACAGACCCTCATGGTCAGGTTGATCGTGCTCCGGTGTGGTCAATAACCCCTCGGAAGTTGGTTTAGCGATTGCTAAGGCGCGACGTCTCGCATGTTCGTAGTCAGATCGTCAAGGTCGACTCCCGCAGAAACGACAGCCACCATCTCATCGAAACACCGGGACACCTTTGCCTATATCAAGTGGTATCAGATTTGCAGGTTGCTCGGTGAGATTTTATAGATTTTCGTAGTTTAGATCGAGTCTGTTCTTCATACCTATAGTCCACGAAAAAGCCAAAAAAAAATTTAGGATAGTTCATCCTATCCGAACCAATCTGAGCCCTTGCATAATATTTTCTGTATTTGCTTTGTTGAATTGCGGTTGCATCGTCGTGTCAAGTTGCTAGTCTTAGCGTCTAGTCTTTTAGAGTTTCGAGTTCTGTTCATAGGGTATCACGTCGCCGCTGCCATATACCACCACCACACCAACTTCATCATCGCTGCCATATTCACCACCACATATTCACCACCAATCCGAGTCCATATACACCACCACATATCCGCCGCCATCAAGCCAATCCGAGTCCACCTGCAACATATATCCGCCACCAGTTCAATTTCCACCAAATTCATCGCCGCCACCAGTCCGAGATTCCACCAGATTCATCTCCGCCACCAGTCCTAGTCGGAGTCCAGTAATTGTTGCATTGTTTTCGATTTCCGGATCACGCGATACTGTGAGTCGTGACAGAGTAGGACTCCCCAACTTTCGAGCCATCCGTAGAAGAAAAATAGTTCCAGTTTAAAAAAAATCTGGCTAGGCGGTTTTTACGACATTTGTAGACTTTTTCAAAAAAATTGTTGCGGAGCAAAAAAAAGAGGAAAAAAAGTGAAAAAAAAGAAAAAAATCAGAGTGTGCTCCTCCCTTGTTTACATGCAGCGCTGTGATTTTGTTAGTGTTCTAGGCTCGCGTCTCTAGTACGGTCTAGCCTAGGACCAGCACAGTACCGTCGTTGAGCGTTTGTTCAACTTTGCATCTCTGAATTGATTATTGCTGGCCCATTTTGCTACCATATTATAAGCCTTCCTAGCTCCACATACATCTACGTCGTGCGATTGACTCTCCCTGGTAATCGCTCTATCCAAACTTTGAGAGTTTTGACTACGATGGTTGCCGATCACCGCCTGCTGCTGGGTAAGAACTGGTAAGAATTTGAGATTTGCTTGACGGATTTGTGATTGTCCACCATTTACTAGTAGTCTGTAGGATCATATTCTTGTGAGTTTCTATTGCTGCTAACCATGGCAGGATCACAAGCCGATGAGACTGACTAGGAGAACATGACGAACAAAGAGTTACATGATAAGTTTCAGCAAATGATGAGTGGACAGGTGGAAGATGTGCTAAATAGATTTGAAGAGGCCCTGGAGAAGATAGATGGCATTGAGAAGGCGTTCGAAACAAAGCTCGATCACAAGTTTAATGAATTGCTCGCGCGTCTTCCACCGCCCGCTGCACCTGTCGCACCTCTACAACAACAACAACAACATCGTCTTCCAAATCAAGTGGGACGAGCACAACGCGTTCCCATTGAGCCTGGTCAAACTTCTGGTGCTGCTATACCTACTGTTGGTGTTTCTGTCGCTCCTGCTGCTACTGCAGAGGTGGAAGACCATTAAAAGGATGAGGTTGATCAAAATAAGAACTACGTGCAACCACCAGCACCAGCACCACCAGGTCGTCCTCATGCATATCATCGCAACGGTAGGGCTGCACCTCCACCTGAGGTACATGACCATGTTCCTAAACTAAAATTGAATATTCCACCATCTGAAGGTAGATATGTTCCTGATATATATCTTACTTGGGAGTTAGAAACTGAACAACGATTTACATGTTTACAATATCCTGAGGAGAGACGTGTTCCTGCTACTGTTTGTGCTTTCACTAGCTTTGCATGTGTTTGGTGGTCTGAACATTGTAGATTATATCCTATTCCAGCTAATTGGGCTGCTTCGAAAACTCCTATGCGTACTCGTTGGGTTCCACCATATTATCAACATGAATTACTTCAAAAATTGCAGCGTTTAAGACAAGGAAAAAATTCTGTAGAAGAATATTATTAGGAATTACAAACTGGCATGATTAGATGTGGTAAAGTTGAGGAGAATGAAGCTATGCTTGCACGTTTTATGGGTGGATTAAATAGGGAGATTCAGACCATTCTAGAGTATAAGGAGTATACTAATATCACTCGTTTATTCCATCTTGCTTGTAAAGCTGAACGTGAAGTGCAGGATCACCAGGCATTGGGGCGAACTAACTTTTCTGCAGGTCGATCTTCATCATGGACACCACGTGCATCCTCTACTTCCACTCCACCAGCACCTCCATCAGGTGCCACCTCCAGCCTTGATACAAGAAAGCAGGCACAACCACAACTATCTGCCAAGAGCCCACCTGCGGGACCTGCGTAGAGCTCTTGTTCTTCCATTGCATCAACAGGGCACACAAGTGATATTATTTGTTGTCGTTGTAACAGAAGATGACGTTTTGCGAGAGAATGCCAATCTAAGCGCGTGATGATTGCTACTGAGGATGGTGGGTATGAGTCCGCTAGTGACTATGATGAGGAGACTTTGGCACTTATTACACATGAAGAACGCGGTGGAGGGGATTCTGATCATGAGACGCAATACATGGCTGCTGAAGATGCTGACATGTATGAATGTTTAGTTGCTCAACGTGTTTTGAGTGTGCAGGTTACACAAGCTGAGCAAAATCAGAGGCATAATTTGTTCCATACAAAGGGTGTTGTGAAGGAATGTTCTGTTCGCGTCATCATAGATGGAGGGAGCTGCAATAACTTGGCTAGCATGGAGATGGTGGAGAAGCTATCTCTCACCACAAGACCACATCCACATCCTTACTACATCCAATGGTTCAACAACAGCGACAAGGTTAAGGTAACATGTACTGTTCGTGTGCATTTTAGTATCTCTACATATGCTGATTTTGTTGATTGTGATGTGGTACCTATGCAAGCATGTTCCTTATTACTTGGTAGACCATGGCAATTTGATAAAAAATCTGTACACCATGGTAGAAACAATCAGTATACTCTTGTTCATAAGGATAAAAATATTACTTTGCTTCCTATGACTCCTGAATCCATTTTGAAAGATGATATTAATAGAGCTAATAAAGCAAAATAGGAGAAAAATAAGAGTGAAAATCAGATTGTGGCAAAAGAATTTGAGCAACAAATGAAACCTAATAATAAACCATCTAGTGTTGCTTCTGAAATTAAATTGCAAAGTGCATGTTTACTTGCCACAAAATCTGATATTGATGATCTAGATTTCAGCAAATCTGTTTGCCATACTTTTGTGTGCAAAGAGGCATTATTTTCATTCGAGGACGTTCCTTCCTCTTTTCCTCCTGCTGTCACTAACATTTTAGAGGAGTTTGCTGACGTCTTTCCAGAAGACGTGCCACCGGGATTACCACCTATTCGAGGGATTGAGCATCAAATTGACTTAATTTCCAGTGCATCATTACCCAACCGTGCACCATACCGTACCAATCCAGGGGAGACGAAGGAGATTATGCGTCAAGTACAAGAACTGCTCGACAAAGGTTATATATGCGAATCCCTTAGTCCTTGTGTTGTTCCTATCATTTCAGTGCAGAAAAAGGATGGTACGTCGCGTATGTGTGTTGATTGTAGAGGCATTAATAATATTACTATTCGTTATCGTCATCCTATTCCTAGGGTAGATGATATGCTTGATGAATTGAGTGGCTCTACAATATTCTCCAAAGTTGATTTGCATAGTGGATACCATCAAATTCGTATGAAATTGGGAGATGAATGGAAAACAACATTTAAAACTAAGTTTGGATTATATGAGTGGTTAGTCATGCCTTTTGGGTTAACTAATGCACCTAGTACATTCATGAGGTTAATGAACGAAGTTTTACGTGCTTTCATTGGACGATTTGTGGTAGTTTACTTTGATGACATATTGATTTATAGCAAATCTTTGGAGGGACATTTGGAACATTTACGTGCTGTTTTTATTGCTCCACGTGATGCACGTTTGTTTGGTAACCCTGGAAAGTGCACCTTTTGCACCGACCGAGTATCTTTTCCTGGCTATGTTGTTACTCCACAGGGAATTGAAGTTGATAAAGCCAAGATTGAAGCTATTGAGAGTTGGCCGCAGCCCAAACTGGTCACACAAGTGAGGAGTTTCCTTGGCCTCGCTGGTTTCAACAGGTGTTTTGTGAGAGATTTCAGCACCATTGCTGCACCTCTCAACGAGCTTACAAAGAAGGATGTGCCTTTTGTTTGGGGTACCGCATAGGAAGAAGCCTTCACGGTATTGAAAGATAAGTTGACACATGCTCCTTTACTCCAACTTCCTGATTTTAATAAGACTTTTGAGCTTGAATGTGATGCTAGTGGAATTGGATTAGGAGGTGTGTTATTACAAGATGGCAAACATGTTGCATACTTTTCTGAAAAATTGAGTGGGCCTAGTCTGAACTATTCTACTTATGACAAAGAATTATATGCTCTTGTTCAGACCTTAGAAACATGGCAACATTATTTATTGCCCAAGGAATTTGTTATACATTCTGATCATGAATCTTTGAAACACATTAAAAGTCAAGCAAAACTGAACCGAAGACATGCTAAATGGGTTGAATTCATTGAGACTTTCCCTTATGTCATTAAACACAAGAAGGGTAATGAAAATGTTATTGCTGATGCATTGTCTCGTCGTTATACTATACTTTCACAACTTGACTTTAAAATATTTGGTTTGGAGACTAACAAAGAACAATATGTGCATGATGCTGAATTTAATGATGTATTGCAGAATTGTAAGGAAGGGAGAACTTTGAACAAGTTCGTTCTTAACGATGGATTTGTGTTTCGTGCTAACAAGCTATGCATTCCAGCTAGCTCCGTTTGTCTTTTGTTGTTGAAGGAGGCGCATGGAGGAGGATTAATGGGACACTTTGGCATCAAGAAGACGGAGGATATACTTGCTACACATTTCTTTTGGCCAAAGATGAGGCGGGATGTTGAGCGTTTTGTTGCTCGCTGCACTAGATGTCAAAAAGCGAAGTCACGACTCAATCCTCATGGTTTATATATGCCTTTGCCTGTACCTAGTGTTCCTTGGGAGGATATATCTATGGACTTGGTTTTAGGTTTACCTCAAACAAAGATGGGGAGGATAGCATATTTGTTGTCGTGGATAGGTTCTCGAAAATGGCACACTTTATACCATGTCATAAAAGCGATGATGCTGTTAATGTTGCTGATTTGTTCTTTCATGAAATTATTCGCTTGCATGGTGTGCCAAATACTATTGTTTCAGATCGTGATACTAAATTTCTTAGCCACTTTTGGAGATGTTTATGGGCTAAGTTGGGGACTAAACTGCTTTTTAGTACTACTTGTCACCCCCAAACTGATGGACAAACTGAAGTAGTCAATAGAACATTGTCTACTATGCTTAGGGCTGTTTTGAAGAATAATAACAAAATGTGGGAAGAATGCTTGCCTCATATTGAATTTGCTCATAATCGTTCATTGCATTCTACTACTAAGATATGCCCTTTTGAAATTGTGTATGGTTTCCTATCTCGTGCACCTATTGATTTGTTGCCTCTTCCATCTTCGGAGAAGGTTAATTTTGATGCAAAAGAACGGGCTGAATTGATTTCAAAAATGCATGAGTTAAATAAGGAAAACATTGAGCGTATGAATGCTAAATATAAACTTGATGGAGATAAGGGTAGAAAACATGTTGTGTTTGCACCTGGAGATCTTGTTTGGTTACATTTGCGTAAGGTTAGATTTCCTAATTTGCGCAAATCAAAGCTAATGCCACGTGTTGATGGTCCTTTTAAGGTGTTAGAGAAAATAAATGATAATGCATATAAACTGGATGATGTAGGGTGGAACCCTCAATGGCCGATCTTTCACGTAAGGAGCGGATCCCGACGAGGAACACGAAGAACACGAGGGGGGAAACGAGGGGAAACACAAGATAAACACTCAACCAACAAGAAATAGATCACACATGTGCTAGATCCTCGAAACACAGAGAGATACATGATGATCCAAGGTCAACAAAGGACGATACAAGTAACCGGTTCTTCTCCTAGAAGGAGGTCTTGATGGGGCTGCCCAAGAGGGGGTCTTGAATCCAAGTTGATCTTCTCCGAAGAGGGGCCGCAGTCTCTCTCGAGGAGGAGATCGGTATGGATGAGCGAAGCTCTATCTCGAAGTATGAGCTAAACCAACGCTAACCCTAGCTAGGATGAATGGGGGGTCTATTTATAGTCTAAGTGCAAAAAGGGGCGAAGTGAAGGGGTACATGGGCCTCGGGCCCGAATCTGGACGCAGCCAGGTACCGGACGTCCACTGGGGGGCAGTCGTCCGGTGTCTCAGGAGATGTCGGACGTCCGGTGTCCTCCGGCCGTCCGCTGGTTCTGCTTTGTGATGGGGGTGCCGGACGTCCGGTGGTTCCGGACTTCCGCTGATGTTGGCTCGGGTGCTGGGGCGCCGGTCGTCCAGTCCAGACTGGACATCTGCTCGTTCGCTTCGGGTGCAGGGGCACCGGTCGTCCGGTCTGGGCCGGACGTTAGCTGGCTGGAGGTCGGTTGACGCTTCAGGCGCCGGACATCCGGTCCCGGCCGGTCGTCCGGTGGCTGGGACTTTTCCTGCATCCCTTCTTCTTCTCCGTCTGCTCGTCCATCTTCCTCTTCTTCTTGTCCTTGCTCCTTAGCTTCTCCGTTGTACCTGAGTATGCACAAAGTATCCATATGAGGTAGTAGCCACGCTCCATGCGCATCGAAGTGGAATTGTGAGAGGAGAGATGTCACCTCGGTTTCAAGGGCTCTTGCACGTGATCGAGTCATGGGTCCGGTAGGCACTTGATGAGACGATGGTAGGTCCATACGGATGACCTTGGGATGCTCCGCATCACTTGAGCAACCCGCAAAATTTGGGGTTAGTCCCACTTTTAACATTGCAGATTTGAAGCCTTATTTGGGTGAGGAAGATGAGCTTTCGTCGAGGACGACTTCATTTACAGAAGGGGAGGATGATGAGGACATCAATACCATTGTTACACCCACAGCCCCTGCTGTTATACATATTGGACCAATTACTAGAGCTCGCGCACGCCAATTGAATTATCAGGTACTTTCGTTTCTTGGTAATGATTCTAATGTTCATAAGAATATGATGCTGCCTAAATTGGATACATTTGTTTTGCTTACAAATGAAGGGCCTAGCTTGGACAAGAAAGATGAACCTTGGAGCAAGTTCAAGCATGGAGATGATGGCATGCGCAAGGGGAACAAGAACAGAGTTACAAGTGACGATTCCAGGACTTTGAAGCCACCATAATGAGTGCATGAAGCCTTGGACAAAATATACAAGATGCCACTTCATAAATTTCGTCCAAAGGCTAGTTTAGGTGTTGCGTCACCTTATTATTGGGCTAGGCCCATGTATTTTTGAAGCACTTAAGTATAGGCTGTTTTTAGAGACCGTATGTGTGGGGAAACAAGAGTTAGGGTTGGTTTCGGACCCCTCCACCAAGGGCCACGAAATTCCCCCTCTCTCCTCCATATATACAGCCCTTAGGGCATCGTTTAGACTTTGGGTTTTGTTTAGATTAAAGTTCGCCATAGCTGCAACTTCGCGTACTTCATTTGTGTTCAACGACCAGACAAAGGCGTCACAGAACCCCACCTTGATCAATAAAGCTTTCATCTTATATTCGCAATATCCAGATTGCAATATCAGTTTCTTGCTTGTTCTTCGTTTGCCTGCAGGAAACAGACCTTCGTGGTCAGGTTGATCGTGCCCCGGCGTGGTCAATAACCTCTCGGAGTTGGTTTAGCGATTGTTAAGGCGCGACATCCTCGCACGTTCGTAGTCGGATCGTCAAAGTCGACTTCCTCCAAAACGATAGCCACCATCTCATCGAAAGACGAGACTCCTTTGCCTCTATCAAGCACAGTACCGTCGTTGAGCGTTTCTTCAACCTTGCATCTCTGAATTTATTATTGCTGACCCTTTTTGCTACCATATTATAAGCCTTCCTAGCTCCACATACATCTACGTCATGTGTTTGACTCTCCCTGGTAATCGCTCTATCCAAGCTTTGAGAGTTTTGACTACGACGATTGCCGATCACCGCCTGCTGCTGGGTAAGAACTAGTAAGAATTTGAGTTTTGCTTGATGGATTTGTGACACTCCACCACCGCCATTTTCTAGTAGTCTATAGGATCATATTCTTGTGTGTTTCTATTGCTGCTAACCATGGTAGGATCACAACCCGACGTGATTGACTGGGAGAACATGACGAACAAAGAGTTACATGATAAGTTTCAACAAATGATGAGTGGACAGGTGGAAGATGTGCTAAACAGATTTCAAGAGGCCATGGAGAAGATAGATGGCATTGAGAAGGCGCTCGAAACAAAGCTCGATAACAAGTTTAATGAATTGCTCGCACGCCTTCCACCGCCCGCTGCACCTGTCGCACCTCTACAACAACAACAACATCGTCTTCCAAATCAAGTGGGACGAGCACGTGTTCCCATTGAGCCTGGTCAAACTTCTGGTGCTGCTGTACCTACTGTTGGTACTTCTGTCACTCCTGCTGCTACTGCAGAGGTGGAGGACCATTACGAGGACGAGGTTGATCAAAATCAGAACTACATGCAACCACCATCACCACCACCACCAGGTCATCCTCATGCATATCATCGCAACGGTAGGGCTGCACCACCACCTGAGGTACATGACCATCTTCCTAAACTAAAATTGAATATTCCACCATTTGAGGGTAGATATGTTCCTGATATATATCTTACTTGGGAGTTAGAAACTGAACAACGATTTACATGTTTACAATATCCTGAGGAGAGACGTGTTCCTATTGCTGTTTGTGCTTTCACTAGCTTTGCATGTGTTTGGTGGTCTGAACATTGTAGATTATATCCTATTCTAGCTACTTGGGCTGGTTTGAAAACTGCTATGCGTACTCGTTGGGTTCCACCATATTATCAACGTGAATTACTTCAGAAATTTCAGCGCTTAAGACAAGGAAAAAATTCTGTAGAAGAATATTATCAGGAATTACAAACTGGCATGATTAGATGTGGTATTGTTGAGGAGAATGAAGCTATGCTTGCACGTTTTATGGGTGGATTAAATAGAGAGATTGATGCGGAGCATCCTAAGGACATCACCATGTCAAGAGTCCGTTCGGCAAGCGACACGTGCGACATCTACTTCACATACACAAAGGTGAATCATCTCCTTTATGCGTGCTCACTTGACCCCTTCGAGGATGGTATACTACTTGACACTCCTCTCGTGTGCATAAATAGGTATATTCGGAACATCATGGACGAGGAGGAGGAGGGCGAGCACAAGTGTACAACTACATCATCCGCGAGAGAAGCATGGAATAGAAGGAATAAGAGGATCCGCCCAGTCCAGGACGAGCGGTACTACCGCCCACATCAAGCGGTACTACCGCTGAAGGCCCACAAGCCGTACTACCGGCCAACTTCCGCTCTACTGCCGCTCAACCCGACAAACTCCTATGATCGAGCGGCACAGGTCTGCTACTACCGCCCGTACAAGTGGTACTACCGCCCGGGGGACCGGTACTACCGCCCTGCCTGTGCACAGCCGGGCCTTTGGCCTTGTATCTCTCTCCCACTAACCCCTTCGTGGCTTAGACTATATATAGACCACCCCACCCGTACGAGATCATGACCATCTCCCTAAACTAAAATTGAATACTCCACCATTTGAGGGTAGATATGTTCCTAATATATATCTTACTTGGGAGTTAGAAACTGAACAGCGATTTACATGTTTACAATATCCTGAGGAGAGACGTGTTCCTGCTGTTGTTTGTGCTTTCACTAGCTTTGCATGTGTTTGGTGGTCTGAACATTGTAGATTATATCCTATTCCAGCTACTTGGGCTGCTTTGAAAACTGCTATGCGTACTCGTTGGGTTCCACCATATTATCAACGTGAATCACTTCAAAAATTGTAGAAGAATATTAACAGGAATTACAAACTGGCATGATTAGATGTGGTATGGTTGAGGAGAATGAAGCTATTCTTGCATGTTTTATGGGTGGATTAAATAGAGAGATTCAGACCATTCTAGAGTATAAGGAGTATAGTAATATCACTCGTTTATTCCATCTTACTTGTAAAGCTAAACGTGAAGTGCAGGATCGACAGGCATTGGCGCAAACTAACTTTTCTGCAGGTCGATCTTCATCATGTACACCACGTGCATCCTCTACTTCCACTCCACTAGCACCTCCATCAGGTGCCACCTCCAGCCGTGATATAAGAAAGCAGGCACAACCACCACTATCTGCCAAGAGCATACCTGCCGGACCTGCGCGGAGCTCTTCTTCTTCCATGGCATCAACAGGGCACACAACATTTTGCATAAAAAAATTGTGCCACTATCCTCACCGAGCTCCACCATAAGCCTTATTTGTGTAGGTGTGAGAAACCGACAAGAATTGGTACCAATTGTGCTATTTCCTTGTCCACATTGGAGTGATCATTGATCCACTTTCAACTTCGGTCAAGGTACATTTGGTAATCGTTCTTCTCTTTCTACCACTAACATTTTTCTCTTGGACTGATGGATAGGCAAGGCTTTTCATCTTCGGTCTTCCACAACAACGACGACGTGAACAACTACATCACCAAAGCGTCAATCTTTGATCTACAACGACAAATGCAAGGCACACAATCAACATTGCGAGAGCGCATCGAGAACCTCTCCGTTGACATTCGCCACTCCGAAGCGAGGAAAAGGGACTACATCGACAACAAGCTTTCCGCACAAAAGGGACTACATCTTCATACCTCCTCCACTTCCGCATAACCCAACTATTTTTAGACCGTTTCGCTCTCCGACACAATTGCTACTTTGAAGTTTGAGAATTTTAGTTGCGGTACCGTATCCTTTTGTGTTTTAGCTATCTAGCTACGGTTCGACATCGACATCAACGCTGCTCATCTCCGCCACGGACACGTCATCAACAACGACCACCTCGACTACGACTTGGTATTCGTGCCACCATTTTGACACCATACCGGAAGCAAGACCAGTAACCTCATCTTGGTATTGGACATATCACTCTTACCACTACATTGATAGCCATCATAGCCTTACTCCTTTGCGTTGCTTACCCATCGAGACTAGCCATTGAGTATTGCCCGCAACGAGACTTGTGCACATTAGTGATCATACTTCACATAACATACATACATCATTGTTGCCTATATTGGTATCATCTCTTGTGTCACAAAGTTGTCATCGCATACTCACTTGCTATCTTGGTTCGTCAAGCATTGCATGAGAAAAGAGCTCAAACATCAAAGAGCCAACCAAGCTTTTAAGCAAAGAGGAAAGATAAGCAAAGAGCTTTTAAGCAAGAACCATAGCATCATACAACATTAAGATTCTCATACTCGATCATCTTGG
This sequence comes from Triticum dicoccoides, assembly GCF_002162155.2. Lineage (NCBI taxonomy): Eukaryota > Viridiplantae > Streptophyta > Magnoliopsida > Poales > Poaceae > Triticum > Triticum dicoccoides. The sequence goes on along the minus strand of NC_041380.1, from coordinate 183,078,311 downwards.
ATCATATCATAGCAACACCTTGCATTCAAAATATTTGGGACAGAAGTCATTGCATTTTTGCTAAGTAGGTTGTGCACAAGTTCTTGTATCCGCCTATCGTGCAATCGTGCTAGCGTCTCTCTAGTGTTGTGCAACAAGAGCATTTTTGTGGATTCCACATTTTGGCTCACCCTTGGTTGCACAACCCATTTATCTTTTTGCGTTTGTGTTTCCGTGTACCTTATATGCTTGGTCTACTTGTTACATTGCATCTTGCGAATCTTTTCCACCATTATTGAAGCTCACTTACAATTGCATCAAATTTTGTGCCACCATCCTAACCAAGCTCCACCAAAAGCTTTTACTTGTGGAGGTGTGAGAAACCGACAAGAACTTGTACCAATTGTGCTATTTCCTTGTCCTACATTGGAGTGATCCTCGATCCACTTTCAACTTCGGTCAAGGGACATTTGTTACTCTCTTTCCTCTCTTTCTCTCTTTCTACCACTCACATTTGTCTTGGAATGATTGATAGGCCAAGTACTTCTACCAACCCACTCTTCATGGAGCAAGACGACGACATGACCTCCTTCGTCACGAAGAGTCATCTTTTTGGTGCACAACGTGCTTTGCATCAAGAGCAACAAGCTATGAGTGAACGCATCGACAACCTTGCCGCCGACTTGCGACATTCCAAGCAACGTACAAGGGACTACTTAGACCACAAGCTTGACGATCACAAGCAAGAGAATGACGCAAGGATGGATGATATTCGCGCTTTGTTGCTCAACCACTCTTCTTCCACTTCAAGAAGGAGCCGTTCAAGACGCCATTCCGACTCAAGTACACCGACATCGAACACTCTTCGTCAAGCAAACCTCAATCCGCTTCGGGATACCGAATCTCAAGAGCGCCAACGACGTCAAGCCGAAGAATCCTTTGCGCTAGATCGAGAACGGCAACAACAACGCCAACATGAAGAGGAAGAATGCGTGCGTCTACACCAAAATGCACAAGATGCCGAGGCTCAATGTCAAGAACAACAACTCCGTGACGCTCAAGCGCTTGAGGCGCAACAAGATCTACGCGATGTGAGTCGAGCCGTTGCAGACCGAGGCCGACAAGCCTGTGAAGAAGAGGAAGCACTTCACGAGGAAATTCACAAGCAACGATTTCAAGCTCTCATGCATCATCTAGTTCCCCCTCTAGCTCTTCGCGTTCCTCCACAAGCTCACCAAGACCATCAAGTTCATCAAGAGCATGAAAACAATGGGAATCCTCCGCGACAAGAGCAACACGAGGTTGACAACCCTCCGCGTCAAGAGCACCACGAGTTGGACAATCATCTTCAACATGGGCGTCATCAACCCCGACCCCAACACAATGAAGAGCAACGCTGCGGCAAGCTCAAGTTCACCATGCCCAAGTTCAATGGAAGCAACAATCCCGAAGAATACCTTTCATGGGCATTGAAAGTTGACAAGATCTTCCATTTGCACAATTATGAAGAAGAGAAGAAGATCGCGATGGCATCCCTTGAGTTCCAAGACTACGTCCTCATTTGGTGGGAACAAGTCATTGAGCGCCGCAAGGCAAGAGGTGATCCACCCATCACTACTTAGGCACAAATGAAGGATGTCATGAGAGCACGCTTGATGCCTACCTACTACAACCGCGACATCTTCAAGAAACTCCAACAACTCAAGCATGGAACCAAGAGCGTTTAAGAATACTACAAGGAGATGGAGATTTCAATGATAAGAGCCAATGTGACGGAAGATGATGAGCAAAATATGGCATGTTTCTTGAATGGACTCAATCATCCTATCAAGAAGATCGCCGACTTCTAACCATACTCAAATCTCATCGAGCTCGTGCACCAAACTACCAAAGCGGAACGCCAAGTGCAAGATGATTTCAAGTATGCCAAGTTCTCATCCTAGTCCTACGGCTTCTCCAATAACCAAGCTTCAATGACTCCAACACTGACTACAAGACCGTCCACTTCCAACATCGACAAGTCGACTTCCAAGAAAGCTTCACCTACTACAAGCAACTTCAAGCCGAGAACTTCATCATCATCAACCCCTACCGATGAGACCGTCAAGACGAGCTCCCTCAAGTGTTTCACTTGTGGAAGCCGAGGCCACAAGTCCTATAAGTGCACCAACAAGAGCACCATGATCTTCAACGACGATGGCACTTATGATTCCATGAGCGAAGGAGAAATGGAAGCCCTTGAGCAAGTCGCCATGCACCGCCAAGTGAACAATGAAGAAGAACAAGTCTTTTGTGATGAAGACTCAAGCCCCGCACTTGTTGTCTCCAAAGTATTGACTCTCCAACATCACCAAGATGAAGACCAAAGATGCACCATATTCCACACCAAGGCCGGCATCAATGGACGATCCGTCAAGGTCATCATCGATGGAGGGAGTTGTCACAATCTCGGAAGTGAAGAACTTTGCTCCAAGCTCCAATTGCCCAAGACGAAGCATCCACATCCATACAAAGTGCAATGGCTTAGTGACTCCGGCACTATCCAAGTAGAGCACCGAGTACAAGTCTCCTTCGAAATCAGCGCCTACGAAGACACCTTGGAGTGCAACGTCATCCTAATGACCGTTTGCGACCTTCTCCTTGGACGGCCATGGCAATTCGATAGAGGAGTCATCCACAATGGTCGTACAAACCACTATACCTTCAAGATGCAAGGAAAGGAGTTTGTGTTACAACCAATGTCTCCAAGCCAAGTGATCGCCGATAAGCAAGCCACCCATCATGGAGAGAGTGGTGAGAGAGTGAGCGACCAAAAAGAGAGTGAGCGCCACAAGCCCAAATTGAGTGCCTCCACGATGAGCGAAAACAAGAACCTCGTTCTATTTGCCACCAAACGTGAGATGAGAGAAGTGTGTGAGAACCCATCTAGTGTCCTACACTACATCCTCGTGTGCAAGGACAATGCACCACAAACTAACACTTCTCACACTCTTCCTCTAGTGTTGTCTTCTCTTTAGTAGGAATTTCAAGATGTTTTCCCCGATGAGCTACCTCCAGGATTACCTCCATTACGAGGCATTGAGCACAGCATCGACCTCATCCTCGGAGCACCGCTTCCGAACAAAGATCCCTACCGCGTCAACCCCGAAGAAACAAAAGAAATTCAAAGCCAAGTAAAGCATCTCATAGACCATGGACATGTGTGTGAAAGTTTGAGCCCTTGTGCCGTATCGGTCATTCTTGTGCCAAAACGTGACGGTAGCTTTCCCATGTGCTCCGATTGTAGACCTATCAATGCTATCACCATTCGCTATAGGTACCCCATTCCACGCCTAGATGATATGCTTGATGAGCTTAGCGGTGCCACTATATTTTCAAAAATTGATCTCAAAAGTGGTTACTATCAAATCCGCATACAAGAGGGTGATCAATGGAAAACCGCATTCAAAACCAAGTTTGGTTTGTATGAGTGGTTAGTCATGCCTATGGGTCTCTCGGAAGCACCGGGCACTTTTATGCGCCTTATGAATCATGTCTTTCGCCCTTACATTGGTATATTTGTTGTGGTTTACTTCGATGACATTCTTGTGTTTAGCAAATCTATCCAAGAGCATGTCACCCATGTCCGCACCGTTTTGCAAACTCTTAGGAAAGAGCGTTTCTATGCTAATATGGATAAATGCCTTTTTGGTGTTGATAAGCTCGTTTTCTTGGGTTTTGTGGTCTCATCTAAGGGTGTTCATGTAGATGAGTCCAAGATCAATGCTATTAAGACTTGGCCGCAACCAACCAACTTGCATCAAGTGCGTAGTTTTCTTGGTCTTGCGGGTTTCTATCGCCACTTTGTGAAGGGTTTTAGCACCATTGCTTCGCCTTTGCATGCTTTGAGCAAGAAGAATGCGCCGTTTATTTGGGGATCATCCCAAGATACCGCATTCAATGAGCTTAAGAATTTTCTTACTCATGCTCCCGTGCTTGCTTTACCCAACTTCGACAAGCCTTTTGAAATTCATTGCGATGCTAGTAGTAATGGCATAGGAGGTGGGTTAACGCAAGAGAAGCGCCCCATAGCTTACTTTAGTGAGAAACTTTCCAGAGCGCAACTCAATTATCCCATCTATGACAAAGAGCTATATGCTTTGGTCCGCGTTTTGCATGAATGGGAACACTACCTTCATCCCCATGAGTTTATCATTCATACCGATCATGAGACTCTCAAGTATCTTAAGGGACAAACTAAGTTGAACAAGCGTCATGCTAAATGGAGTGAATTTATTGAGTCTTTTCCCTATGTCATCAAGTACATCAAGGGTAAAGAAAACATAGTAGCGGATGCTCTTTCCCGCATTTGCATGCTTGTCACGCAACTTGAGTTAGATGTCATTAGCTTCGAGCATATCAAAGACATATATGACCATGATACAAGTTTCGCCATTCCTTATGCCAAGTGTTTGTCAAATACATCTTAGGAACGCTATTACATCAAAGATGGCTACCTTATGAGAGCTAACAAACTTTGCATTCTCGAGTCCTCTCTTCCTTTGTTGCTTTTGCAGGAATCTCATGGAGGAGGCTTAATGGGACACTTCGGACGCGACAAGACATTCGCCACGCTCTCGAAAAGCTACTTTTGGCCTAAGATGTTTCAGGATGTCAATCGTTTCACCAACCGGTGTTCTACATGTCGCAAAGCTAAGTCCAAAGCTCAATCTCATGGTCTCTATATGCCTTTACCGATTCCATACCAACCTTGGGAAGACATTAGCATGGACTTTGTACATGGTTTGCCTAGAACTCGAAATGGGAAAGATTCCATATTTGTCGTTGTCGACCGTTTCTCCAAAATGGCACATTTTGTTCCTTGTCACAAGATAGACGATGCTTCACATGTTGCTAATCTCTTTTGTAGGGAAATATTGCGTCTCCATGGTGTGCCAAAGACAATTGTCTCGGACCGCGACGTCAAGTTCCTTAGCTACTTGTGGAAGACCCTATGCGCCAAGCTCGGAATCAAGCTACTCTTCTCCACGGCGTACCATCCTCAAACCAACGGCCAAACGGAGGTGACAAACCGAACACTCTCCGCTCTACTTCGAGTACTCATCAAGAAGAACATCAAGGAGTGTCTACCCATCACTGAGTTCGCCTACAACCGAGCAAGACACTCCACAACCGCAAGCCCCCTTTCGAGGTCGTCTACGGATTCAACCCTTTGTCACCATTGGATATTCTACCTCTTCCACTCCAAGAGCGAATCAATTTGGACACAAGTGGACGAGTGACCCATCTCAAGAAGGTGCATGAAGATACAAGACACACCATCGAGCGCCAAGTACAACGCCTTGCGACGAAGCTCAACGTCAACAGGCAACCTAAGGTCTTCAACATTGGTGATCTCGTGTGGCTACACCTTCGCAAGGAGCGCTTTCCACAAGAACGCAAGTCTAAGCTTCGACCACGAGTAGATGGACCCTTCAAGGTGCTCGCACGCTACAACGACAATGCTTACAAGATCGACCTCCCACGCGACAAGTACAATGTGAACGACATCTTCAACATCAAAGATCTCTCTCCCTTCCATGGTGATGAAGGGAGGGGAGATGATGCGGAGCATCCCACGACCATCCCCATGGATGCCACATCAACTATCCAAGCTCCAAGTGGACCAATGACAAGGTCTAGGGCACGTGCTATTCAATCCGAGGTGACATCACTCCTACTTGAGTTTTCTCCCTCTTCAAGTGAGACATGGCTACTGCCTAAATCTGAGATACTATGTGTCATCAGGTACAACGCTCAAGACTCGGAGCCGAGGACTGTAGATGGAGAGACAGGCGTCAACAGTCTGGACAGCCCGGAACTTCCGGCCAGAGCCTGGAACTTCCGGCCCCCGGACCTTCCGGCCGACCCGGAGCTTCCGGCCGCCAATGACTTCGACCAGCCCAGGCGTGCCAACTCTCGGGTTAGCCCGGACCCCGTCCCGGACCTTGCTGCGCCCGGAGCCTCCGGCCGGCCCGGACCTTCCGGCCCCCGGATGCCAGCACATCTCCTCCGCGCCAACTCTCTGGTTAGGCCGGACCCTCCCTGGAACCTCCGGCGTCCGGAACTTCCTACCTAGCCCGGAACTTCCGGCCCTACCTGCGCGCAGCCAATTGGGTAGAGGCCCGTGTACCCTTTTGTCACCTAGACTATATATACTCTATCCCGTACAACTTTCTAGGGTTAGCGTTGGTTGAGCTCATACTTAGAGATAGAGCTTCGCTCATCCACATCGGATCTACTCCTCGTGAGATACCGTGGCCTCTTCAGAGAAGATCCCTTTGGATTCAACTCCCCTTTCTAACGGAAGATCCCCCCGTGGATTCAAGACCTCCTCACGGAGAAGAACCGGCTACCCTTGTATCATCCTTAGTTGTCCATCGATTCGTGTATCGTTCTATGTACCCGAGGATCTAGCACATGTGTGACTTGTTCTTGTTAGTTTGAGTGTTCCTCTTGTGTTTCCCCTTGTGTTTTCCCTCATTTCCCTCCTTGTGTTTCCCCTTGTGTTTCCCCTTGTGTTTTCCCTCATTTCCCTCCTTGAGAAAGATCGAGCGATTAGGGTTCCACCCTACATCAAACTTTTAATCTAAACAAAACCCCAAAGTCTGAACGATGCCCTAAGAGCTGTATATATGGAGGGGAGAGGGGGAATTTCATGGCCCTTGGTGGGTGGGGGGGTCTGAAACCAACCCTAACTCTTGTTTCCCCACACATACGGACTCTAAAAACAGCCTATACTTAAGTACTTCGAAAATACATGGGCCTGGCCCAATAATAAGGTGACGCAGCACCTAAAATAGCCTCTAGACGAAATTTATGAAGTGGCATCTTGTATATTTCGTCCCATGCTTCATGCACTCATTATGGTGGCTTCAGAGTCCTGGAATCATCACTTGTAACTCCGTTTTTGTTCCCCTTGCGCATGCCATCATCTCCCTGCTTGAACTTGCTCCAAGGTTCATCTTTCTTGTCCAAGCTAGGCCCTTCATTTGTAAGCAAAACAAATGTATCCAATTTAGGCAGCATCATATTCTAATGAACATTAGAATCGTTACCAAGAAACGAAAGTACCCGATAATTCAATTGGCGTGCGCGAGCTCTAGTAATTGGTCCAGTATGTATAGCGATAGGGGTTGTGGGTGTAACAATGGTATTGATGTCCTCATCACTTAATTCCCGGTGCATCATTACCCAACCGTGCACCATACCGAACCAATCCAGCGGAGACGAAGGAGATTATGCGTCAAGTACAAGAACTGCTCAACAAAGGTTATATACGCGAATCCCTTAGTCCTTGTGCTGTTCCTATCATTTTAGTGCCGAAAAAGGATGGTACGTCGCGTATGTGCGTTGATTGTAGAGGCATTAATAATATTACTATTCGTTATCGTCATCCTATTCCTAGGCTAGATGATATGCTTGATGAATTGAGTGGCTCTACAATATTCTCAAAAGTTGATTTGCGTAGTGGATACCATCAAATTCGTATGAAATTGGGAGATGGAAAACAGCATTTAAAACTTAGATTGGATTATATGAGTGGTTAGTCATGCCTTTTGGGTTAACTAATGCACCTAGTACTTTCATGAGGTTAATGAACGAAGTTTTACGTGTTTTCATTGGACGATTTGTGGTAGTTTACTTTGATGACATATTGATTTATAGCAAATCTTTGGAGGAACATTTGGAACATTTACGTGTTGTTTTTACTGCTCTACGTGATGCACGTTTGTTTGGTAACCTTGGAAAGTGCACCTTTTGCATCGACCGAGTATCTTTTCTTGGCTATGTTGTTACTCCACAGGGAATTGAAGTTGATAAAGCCAAGATTGAAGCTATTGAGAGTTGGCCGCAACCCAAAACGGTCACACAAGTGAGGAGTTTCCTTGGCCTCACTGGTTCCTACAGGCGTTTGGTGAGAGATTTCAGCACCATTGCTGCACCTCTCAACGAGCTTACAAAAAAGGATGTGCGTTTTGTTTGGGGTATCGCACAGGAAGAAGCCTTCACAGTATTGAAAGATAAGTTGACACATGCTCCTTTACTCCAACTTCCTGATTTTAATAAGACTTTTGAGCTTGAATGTGGTGCTAGTGGAATTGGATTAGGTGGTGTGTTATTACAAGATGGAAAACCTGTTGCATACTTTTCTGAAAAATTGAGTGTTCCTTGGGAGGATATATCTGCCTTTGCCTGTACCTAGTGTTCCTTGGGAGGATATATCTATGGACTTTGTTTTAGGTTTACCTCGAACAAAGTTGGGGAGGGATAGCATATTTGTTGTCGTGGATAGGTTCTCAAAAATGGCACGCTTTCTACCATGTCATAAAAGCGATGATGATGTTAATGTTGCTGATTTGTTTCTTTCATGAAATTATTCGCTTGCATGGTGTGCCAAATACTATTGTTTCACATCGTGATACTAAATTTCTTAGCCACTTTTGGAGATGTTTATGGGCTAAGTTGGGGACTAAACTGCTTTTTAGTACAACTTGTCACCCCCAAACTGATGGACAAACTGAAGTAGTCAATAGAACATTGTCTACTATGCTTAGGTCTATTTTAAAGAATAATAAGAAAATGTGGGAAGAATGCTTGCCTCATATTGAATTTGCTCATAATCGTTCATTGCATTCTACTACTTAGATGTGCCCTTTTGAAATTGTGTATGGTTTCCTACCTCGTGCACCTATTGATTTGTTGCCTCTTCCATCTTAGTAGAAGGTTAATTTTGATGCTAAAGAACGTGCTGAATTGATTTCAAGAATGCATGAGTTAACTAAGGAAAACATTGAGCGTATGAATGCTAAATATAAACTTGCTGGAGATAAGGGTAGAAAACATGTTGTGTTTGCACCTAGAGATCTTGTTTGGTTACATTGGCGTAAGGATAGATTTCCTAATTTGCGCAAATCAAAGCTAATGCCACGTGCTGATGGTCCTTTTAAGGTGTTAGAGAAAATAAATGATAATTCATATAAACTTGATGATGTAGGGTGGAACCCTCGATGGACGATCTTTCACGAAAGGAGCGGATCCCTACGAGGAACACGAAGAACACGAGGGGGAAAACGAGGGGAAACACAAGATAAACACTCAACCAACAAGAAATAGATCACACATGTGCTAGATCCTCGAAACACAGAGAGATACACGATGATCCAAGGTCAGCAAAGGATGATACAAAGTAACCGGTTCTTCTCCTAGAAGGAGGTCTTGATGGGGCCGCCCAAGAGGGGGGTCTTGAATCCAAGTTGATCTTCTCCGAAGAGGGGCCGCAGTCTCTCTCGAGGAGGAGATCGGTATGGATGAGCGAAGCTCTATCTCGAAGTATGAGCTAAACCAACGCCAGCCCTAGCTAGGATGAATGGGGGGGGTCTATTTATAGTGTAAGTGCAAAAGGGGGGGCGAAGTGAAAGGGTACATGGGCCTTAGGCCCGAATCTGGACGCAGCGAGGTACCGGACGTCCGCTGGGGACCGGTCGTCCGGTGTCTCAGGAGCTGCCGGACGTCCGTTGTCCTCCGGTCGTCCGCTGGTTCTGCTCTGTGATGGTGGTGCTGGACGTCCGGTAGCTCTGGACTTCCGCTGATGTTGGCTCGGGTGCTGGTGCGCCGGTCGTCCAGTCTGGACCGGACGTCCGCTCGTTCGCTTCGGGTGCAGGGGCACCGGTCGTCCGGTCTGGGTTGGACGTCCGCTCGCTGGGGTTCGGCTGAGGCTTCAGGCACCGGACGTCCGGTGGCTGGGACTTTTCCTGCATCCCTTCTTCTTCTCCGTCTTCTCGTCCATCTTGCTCTTCTTCTTGTCCTTGCTCCTTAGCTTCTCCATTGTACCTGAGTATGCACAAAGTATCCATATGAGGTAGTAGCCATGCTTCATGCGCATCGAAGTGGAATTGTGAGAGGAGAGATGTCACCTCGGTTTCAATGGCTCTTGCACGTGATCGAGTCATGGGTCCGGTAGGCACTTGATGAGACGATGGTAGGTCCATAGGGAGGACCTTGGGATGCTCCGCATCACTTGAGCAGCCCACAGAATTTGGGGTTAGTCCCACTTTTAACATTGCAGATTTGAAGCCTTATTTAGGTGAGGACGATGAACTTTCATCGAGGACGACTTCATTTCAAGAAGGGGAGGATGATGAGGACATCAATACCATTGTTACACCGACAGCCCCTGCTGCTATACATACTGGAACGATTACTAGAGCTCGCGCACGCCAATTGAATTATCATGTACTTTCGTTTCTTGGTAACGATTCTAATGTTCATGAGAATATGATGCTGCCTAAATTGGATACATTTGTTTTGCTTACAAATGAAGGGCCTAGCTTGGACAAGAAAGATGAACCTTGGAGCAAGTTCAAGCATGGAGATGATGGCATGCACAAGGGGAACAAGAACGGAGTTACAAGTGATGATTCCAGGACTTTGAAGCCACCATAATGAGTGCATGAAGCCTTGGACAAAATATACAAGATGCCACTTCATAAATTTTGTCCAGAGGCCATTCTAGGTGCTGCGTCACCTTATTATTGGGCCAGGCCTATGTATTTTCGAAGTACTTAAGTATAGGCTGTTTTTAGAGTCCGTATGTGTGGGGAAACAAGAGTTAGGGTTGGTTTCGGACCCCTCCACCAAGGGCCACGAAATTCCCCCTCTCTCATCCATATATACAGCCCTTAGGGCATCGTTTAGACTTCGGGTTTTGTTTAGACTAAAAGTTCGCCATAGCTGCACCTTCGCGTGCTTCATTTGTGTTCAACGACCAGACAAAGGCGTCACAGAACCCCACCTCGATCAATAAATCTTTCATCTTATATTCGCAATATCCCGATTGCAATCTTGGTTTCTTGCTTGTTCTTCGTTTGCCTACAGGAAACAAACCCTCGTGGTCAGGTTGATCATGCTCCGGCGTGGTCAATAACCCTCGGAAGTTGGTTTAGCGATTGCTAAGGCACGACGTCTCGCACGTTCGTAGTCGGATCGTCAAGGTCGACTCCCACAGAAAATGATAGCCACCATCTCATCGAAACATCAGGACACCTTTGCCTCTATCAAGTGGTATCAGATTTTCAGGTTGCTCGTTGAGATTTTACAGGTTTTCGTAGTTTAGATCGAGTCTATTCTTCTTACCTATAGTCCACGAAAAAGCCTAAAAAAATTATGGTTAGTTCATCCTATCCGAACCAATCTGAGCCTTTGCATAATCTTTTCTGTATTTGCTTGGTTGAATTTGCGGTTGCATCATCGTGTCAAGTTGCTGGTCTTAGCGTCTGGTCCTTTAGAGTTTTGAGTTCTGTTCACAGGTTGTCCGTCGCCGCTGCCATATATCACCACCGCATCATCATCATCGCTGCTGCCATATACCACCACCACACCAACTTCATCGCCGCTGCCATATTCACCACCAATCCGAGTCCATATACGCCACCACATATCTGCCGCCATCACGCGAATCCGAGTTCACCTGCAACATATATCCGCCACCAGTCCGATTTCCACCAGATTCATCGCCGCCACCAGTCCGAGATTCCACCAGATTCATCTCCGCCACCAGTCCTAGTCCGAGTCCAGTAATTGTTGCATTGTTTTCGAGTTCTAGTTCACGCCATACTCCGAGTCATGACAGAGTAGGACTCCCGAGATTCTGTGCTGCCCGCAGAAGAAAAATAGTTCCAAACTCAAAAAAAACTAAGTCTGGAAAATTCTGGCTAGGTAGTTTTTAGACTATTTGTAGACTTTTTCGAAAAAAAATTGTTGCGGAGCAAAAAAAAGAGGGAAAAAAGTGCAAAAAAAGGAAAAAAAATCAGCGTGTGCTCCTCCATTGTTTACGTGCAGTGCCGTAATTTTGTTAGTGTTCTAGGCTCGCGTCTCTAGCACGGTCTAGCCTAGGACCAGCACGGTACCGTCATTGAGCGTTTATTCAACTTTGCATCTCTGAATTGATTATTGCTGACCCTTTTTGCTACCATATTATAAGCCTTCCTAGCTCCACATACATCTACGTCGTGCGTTTGACTCTCCCTGGTAATCGCTCTATCCAAGCTTTGAGAGTTTTGACTACGACAGTTGCGGATCACCGCCTGCTGCTGGGTAAGAACTGGTAAGAATTTGAGATTTGCTTGATGGATTTGTTACACCACCACCACCTCTTGTTAGTAGTCCATAGGATCACATTCTTGTGTGTTTCTATTGTTGCTAACCATGGCAGGATCACAAGCCGACGAGACTGACTGGGAGAACATGAAGAATAAGGAGTTGCATGATAAATTTCAGCAAATGATGAGTGGACAGGTGCAAGATGTGCTAAACAGATTTGAAGAGGCCATGGAGAAGATAGATGGCATGGAGAAGACGTTCGAAACAAAGCTCGATAACAGGTTTAATGAATTGCTCGCGCGTCTTCCACCACCACCACCGGCTGCACCTAACGCACCTCTACAACAACAACAACTGCGACTACCTACACATCGTGAAACAGCCCTCCGCCGAGCGAGCCGTCTCCCTCTTACACCTGGCCAAACTGTTGGTGCTGCTGTTGATACTTCTGTGGCTCTTGCTGCTGATGCAAAGGAGGATGATTTTGCCGGAGATTACGAGGATGAGGTTGATCAAAATCACAACTACGTGCCACCACCAGCACAGCAACCACCAGGTCGTCCACATGCAAATAATGGCAATGGTAGGGCTCACCCTCAGGTACGAGATCATGACCATCTCCCTAAACTAAAATTGAATATTCCACCATTTGAGGGTAGATATGTTCCTGATATATATCTTACTTGGGAGTTAGAAACTGAACAACGATTTACATGTTTACAATATCCCGAGGAGAGACATGTTCCTGCTGCTGTTTGTGCATTCACTAGTTTTGCATGTGTTTGGTGGTCTGAGTATTGTAGATTATATCCTATTCCAGCTACTTGGGCTGCTTTGAAAACTGCTATGCATACTCGTTGGGTTCCACCATATTATCTACGTGAATTACTTCAAAAATTGCAGCGTTTAAGACAAGGAAAAAATTATGTAGAAGAATATTATCAGGAATTACAAACTGGCATTATTAGATGTGGTATTGTTTAGGAGAATGAAGCTATGCTTGCACGTTTTATGGGTAGATTAAATAGAGAGATTCAGACCATCCTAGAGTATAAGGAGTATAATAATATCACTCGTTTATTCCATATTGCTTGTAAAGCTGAACGTGAAGTGAAGGATTGATAGGCATTGGCGCGAACTAACTTTTTTGCATGTCGATCTTCATCATGGAAACTGCGTGCATCCTCTACTTCCACTCCACCAGCACCTCCATCAGGTGCCACCTCCAGCTGTGATACAAGAAAGCAGGCACAACCACCACTATCTGCCAAGAGCACACCTGCCGGACTTGCGCAAAGCTCTTCTTCTTCCATGGCATCAATAGGGCACACAAGTGATATTATTTGTCGTCATTGTAAGGGAAGAGGACATTTTGCGAGAGAATGCCAATCTCAGTGTGTGATGATTGCTACTGAGGATGGTGGGTATGAGTCCGCTAGTGACTATGATGAGGAGACTTTGGCTCTTATTACACGTGAAGAACACGGTGGAGATGATTCTGATCATGAGACACAATACATGGCTGCTGAAGATGCTGACAGGTATGAATGTTTAGTTGCTCAACGTGTTTTGAGTGTGCAGGTTACACAAGCTGAGCAAAATCAGAGGCATAATTTGTTCCATACAAAGGGAGTTGTGAAGGAACGTTCTGTTCGCATCATCATAGATGGAGGGAGCTGCAATAACTTGGCTAGCATGGAGATGGTGGAGAAGCTATCTCACACCACAAGACCACATCCACATCCTTACTACATCCAATGGTTCAACAACAGCGGCAAGGTTAAGGTAACACGTACTGGTCGTGTGCATTTTAGTATCTCTACATATGATGATTATGTTGATTGTGATGTGGTACCTATGCAAGCATGTTCCTTATTACTTGGTAGACCATGGCAATTTGATAAAAATTCTATACACCATGGTAGAAACAATCTGTATACTCTTGTTCATAAGGATAAAAATATTACTTTGCTTCCTATGACTCCTGATTCCATTTTGAAAGATGATATTAATAGAGCTAATAAAGCAAAACAGGAGAAAAATAAGAGTGAAAATCAGATTGTGGCAAAAGAATTTGAGCAACAAATGCAGCCTAATTATAAACAATCTAGTGTTGCTTCTGAAATTAAATTGAAAAGTGCATGTTTACTTGCCACCAAATCTGATATTGATGATCTAGATTTTAGCAAATCTGTTTGCTATGCTTTTCTGTGCAAAGAGACATTATTTTCATTCGAGGACGTGCCTTTCTCTTTGCCTCCTGCCGTCACTAACATTTTGCAGGAGTTCGCCGACGTCTTTCCACAAGACGTGCCACCGGGATTACCACCTATTCGAGGGATTGAGCATCAAATTGAGTCTGCAGAACCCAAGGGAAAGAAAAGGCTAGGTGGCAAATGGTAAGACCAATGTTGGGCATTGCTGGAAAAGCTTTCATCAAGGCGAACTATCAAGGGGTTCCCATTATAAACCAACCGCGTAAGGAACACAAAAATCCGGGAACATAACACCGATATGACGGAAACTAGGGCGGCAAGAGTGGAACAAAACACTAGGCGAGAGGCCGAGCCTTCCACCCTTTACCAAGTATATAGATGCATTAAGATAACATGGCAATATAATGATATCCCAACAAGTAAATAAATGTTTCAACAAGGAACGGCCTCCAATCTTCACCTGCAACTAGCAACGCTATAAGAGGGGCTTAGCAAAGCGGTAACATAGCCAATCAACGGTTTGCTAGGACAAGGTGGGTTAGAGGTTTGACATGGCAATTGGGAGGCTGACAAGCAAATGGTAGGCATCGTAGCATTGGCATAGCAAAGAGCAAGCAAACTAGCATAGCAAAGATAGTAGTGATTTCGAGGGTATGATCATCTTGCCTGCATAGCTGTCAGAGTTGACTGGATCCTCAAAAGCAAACTCAATGGGCTCCTCGGTAGAGAACTCTTCTCCCGGCTCTACCCAAACAAGACAAACAAGCAACAAGGACACAATCAACCACGTGCAAGGATCAAGCGATATGATGCAATGATGATATGCTATGCGGGATGCGATGCGGGATGCAAAATGCAAGATATGACAGGAAATGCATGAACCTGGCCTCAACTTGGAATTCCAAGGGTACCACTGGAAAGATGAGATGAAATCGCTTGAAAACGATATAAAGAACGCTGGAATCGGAGTTACGGTTTGGAAATGGCAAGCGTTTCAAAAATGACACCGGTCTGCGATTTACAGCAAGTAGGCATCTAAATGCAATGAGATGAACATGCTACAGCGCCCAAACATGACAAAAAAATGCATGGCAGGGATGTACACCAGATGCTTAACAAAAGTCTAGCACTGAGCTAAGGCTAATTCATCCATTATGAGGTTCCAACAAGCATGTCAAAAACGCAAATGCAAAACAGATTTCCGACTTTGTGAAATTAACACTTGTCTGAAATTTCAGATCACGAAGCCCTCTTCGGAGCAGCAAAACAACATGCTACAGGACCTGAACATGACAAAGAAAGACATGGCATGGAGCTACTCAACAAGCTTAACAAAAGTCCCTTAGTGACCTTGAGCCAAAAGGGATCACAAAATATACTAACAAGCACACGAACATAGCAAAAACATAATCAGTTTTCAGACTCAGGAAGGCATGTAAACGAGCTCGATGCACTCACTACGGTGCAAGTCATGGCAAGGCAAGCATACATCCATTGAGAAGGCACAAAATTCTAGCTAGACATGGCTGGAACAATGGCATAGCATGCACGGATCAACTACAATAGCATCGGCAAAATCGCAAACAAGTTGACGATCTGCCCAGATTCACCATGAAGCAAAAGTAGAGCTCGATTGAGTCAAGCTAGGGTGCTCCATAATTGCAAGTAGAGACATGGATGGACAGAGCATAACATTATTAACAAAACTCCTTTAGTGATCATCCTCAAAAGAGGGACGGATCACTAGGAAACAAGCTGAACATATGGCATCATGAACTAAATAATCTCAGACTTAGTGAAAACTACTAAGTCCCTGAAAACAGATTTACCGGGTGCGTCACTTTGCAAGCTTGCACAAGTCACCACACACATCCTAAAAATGCATGGGTTGCACCTCTGGAAAGAAGACAAAATCCTTAACAAAACATATGAAGGACTCACAGGCATAGCATGCACACAATAATCATGGCAAAAAAGACAAAAGTCTAACATGAGCTAGCAGATCTGACAATTAACTCACGAAGCCTCCTGCTAACAGCATTTCGGGCATCAAGATGAACTCAAATGGAAATGATGCAATGGAATGAAATGATGTACTCGCCGAGACGAACATTTTGATATACTGTATGCCCAAATCGGAGCTACGGATGCAAAGTTACGGCAGGTCAAAGTTCGCATAAAAATTAGGGTTCAGAGGGAAAAAGTCAACCGAGATATTTTTCCAGATCTAGATCCAGATCGGGCACGGGAACCGATGATGGCCGGGTTTACTGTAGCTCGCCAGAGATCGTCGTCGGTGGCCGGATCCGAGGGAGGGGCGGCGTGGAGGAGGCCGGAGCGGCGGCGTGGAGGCGCGGGCGGCGGCGTGGAGGCACGGGCGGCCGCGTGGAGGCAGGCAGCGGGTCGCCGTGGAGCTCGCCGGCAAGAGGCGGGCGGTGGCGCCGGCTGCCGGAGTCGGGGAAGAGGGGGCGCGAGGCGGCGCGGCTTGAGGCAGGCGGCGGCCCAGGCGAGGTGGAGGCGGGG